>NW_004443959.1:314359-365593 GCF_000243295.1 Trichechus manatus latirostris | reverse complement strand
AAAAAAACTGCCAAGCAAGAATAATCCTGAAAAACACTCTCTCAGATACAATGGTGAAATTAGGACATTTCCAGATAAACAGAAATTAAGAGACTGTGTAAGAAACAAACTAAACTTGCAAGAAATATTAAAGGGAGTCCTTCAGTTAGAGAACCAACAACATCAGACAATAACCAAAGTCTAGGACACAGGACGACATCAGGCAGATATCAACCTAGGTAAAAAAAACTCTAAATAAACAAAAAGTATTAAAACAGGCAAAAAGAGACATCAAACTGTAAATGTCAAAAAGAAAAGGGGGGGGGAATAAACAGTATAGGTATAGAACTTTCAAATGGAAAGGAAGTCAAGGCAATATCAAATAATAAAAGACTGGTTCAAAATTAGGAAGATAAGGGTATATTTCAAGGTAACCATAAAGAAATTTAAAAAAAAACTACTAGTCAGAATGAAAAAGAAGAAAAACATAAAGGCTCAGTAAACACAAAATCTATAATAATGAAAGAAATGAAAAGAAAACCCACAAACAAAAAGAACTCAGCACAGAAGAGTAAGAGGAACAAACAAAATGTCAGCAGGACAAAAAGAAAAAAAAGCACAATATGACAGCAATAAACTCATACATATGGATAATCACACCGAATGTGAATTGATTAAATGCAACCATAAAGAGGCAGAGTGGCAGAATGGATAAAAACAAAACAAAACAAAGCAAACGAAAAAGAAAAAAACCCTTCAACATGCTGTCTAAAAAGACACACCTTAGACACAAAGACATAAATATATTAATAATCAAAGGATGGAAAAAAAAACAATCAAGCAAAAGGTAACCAAAAAAGGGCAGGAGTGGCAATACTAATCTCAGATAAAATAGACTTTAAGGCAAAACCCACCATAAAAGATAAGGAAGGACATTATATAATGATTAAAGGGACAGTTTACCAAGAAGACATAAACTTAATAAATATCTATGCAGCCAGTGATAGGGCTTTAAAATGTATGAAACAAACTCTAACAGCACTGAAACAGGAAATAGACAAGCTCACCATAATAGTAGGAGACTTCAACACACCACTCTTGGTAAGCGACAATATCTAGAAAGAAAATCAATAAAGATACAGAAGACCTAAATGCCACAATCAACCAACTTGACCTCATAGACATATATGGAACACTCCACCCAACAGCAGCAAAGTAGACATTCCTTTCCAACGCACATGGAACATTCTCCAGAATAGACCATCTTTTAGGCCCCAACACTACCCTCAATAAAATTTAAACTTTGAAATAATACAAGGCATTGTCTCTGAACACAATGCCATAAAAGCTGAAATCAATAACAGGAATAGGAAGGATTAAAAATCAAATACATGAAACTGAATAACACCTTCCTTAAAAACAACTGGGTAATGGAAGAAATCAAAGTGGGAAAAAAAAATTCCTAGAATCAAATGAGAATGAAAATACATCATACCAAAATCTTTGGGACACAGCAAAGGCAGTGTTCAGAGGTGAATTTATAACAATAAAAGCACATGTAAAAAAGAAGAGTGGGCCAAAATCACAATGTTAGCCCTATGATGTGAACAAATAGAGAACAGCAAAAATGCCCACAACCACCAGAAGAAAGGAAATAATAATGAATAGAGCAGAAATCAATGAAATAGAGAACAGAAAAACAATAGAAAAAATCAACAAGACGAAAGTTGGTTCTTTCAAAAGAACAACAAAACCAACAAACCACTGGCTAAACTGACAAAAAAAAAAAAAACCCACCAGGAGAGGAAACATCTAATCCAAATAAGAAATGAGATGGGTGACATTACAGCAGATCCAACTGAAATAACAGAATACTATGAAAAATTGTACTCCAACAAATTTGAAAACCTAGAAGAAATGGACAAATTTCTAGAAACACACTACCTACCTAATCTAATACAAAATGAAAAAGAAAAACTGAACAGACCCATAACAAGCGAAGAGATGGAAGAGGTAGTAACCCACTCCAAAAAAAAAAAAAAAAAAATCCCTGACCTGGACAGCTTCACTGGAGAATACTATCAGACATTCAGAGAAGAGCTCATACCAGTACAACTCAAAGTATTTCAGAGCATGGAAAAGGAAGAAATATTCCCAAATTCATTCTATGAAGCCAGCATAATCCTAATACCGAAAGCAGGCAAAGATTCCACAAAAAAAAAAAAAAAAAGAAAATTACAGACCAATATCTTTCATGAATATAGATGCAAAGATTCTCAACAAAATTCTAGCCAATAGAATTCATCATCATATCAAAAAAAAATAATACACCAGGATCAAGTGGTATTCATACCAGATATGGAAGGATGGTTCAACATTAGAAAATCAATCAACGCAGTCCACCATGTAACTAAAACAAAAGAAAAGAATCACATGATCATCCCAATCAATGCAAAAAAGACATTTGATAAACTCCAAAACCCATTCCTAATAAAAACTCTCAGCAAAATAGGACTAGAAGAGAAATTCTTCAGCACAATAAAGGGCATCTGTACAAAACCAACAGCCAATGTCATTGTCAGTGGAGAGAAACTGAAAGCATTGCCCCGAGAATGGGAACAAGACAAGGATACCTTTTATCACCACTGCTATTTAACATTGTGCTGCAAGTCCTGGCTCAAACAATAAGGCAAGAAAAAGAAATAAAGCCATTCAAATTGGAAAGGAAGAAATAAAACTGTCCGTTTTCACAGATGATATGATCCTATATGCAGAGAACCCCAAAGATTCCACAAGAAAACTATTGGAACTAATAGAAAGATTCAGCAGAGTAGCAGGATACAAGATCAACATACAAAAATTAGTTGGATTCCTGTACACCAACAAAGAGAACTTCCAAAAGGAAATCAAGAGAACAATACCATTTATAATAGCCCCTAAAAAATTAAAATACTTGGGAATTAATCTAACCAAGGATGTAAAAGACCTATACAAAAAAACTACAAAACGCTACTGCAAGAAACCAAAAGAAACCTACACAAATTGAAAAAACATATCATGCTTGTGGACAGGAAGACTCAACATTATGAAAGTATCAATTTTACCCAAAGCAATCCACAGATACAATTCAATCCCAATCCAAATACCAACAGCATTCTTTAATAATATGGAGAAACAAATCACTACATTTATATGGAAAGGAATGAGTCATCGGATAAGTAAAGCATTATTGAAGAAGAAGAAGAAAGTAGGAAGCCTCGCATTACCTGATCTCAGAACCTACTAGACAACCCTGGTAGTCAAAACAGCCTGGTACTGATACAAGGACAGACACATAGACCAATGGAACAGAATCGAGAATCCAAATGTAAATCCATCCACCTAGGGTCAGCTGATCTTTGACAAAGGACCCAAGTCCATTAAATGGGAAAAAGACAGTCTTTTTAACAAATGGTGTTGGCAAAACTGGATGTCCATCTGTAAAAAAACAAACAGGACCCATATTTTACACCATATATAGAAACTAATTCAAAATGGATCAAAGACCTAGATATAAAACCTAAAACTATAAAGATCGTGAAAGAAAAAATAGGGACAATGCTAGAGGCCCGAATATATGGCATAAATAGGATGCAAACCACAATTAACAATGCACAAACATTAAAAAATAAACTAGATAACTGGGAGCTCCTAAAAATTAAACACTTAAGCTCATCAAAAGACTTCACCAAAAGATTACAAAGAGAACCTACAGACTGGGAAAATTTTTTTGGCAAAAACATATTCCACAAGGGTCTAATCTTTAAAATATGTAAGACACTGCAACACCTCAACAACAAAAAGACAAATAATCCAGTTAAAAAATGGGCAACGGATATGAACAGACACTTCACCAAAGAAGACATTCAGGCTTCTAATAAACACATGAGAAAATGCTCACAATTGTTAGCGATTAAACCAAAAGAAAAAAAAAAACCATTTGCCTTTGAGTCAATTCTGACTCATCATGTGTCTGTTAGCCCTTAAATGTCTTCTTTGGTGAAGTGTCTGTTCATTAGCCATTGCAGAAATGCAAATTAAAACTAAATTGAGATATCATCTCATCCCGACGTTACTGGCAATAATTGAAAAAATAGGAAATAACAAATGTTGGAGAGGTTGCGGGGAGATTGGCATTCTTATGCCTGCTGGTGGGAAAGTAAAATGGTACAACCACTATGGAAACAATATGGTGCCTCCTTAAAAAGCAAGAAATAAAAATACCATATGATCCAGCAATCCCACTCCTAGGAATATATCCTAGAAAAATAGGAGCCTTCAGACGAACAGACATATACACACCAATGTTCATTGTAGCGTCAAAACAGAGGGTCTGGGATAGAGAGGAGAAAAGTAGAACAAAATTCAAATTCACACACACACAAAAAAAAGACCAAAGTCACTGGTCTGAGAGACTGGAGGAATCCCCAAGACTATGAACCCTGTCACCCTGCTAACTCAGAACTGAAGCCACTCCTGAAGTTCACCCTTCAGCCAAAGATTAGACAAGTGTATGAAACAAACAATTATAGACACGAGGAACGTGCTTTTTAGTTCACTCGTGCATAGGAGACCAAATAGGCAACACCCGCCCAAAAGCAAAGATGAGAAGGCAGGAAGGGACAGGAAAAATGGATGGACAGAAATGGGGAACACAGTTTGGGGAAGAAGAGAGTGTTGACACATCTGGGGATTTGCAACCAATGTCAAAAAATAATTTGTGCATGAATTCTCGAATGAGAAACTAATCTGCTCTATAAAGTTTCACCTAAAGCACAATACAAATACATAAATACTTACATTCCTTAAAAGACAGCTTGGATTGTGAAAAAATAAAAAGACCTTCACTCTTAGTCATTTCCCTTACATTAATGGCGATTGTTTCATGAAAATCAGACGAGATAGCCTTCTGTATGAGGATGCAAAGACCACTGAAATAGGCTCTATTATGAGTTGAATTGTGTTTCCCAAAAAGACATATCTATGTCCTAATCCCTGGTACTGTGAATATGACCTTATTTGGAAACAGTGTCTTTGCAGATGTAATTAGTTAGCATGAGGTCAGATTGGAGTAGGGTGGGCCCTAATCCAGTGTGACTGGTGTCTTTATAAGAAGAGACACAGATTCAGGCATATACAGAAGAACAAGACCATCTGAAGACAAAGGAAGAGATTCAAGTTATGCTGCCATAAACCAAGGAATGCCTGGGACCACCAGAACCTAGAAGAGCCTTCAGAGAGACCGTGACCCTGCTGACACCTTGATTTCAGACTTCTAGTCACAAAACTTTGAGAAAATATATTTCTATTGTCTTTCTTTTTCGTTATTTTTTTTTTTAAGCCCTCCAGTTGGTGGTGCTTTGTTACGGCAGCCCTAGACAGCTAACACAGCCCCTTTGCTACAATTTTACTTACTCATGTATCTTAAAATGTCAAGAAGATTTTTTGGGCCCAGAATATATTAATGACTCAGAAAATAGAAAATGCAGTAAGTAGAACTGCTGCTGTATTAAATGGATGGTTTGGGACTAAGTTAGCCAAATATTTTCAAAATATTCAATTTATTCCTGAAAAAGAGAAGTATTTTAAGTTTTTTTTCTCTAATTGAAACATTCATAAAACTATGTTTCCTGTCAAGCTGTCAGAAAAGGTATTTTTACTTTCTGCTACTTCTTTTCAGTAAAAAAAGAGAATGTTCAGGAATAAACTTAATGAGAATCATGCACGACCTAAATTAAAAAAAATACAAATTACAATTTTAAGTTGTAAAGCATGATTTAAATAAACAAATGTAGAATGTTCCTAAAAGAAAGTTAAATATTATAGAAGAAACAGCTCTCCATGAGTTAATATCTCAATTCCAACCAAAAGGCAATGGAATTTTATTGTTGCTTTTCTAAAAAGTTGGATACATTTTGAAAGAAATGAGACACAGTTTTAAAATATATTAAATGCATAAAGCTGAAATGACTACATTATAGGACTAATGTGTAGATCTCAGTGGAGAAAGATAAATATTCTAGCAGTAGATCATTTTCCCCATTAAAATTCACTATGGATATAAGGTGGGAGCAGTGGTGGTTCAGTGACAGAATTCTCGCCATTCATGTGGGAGATCTGATTTGAGTATCAGCCAATGAACCTCATGCAGAGCAACCCCCATTTATTAGTGGAGACATGTTGCTGTGAGCTGAACAGGCTTCAGTGGAGCTTCTAGACTAAGACAAACTAGAAGAAAAGGCCTGGTGAGCTAAGACAGACACGGAAGAAAGGCCCAGTGATCTACTCAGTCAATGAAAATTCTGTAGTTCACAATGGTCCAATCCATAACCAATCATGAGGTTGGCACAGGGTCAGCCTATGTTTTGTTCCATTATACATGAGGTCACCATGAGTTGGGGGTCAACTAGATGACAGCTAACAACGACATGTAGTTAAGGCAGCACCACAAATCAGTGAGAAACAGAAAGATTGTTTATCAAGTTATTCTACCTAAGTAGGTAATAACTGGGATTTGAACTAATTCAGCTTTATGTTATATAATTTATCAATATAATTTCTTTTTTTTTAATACTTTTTTTTTTGTTTTGGTGAAGTTTTACACAGCATTTTAGGTTCCCATTCAACAGTTTCTACACAAATTGTTCAGTGACATTGGTTACATTCTTCACAATGTGTGAACATTCTCATTATTTCCCTTGTGGTTGTTCCATTTCCATTAATCTAGTTTCCTTGCCCCTTACAAATCCATCTTTGTTTTAAAGTAATTGTTGACACTTTGGTCATACAGGTGACCTTTTTTTTTTAAAAGGAGCACAGTACTTACGAGTGATATTCATTATCCTGTGAGCCAATCTGTTATTTAGCTACCAGGTGACCTCAGAGTTTGAAGAATATCTCGGGGAAGTAGTCTCAGAGAGTCCTCCAGTCCCAACCAGTCCAGTAGGTCTTTTTTTTTTTTTCTGTAGGAATTTGAGGTTCTGTTCCACATTTTTCTCCCATTGTATTAGAGTCTATCTATTTGGGCCCTGATTAGAATGGTTGGTAGTGGTAGTCAGGCGCTATCTGGTTCTTCTTGCCTCAGGGTAGATAAGGCTGTGGTTAGTGTAGACTATTTGACCTGTAGACAAGTTTCTTCTTTGAGTCTGGTTTCTTTCTTTCTCTCTCTCTTTTTTTAAAAATAATTTTATTTATTTTGTTGTTGTTGAGAATATACACAGCAAAACACACCGATTCAACAGTGTCTACATGTACCATTTAGTGAAATTGATTACATTCTTTGAGTTGTATAACCATTCTCACTTTTTTTCTGAGTTGTTCCACCCTCATTAACATAAATTCACTGCCCCCTGTGGTTCCTATCTAATCTCTTGAGTTGCTGTTGTCAACTTGGTCCCCTATAGACAGTTCTTAAAAAAAGCATAATGCCCAAGGCAGACATTTTTTACTAGTTATGCTAAACTATTGTTTGGTTTTAAGAAGACTTCAGTGGCTATTTTTGGTTTAAGGTTTAAAGATTATCTCAGAGTAATAGTTTCAGGGGTTCATCTGACCTTCATGGCTCCAGGAAATCTAGAGTTTCATGGGGATTTTAAATTCTACTCTATACTTTCTCCCTTTTGA
Organism: Trichechus manatus latirostris; assembly: GCF_000243295.1. Lineage (NCBI taxonomy): Eukaryota > Metazoa > Chordata > Mammalia > Sirenia > Trichechidae > Trichechus > Trichechus manatus. Next base: position 357,952 of record NW_004443959.1, on the reverse strand, counting down.
TCAGAATTCATCTATGGATTCTTTGATCAAAATGTTCAGTAATGGTAGCCAGGTACTATTCAGTTCTTCTGGTCTCATGGCAAAAGAGGTAGTTGTTGATGTAAGCAATTAGCCACACATTCCATATCCTCCTCCTATTCTTGACTCTCCTTCTTCCTCTGTTGTTCCAGATGAATAGATACCAATTTTTGTGCCTTGGATGGCTTATTGCAAGCTTTTAAGACCTCAGTCACTGCACATTGAACTAGGAGGTGGAATAGAAGCACTAAACATGTTATTAGGCCAATTAACTGGGGTGTCCCATGAAACTATGACACTAAACCTCCAAACCAAATCCCAGGAGGGTTTTGGTTGTACATAAGCAGCCTCAGCAGATACTCCTTTCTTTTTTTAAAATCATTGTGAATTAAAGAATGGAAATTTTAAAATAAGCATGGATATATCAGAAAATACAACAAAAGAAAATTAGTATAACTAAAAATAGACTTAAAAAAGAAAGAGAAAATAGTACTTTATAAAACTCACAAATAATTCAAATGTCAATTTCTCCTTTCCTCTCACCTCCTCAGTATTGAATTGTGTTCCCTTGTCCACACTATTTCTCTTATGTTTGAATAAGTACTCTCTGTATTTCTGTATTCATATTCCTTTGTGAATCTCCTAATGGGTATTGCATGTTCTTTGGGAAATTTCAATAAAAGGAAAACAAGGAAATAATAACCTTCATAGTTTCAGAGACCATATACTTTTGTTCAGTTATTTTCTTAGAACCTAGCACAGTCCTTAAATGTACTAGGTATTCAGTCATGTTTGTTGTATAAATGAATGATTGGATAAGAACAAAAATACCAGCAGCAAGTCACTGGAACTTGGAAATAATCAAGAATCAGAAAATAGTAAAGCTGGAAAAAATTAAGAATGCATTTAATTTAGTCTTCTAACTTTGTAAGAATAGTGAAATGACTTCTTCTAGATCACATGGCTTGTAAATAGAACAGGTCCAAATAAATGAGAGTTTATACTTCCCTTTGAGAGCATTTCTATCTCTACCAGAACACCCACAATATGGCTAAAATTGTGATTATAGACCTCATCATTCAAGAAAGACACTTCTTCTTAGCATTTTTTATCTATTTAGACATTCCATGAACTTAAACAGAGAGGAAAGCTGAGATAAATACATTCTACGTACCCACCAGAAAGTATTCAAGGAGCTTTCTGAACTTTCTATTATCGTTAGTTCTCAATATCAAGCCTCGAGGGGAAACTACTTTACCAAACTATATAGTTAGTTGTTAGCAGAGGTGGATAGTAGCTTAGCTCTACTGGCTTCATGATTAGTGTTTGTCTTAGGTATCTAGGGCTACTACAGCAGAAGTACCACAAGTGGATGGCTTCAACAAACAGAAGTTTATTCTCTCACAGTCTAGTAGGCTAGAAGTCCAAATTCAGGGTGTCAGCTCCAGGGGAAGACTTTCTCTCTGTGTCAGATCTGGAGGAAGGTCCTTGTCATCAAACTTACTTAGTCGAGGAGCTTCTCAGTACAGGTAGCCCAGGTCCCTGGACCGCTCTGCTCGATTCTCTTTTTTATATCTCAAAAGAGATTGACTTAAAGCACAACTTAATCTTGTAGATTGAGTCCTGCCTCATTAATATAACTGCCTCTAACCTCATCTCATTAACATCATAGAGATAGGATTTATAACACACAGGAAATCACCTTAGATGACAAAATGGTGGACAATCACACAATACTGGGAATCATGGTCTGGCAAAGTTGACAGATATTTTGAGGGGACACAATTCGATCCATGACAGTGTTCCACCATACTCCTTATACTAACAAGAAAATTTTATTAAAACACGAAAGCTAAGTGCTAGGGAGAAAAAGCAGGACTCAAAATCATTGAATTTTGAAAATAAGTGAATAAAACTTGTATTTAAATAAACTAGCCAAAGCTAATACTTCAAAAGAATAGGTAAAACATAACAATATTTAACCATTAAAGTTTATTTGTTCAACATATTTATTAATCACCTACTATATATTAAGATGGAGCCCTGGTGGCCCAGTGGTTAACAGCTTGCTACTAATCAAAAGGTCAGCAATTCAAATCCACCAGCTGAGCCTTGGAAACCCTATGGAGCAGTTCTACTCTGTCCTATAGGGTCACTATGAGTTAAAATCAACTTGATGGCAATGGGTTTGGTTTTTGTTGTTGTTGTGTTGTTGTTGTTTTTATATATCAAGACACAATACAAAGTGCAAGAGATATAATGAAATTGTAAGCTGTCCCTGCCCTCATGGAGTTTCCCATTCAAGGACCAAGGATTAACAATGAGATTAAGATAGCACAACCTAGAGGCTGGGACAGTGTAGAGTAAACATGTCACCAGCTGCCTGGGCAATTCTGGTTAATTAAAATTAACAAGGAAATTGAGATTTTTACAGAAATATAAGTAAAAAAATAATCTCTGATAGAAATAATTTTTGTGTGACTAGCCTCTGGAGTTATTTTCAATTTTGATTTAGGAAACTCTGCCCTTTAAAAACCACAAATTCAAACCAGTCCTTCAACCTCTATTTTGAAGGAGAACTCAATATAATATAATATAATACAGTAAATCTGAATTTAAAAGAAGAAGAAGAAAAAGGAGAGATCTTCAGGGCAGATAAAGTAGAAAGTTAAAGCAAACTTTGAGGAATAGCAAGTAATTCAAAGCATTCCAAATAAAGATCCAGATATATATAACATATCTACACTTTTCAAAGAGTCTTCACATCAATTATCTCAGTAGACATCCAGGATTTGAAAGGTAAGAAGTTTGATATCACTCTGGGATGACACAGGAGGCTATGATGTTTTTAAACTGATCTACAGAAGAGGAAATTTTTCTGCACCAGAGGCCTCATAGTAAAGTCAACTGCTCCTGCACTCTGGCAGACCTAGCTTCCTGGAAAATATAAATAGCAGAAGCAAGAGGGCCAAATGTGGACATCACATTATCTACTGGTGACACCTCTTTAAGCCGAGTCTTGGGGCTGCCTGGAAATTCCCAGACTGGCAACATTCTTTTCTTTGAACTCTACATTTTCCTAAACTAGAGGAGGAACAGACCAGGGCCATGAGGAACTGAGTTGTAAGGGAATGCGGGGTGCTTGATCAGGCTGGGATAATGAGGTGACTGTAAAGGAGTAAAAGGTCAGAAGCCAAGGTTGACAGAGATAAAGCTATTGCCAGAAACTCAGAGCCCAAGAACTTAGGAAAGAAGGGACATTCTCAAGAATGTTGTTCTGTAATGGTGACTGCTAACAGATTTTAAGGTTTACAGTATGCCAGGTACTGTGCTTAATACTTTGTGTTTGTACCACATTGGATCCTCACAACTCAATGAGTTAGCCTTCCATCTGTTCTTTCTCTTCCAACTTAACCTAGATGGATGTATCTAAATACCTGTACCATTCTTGGCCCCTAGATGTGTCTCTACAGCACAGACCCCTTTTTTTAATCATCTATCCAGATCTGAATAGAGATGTTGCTTTTTCTTCACATTTAAATAAAATTATTTTTTCCTTTGTAAGTCCAACTTTACAGTTTATGGCTTTGCCGAAATATAACTAAAATCCAAATGTGTCTTTTTTTTTTAACAAGAGGAGAACTATGTTTAACCAAAGGACACTTATTACAAAAGCAAGTGCCTTGCTTCATAGTCATTCAAGATCTAGAACCTGGCCTCCATAGCGCAACCAGTAAAGGAAACTCAGAGGCATGAATTCTGATGTCCAGTGACAGAGAAATCTAAGATTCTTGTCCTGGTCACTTTTTTTTTTTTCAGTTACTGTAGACATGTAAGGCTCTCATGTTCTCATCAGTAAAATCAGGCATATGATAGCAATTCTTCATCTGGTCCCTAAACAATGAAGATGTGAGAAAAGCAGCTATGAACTAAGTTTGATATTAACTGTTAACACTGCAACATTGTTTAACATCACAAGATGACAGGGGAGATAAAAGAGTTAAGAAAAAGAATCATCAAATAACATAAAAGGTCAAGGGGAATAGTGTCATTCCAGTCCCTTGTTTCTCATTTGGTTCTTTGGATAGAATATTTTGAGCATTTTCCTGATTGCAAGGGCCATCTCTTATCAGAATGAACAACATGGAGGATAAATATCTCTTAATGTTTATTATGGCAGGTACTACACTTGCCTGTGAAGGAGCCTTGGTGGGGCAGTTGTTAAGCATTTCGCTGCTAACTGAAAAGTCAGTGGTTAGAACCCATCAGCCGCTCCACTTGGCAGTCTGCTCTCCTAAAGATTAGTCTTGGAAACTCTATGGGGCAGTTTTACTCTGTCCTATAGGGTCACTATGAGTTGGAATCAACTCGATGACAATAGGTTACACTTTTATTTGTTTGCCTGGGTGTGCATCTGTACGTGTAACTGTGTTTTTTTGTGTGTATGTGCATGTAAGTGTATGAGTGTATACACTCACACACTAGGTGCTTGAGAGGAGTTCTGTGGGTGACCACTGTAACAGTCACCTTTTATAACAGCAGCGCTTCAAGCAGTCACACCTATTTGCCCCATATTGAAACTTGAGATCTTGGCTCTGTTCTCCACTTTTATGACTTCCCCTACCTTCCCTTTGCTTTGCTGTTCCTGAGCACTCACCTCCTGGAATTAGGGCTCTGGTTATTCCCTTTACCCTCTCCCTTTTCTCTCTTCCAGGTCCTCCTGGAGAAGGAGCCAAGTTTCTTAGAGGAAATAGAATTTTTCCCAGAACGTAAAGAGAATTGGGAGACCCTGGGTGGTATAAACGATTAATTAACATGCTCAGCACTAACATAAATGTTGGTAGTTTAAATCCACCCAGAAGCTCCTCAGAAGAAAGGTCTGATGATCTACTTTTGAAAAATCAGCCACTGAAAACCCTATGGAGCACAGTTCTGCTCTGATACACGGGTTACTATGAGTCAGAATCCACTGGAAGGCAATTGGTAGAGAGGCTTGAGGCAAGGAGATAAGAATACCTGGATTCACTGACCTCAATATAGATACTTAGCAATGGGCTTCCCTGAGGGTTTTAAAAGCCTCTTCCATGTTTCTCTAGAAGTCAAACCTTGCCTTATCCATCTTGAAGCATCCATATTCAAAAGCCTCTATCTGATAAAATACTGAAGAATTATGGTTTCTGGTACTTTTAATTAAGAATCCGGTTTCTAATAATGATATCAAGCCTTAGTAGCAGCTGCAGAGAAAAAGGGAGAAAGAGTGGCAACAAATTGCTCCAAGCTGACAGCAGAGAGTAAAATTATTATTAATGGGAAAACACTGAAGTTTGGTTCCTGTTATGCCTGAAACATTAAGCATTTCTTTAATGTTTCTCTCTGTGGTAGTAAACTGACCGAAAATCACAATTTTTAATGGAAAGTGTGATGAACCATTCAGCCACAGCCGCAGCTCCTCAGCTCAAATTTCCTCTTGTATTATTTGCAATTTTAATACTCCAGGCTCAGAAAGAAGCTAATAACGCCTCTTAACCAAACTTTTTCCCTGCAAAATTTGCCCAGAGTCTAAGCTAAGTAAATCATCACTCAGTGTCACTTTTATTAAAGCTCCAATTTAACTGTACACTAGTTTTGGAAAGTGGTATTGATGCTTATTGTGTCTCAGCTTATTGGTTATGAACGTGAAATATTTTTCCCCAAAACTGCTTCCTTAGTGTGCTGTGTCATCCCTTTTCTGATGGGTAAGATCTCCCTTAATGACATCTGTCAGTTTAATCTGATTCTTTGACTTTTGAGCTATTAAAGAGGCTAATTCTGGTACATAAAACTTCATTTAAAAATCATAATCTCAATCTTGATCAAAGCTCTTCTTTTTCCTTTCCCCCAGTACAGGGTCAAGCTGTGATTTGGAGTGTGGTGTGTGTGTTGCAATGGGGAGTATGGGTGGAGGGAGTGGGTTAATCTAGCTTCCGGAAATCCTATCATCTCTCTCCTTCTAGGCAATGGAGTCTCAGATGTTGAGGCGGGGTGAAGGGATGAACCAAAAAACCTGTATTCCTCCCACTTAATTAGAGATAGTATAACTCTTTCTCTCCTGATTGTTGCTGCTTCTCAGGCTACCTCTGGGCCCACCTATGCCCTTTGAGTGACATTCTTTTGGGACATGGGAGTGACATTTGCAGGGGCCCCTTTCTATTGCACTGATGTAGAAGATCCTGTTCTGGTTTTTCCTCTCCCATCTTCTTCTTGGTCCCCTCAAAGAAGATCCACCCCTTGGACTCTTGCTGTCAGGATCTCCTCTCCCAGTAGGAAGTTATTTTGGATAGAGGTATGGCTGACAGTTCAAACCCAACTATTTTCCTCAGTCTTTACTAAGCTCTTAGGAAATTAACATATTCCTTTCAGGAAAAATAGTGAGAATGCTTGCTGCTTTGCTTCAGCCACCTCATTCAGCCTCAAGGTCTCTTTCTGATTCTCTTTTCTGGCTGCTTAGGCAGCACAAGGGCTGTTAGGCAAGTTCACTGTTAAAGTACACATCCAGCGAAGGCAATAAAATGACCATGTCCTCATTTAAAGGTGCTTCTTGTCACTATGAGTATGTTATTCTTTTGGCATTCCTCCTCTCAGTGGCCTATATAGAAAGAGAAGCACTTTTCTCTAGGGAGTTAGCATCCATTAAAAGCAGAGTTTCTGTCTTGGTTCAACCCTTATGTTGACTGGGAAGTGGGAATATTGCAGAGGTAGAGATTGTTGGGTGAGTTCTGATGTCTTTCATTAATCTTACAGGAAGATGGATGGCCTAAACTGATGATAGCTCAGCGTATTAAGTTTGAACCAGAGAGATCTTTGTGGGTGTTGTGGAGAGTCTGTCACGTGTGGCATGAGAAAGTGAGATTTACCCAGGAAAGCTCAAAAAACAAACAGAATTTAGTACTCACAGGTCCCAGAGAGGAAACCACAGCATGCCTTCAATGCAGGGCCACACAGGGGATTGCATCTGAGGACAAGGTAACAACAAGCAGGAATTGTAGGAGAGGACTTATAGATTGCAAGCAGTGTGGCATCTTAGTCTTATTACTGGTGAGCTTAAAGTTTTCTAGGGCATTAGTGCAGGAAAGGGGAGAAGTTTTTGTCACGGGAAGCTATATGGGACGTGGCCAGGAAGGCCAGTTAGAGACCACAACTGTTGAGAGACTGTGTGACAAGAGGGGAATGGCTGTGTCAGAAACTGGGTGAAAGGGCAACCGGGAGGAATAAATGGATGCCAAGGTGCAGTGGGTAAGCTTTTGGCTGCTCACCAAAAGGTTAGCAGTTCAAATCCACCAGCAACTCTTTGGAAACCCTATGGAGCAGTTCTACTCTGTTCCATAGGGTCACTATGAGTCGGAATCAACTCTACAGCAACGGGTTTGGTTTGGGTTTTTTTGGAAAGTAGCACACTACGTAGGCTGAAATTGGCCTTACGTTACTCATTGAACTCAAAACCAGAGGTATTTAGCACTTTTTTTCTCCTTCATTTTGGACCTTAGCCATAAGTGTGATAAGACAGGGAAGAATCTCAACTGATATTACCTTGTAATACCATTTAAGTTTTGATCTCACAGCTCTGCTCCCCAGCTTCTGAGAAGACCCCTGGTTGCATAAGGGAAGCATGAGCACATCTAACCACTTCCATCCCCACGCTCACCCACACAGGCTTATTTGATCTGATTGCTCCACTCTTAATGAGCGACTTGGTCCTTTATCAGTCCAAACTGGCTTCTGTTCTTGGATTCTGGTTTCCCACTAGACTAACTGTCCTTTATTTTCCTGGTCCTAAAACTGTTTATCTCTAACTTGAATTCAGAGCCCCATCCACTGCATACTCTACTGCATCTCACTTACATACACATACCCTGTGTCAACCATCCATTCTGTAAGGATGGATTTGAAAAAGAGCTGATAAATCTCCATGGTTTCTTTTTGGTGTTCAAATTTGTCCTCATGTACCCTTAATTGCCACTTTCTTTACAATGTCTTTTCATCAGGAGAGCTGCTCATCAATCTTCCCTTTTTGGACAAATTGAGTGGGAGCCCCAGGCCCTGTCTAATTCTTCCACTTTCTTCCTGACCTCCCATATCTTTGGCTCCTTCTGATTGTGGTGATGAATAATTCAGAAGTTTGCCTGTGCTGTATGGTAGGTGCTGATTCTTTAAAATATTCAGGAACAGTATTCTAACAGTATGTCTCTGTCTGAATCAAAAAGCAAGACTCAAACTTGGCTAATAGATTAAACTTTTCCTCAAATATCTGCCACTCTGATACATTAATAGGTATGTGGTCTAGTAGCCCATAAATGACATAAGAGAATATATAAACCAAAACATCTTATGCCATACTAGGCTCCATTATCCAAAGAAACATTGGAGGACTGACCCCAATCCAAATGCCCATTTTTACTGAATAAGACTACCCCTTTCAGTCCTCAGGTTTGACTATCTTAGTTAAACAGTAGATTTTATTTCATTTTATTCAACAAAGATTAATAAATAGTTTCCCTGACCTTGAGAAGCTTACTATTTAGCACGGAATGGAAACATCTACCCAAACAGTTCCAATAAAATGCGGATGGGATTCTAATGGTTGCAAGCAGGAGAAGATATAGTTGATTCTGGCTAAAGCATTTGGGGATGCTAAATGGAAATAGTTATATTTGAGTCCGATGTTGAATGATTAGTAAGGTGTATATCCTCCCGCCAAATAGAAGGGTAGCCTATGTGCCAGGGAAGGTTGAATAAAAACTCAGGAAAGGAAGAGTTCAGGATGTGGTTAGGGAACAGTAATTACTCTAGAGGGTCTGAGGGCTCAGGGCTGAGAACTTAAGAAAAGTAAAAAAAAAAAAAAAAAGATAATTTAGAAGGAGTATCTTGAACACCAATCTTGGTTTGGATTTGATTATATGAGCAAAGTGGAGTCACTGAAGACTTGTGGAGAAGGGGGAAGTATGACCAGATGTGGTTTTAAGAACTTCGTGTGTTAACGTCACGTGTTATCACAGCAACCACACGACATAAATACTGTTATTATCCCTATTGTACAAATGAGGAAATTGAGATTCCACAGTATTAAGTTACTTGCCATGGGTTACATGGCTACTAAGTGGCCAAGATAGCTTAAACCCAGGCATTCTGATTGTAGAATCCACTATACTTAATAACTATACACACAGTTTTTGATCAAAGGTAGTGTGTACTTTGGTTTCAGAAAAGGGTCAGGTATCAGCTACAGGACTTCAGGAGACAGTAAACTAAATGTAGGCTGCAGAGGGGAAGTGTAGACTGGGAAGGCTTTCTGGATACAGAGAGATCTGGAGGCATGGCAGGAGGCTCTATGTTCTTTCTAATATGCCACAGCTGGGAGCATTGGGTACTGTAGGAGAAGTTGATTAAAAATTGTGTGATGCTTCAGTGGTAGGAGAAATGCCCTCCATCATGCAGATCAAAGGTTTTATAAGCTAAGCATAATGCATTTACTTTTCTGTCTTATTCACTACTGGCTTCCTACTTATCACAGATCATAGTGTTCAGCACATAGCAGATGTTCAAAAAATATCTCTTGAATGAATGAATGCATACATGAATGAATGAACGATGATCTTAAGAGAAAGTTAAATTTGGTGATGTAAGAGAGAGATCTAGTTCTTTTGTGCACACTTCTGCACTCTTCTTAGGCATGATTGCTCCCCATCAGAGCTGTCATAAATGATGCTTTGAGTGTGCTTATTTCACTAAATATATCATGCCTGGACATCTGGCTCTTTGCCTAGATTCCTTACTTCTATATAAATAAGTAAGGCAGTAGAGGTGGTAGAGGAGGGCTTGGATGGGCCTTGAACTCAAACTGACCTGTGCTTAACTCCTGCTACATGATCTTGAACAAGATAACCAAACCTCTATTTCTCCATTTGTAAGAATGAGATGGTAATCTTGCAGGTAATTATCCTTAATATAAGCATATAATTACTCCATTTTTACCAACAAAGGGCAGGGATTGGGCAAAATGCACCATAGCTGCTTAGTGCATGTTCATGCACTGAAAGAATAAATAAATTTGGGAAGAAAAGCAAGACCCAAAGGAAAAATCTGAACACTGCCACTGCCATACTGAAAAACCACCCTTGGCTTGGTATAAACGAAAAATGGTTTTAAGTATAAAATTTTAGAATTAAATTTTATTTCTCAAAGTTCATGTTTGAATAGAATGATGCTTCAAGCTTATACTATTATTCTGTTAAAGCAACTACTTCTCAAAATTAATGACAGATACAAAACCACAGATCCAGGAAGCTTGAAGAACAGCAAGCAGGATAAATACCAAAAAGTCTACACATAGGTATATCATATTAAAACTGTAGAAAACCAAAGACAAAGAGAAAAATATTGAAAGAAGGTGAGGCTGGGAATCGTTACTCATAGAAGAACAGGGATAAGAATTTCATCAGACTTTTCTTCACAAACCATACAATTAAGAAGTGAATAGAGTGAAATAGAGTGATGATAGAAAAAAAAACAAAACAAAACACCAACCTAGAACATTGTATTCAACAAAATTATCCTTTAAAAGAGAAAGAATAATAAACAATTTCTCAGACTAACAAAACTTGAATTTGTTGCCAGTAGACTTGCCTTGCAAGAAATATAAAAAGAAGTTATTCAGAGAGAATAAAAATTAAATAGATCAAACACTCAGATCTCTCCCTATAGAAAAAAAAAGATGTTAGAGAAGAAATAAATGAAGGTAAAATAAAAGCTTTTTTTCTCGATATAATTAGATAAATGTTTAAAATAATATTAGCAATAATGTATTGAGTGACTATACCATATGGATAAGTAAAACAAATGACAGAAATTTATAAGGGACAGGAAACATGAATTGGGAATATCCTGTTATAAGATACTACACTACCTGTGAAGCATGAAGCAGTATATTGTTATTTGACAGTAGATTTAATATGTTGTAAATATATACTGCAGACTCTAGGACAACCACTAATTTTTTAAAAAAGAAAATATAATTGATAAGCCAAACAAGGAGAGAAAATGAATTCATATAGCATGCTTGATTAAAACCAGATGAGACCAAAAAAAAAAAAAAGAAGATAAAAAACAAACAAAGAACAAGTGTAATGGAAAGAAAAGTTACAAATATGATCAATATTAAACCAACTATACCAATAATCACTTTAGATGTGAATGGTCTAAGTACATCATTAAAAGACAGAGAATATTAGAATAGATAAAAATTAAAAGAAAAAAAAAACTATATGTTGTCTAAAAGAAACCCATTTTAAAAATAAAGACACATAGTTGAAAAAAAGTGGTTCTACAAAGATATACCATGCTAACACTAATTAAAAGAAGTCTGGAGTAGCTATAGTAATTTCAGACATAGCAAACTTCAGAACAAGGCAAATTATCAGGCATCAAGAGGGGCATTACATAATAATAAATGGATCAATTTTCCAAGAAGACATAAAAATGCTTACTAGGCATATGGCTAACAGCAGAGCATCAAAATATGTAAGACCAAAACTCACAGAATGGCAAGAAATGGGCAAATCCATAAATATAGTTGACTTCAATACCCTTCTATCAGTAATATAGCACCATCAATCAGGTGGATCTAATTGACATTTATAGAATACTTCCTACAACAACAGCAGAATACCCATTCACCGAGATAGACCATATTCTGGGCCATAAAACACCTCTCAATAAATTTAAAAGAAGATAAATCATACAAATTATGCTCTCAGACCACAATGGATTTAAACTAGAAATAAGTAACAGAAACATGGCTGGACAATTCCAGAAGTTTTGGAGATTAAACAACACACTTCTAAACAACACATGACTAAAAGAAGAAATCAAAGATAAATTTAAAAATATTTTTAAATAAACCAAAGTGAAAACAACTTATCAAAATCTGTGGAATGCAACATAAGTATGTTTGCAGGGAAAGTTGTAGCATTGAAAGTATATATTAGGAAAGAAGAAAGATCTAAAATCAATAATCTAAGCTTCCATTTTAGGACTCAAAAGAGAAAAGAAAATTGAATTAAAAATCACAGAAAAAAGAAATAAAAAATTAGAGCAGAAATTAATAAAATTTAAAACTGGAAAACAATAGCAAAAATCAATGACACTAAAGGCTAGTTCTGTGAAAAGATTGTTAAAAATTGATAAACCCATAGCTAACCAAAAAATTAAGAGAGAAAACACAAATTACTAATGTCAATAATTAAAGAGGGGACATCACTACTAATCCCATGGACGTTAATAGATTGATAAAGGAATATTATGAACAACTCTACGCCCATACATTCAACAACTTAGATGAAATGGACCAATTCTTTGAAAGACACAAACTACCAAAACTCACACAAGGAGTAACAGATAGGTTATATCTAGTAAAGAAGTTGACTGAATAATTAATAAAATACCAGGTTCAGATGATTTCATGTGTGAATTCTACCAAATACTTAAGGAAGAAATGATACTAATTCTCTACAATCTCTCCCAGAAAATAAAAGTAGAGGGAACATTTTTGGACTCATTCAATGAGGTCAACATTTCTAATTCTAAAACTAGACAAAGACTACAAGAAAGGAAAACTAAAGACAAATTTCTCTCATGAACATAGATGCAAAATCCTCAACAAAATACTAGCAAATCAAATCCAACAATGTGTAGAAAGAATGGTACAGCAAAATTAAATGGATTTATTTTATATATGCAAGCCTAGTTCAACAATCAAAAATCAATTAATGCAATCTATCATATCAGCAGGTTAAAAAAAGAAAAATCACATGGTTATGTCAATAGATGCAGAAAAAAAAGTATTTGACAAAATCCAGCACTCATTCATGATAACTCTCAGCAAACTAGGAATAGAGGGAAACTTCCTCACCTTGATAAAGGATATCTGCTTGAAAGCCTACAGCTAACATCATACTTAATTGTGAGAATCTAGATGCTTTCCCCTTAATATCAGGAACAAGGCAAGGATATTCCCTCTCACCTCTCGTATTCAACATCATACTGGAAGACCTATCTAATAAAATAAGAAAAGAATAGCTGTACAGTTTGGGACAAAAGAAATAAACAGTCTGTTCTAGATGACATGATTATCTATATATAAAAATCCCAAAGAATTGGCAAAAAGAACTTGTGGAACTAATAAGTGATTATAGCAAGATTGCAGGATACAAAGTTAAAAAATCAATTGTCTTTTGGAATTTGAGATACTAAGCTGAGGATTATTTAAGTTTTAAGCCTGGGTGCATAAATTTTCATTAGGCTGGGACCTACTTTTGTTTTACGACAGTCAACTATGTTAGTTATGTCTCTTTGCATTTGAATCCCCCTCCCCCCTTGCCATGGAAAAAATATTAAGTCTTTTACAATGAAAAAAGTAATACATGTTTGTAAAAACCTCAAATAATGCAGAGGTACAAAGAGTACAAAGTGAGAGTCTCCTCATAGTCTTATCAATCTTAACAGATTATTTATGCATATGTAATTTTTAATCTAAATGAGAATTTGTATATATATTTCTGTAATCTACTTTTTGGGTTTATCTTTACATATCAATTTATAACGAACTTCTTTCCACGGTAGATAGAACACTAGAGTGAGAGAGATTATACTTTTTAGTAGCTTCATAGAATACCACTGTATGAATGTATCATAATTTTTTATCCACTTCCTTATGATTGTGTTTTCAATATTTTGTTATTAATGTTACAGTGACCATCCTTTTACCTCTCTGAGTTTCATCTGTAAAATGGGAATAATAATAGTATTTATCACAAAGGGTTGTTGTGAGGATAAATAGGATAATACTTGTAAAGTGCTTAGAACAGTGTCTAATACATAGTAGACATCAATAAATAATAGCTATTACTATACAAAAGTCAATTGCCTTTCTGTATATCAACAATTGAGATTTAAAATAAAATAAAAAAAACACAACACCATTTACATTAGTACCAAAGGAACAAAGTAGTTAAGATTAAATGTAAAAAAAAAAATGTATAATAGCTATATGAGGAAAATTATAAAACTCTGATGAGAAATTTCAAAGAAGAATCAAATGAAGAGATATTCCATGTTCATGGATAAGAAGACTCAATATTCTTAAGATGGTAGTTCTTCCCAACTGGACCTATAGATTCAATTCAATCCCAATAAAAAGCCCAACAAATTATTTTGCTGATATTGGCAAACTCATCCAAAAGTTTACTTTGAAAGGCCAAAGATATAACCAACACAAAACTGAAGAAAATAATAAAGCCAGAGGACTGACACTCCTACTTTGAGACTTTATAAACTTACACTAATCAAAAACTGTGGTAATGGCAAAAGAATAGACAAATAGATCAATGGAATAGAGTAGAGAGTCCAGATATACACTCACACAAATATAATCAACTGATCTTTGATGAAGCAGCAAAGGCAATTTAATGGAGAAAGGATAGTCTTTCCATCAAATGGTGCTGGAAAAACTGGACATCTACATGAAAAAAGAATCTAGACAATTATTTTAAACTTTTCACAAAAATTAACTCAAAATGGATCACAGACCCAAATGTAAAATCAAAGCTACAAAACTTCTAGAAAATAACAAAGGAGAAAATCTAGGTGATTTGGGTTTGATGATGACTTTTTAGATACAACACAAAAGCATAATCCATGAAAGAATATATTGTTAACTTGGCATTTATCAAAATTAAAAATTTCTAGTTTGTGGAAAATACTGTTAAGAGCAGGAAAAGACAAACCATAGACTAGGAAAAAAATTTCAAAATCCATAAATGATAAAGGACTTGTATCCAAAATATACAAAGAACTCTTAAAAATCTACAATAAGAAAACAAACAATCCCATTGAAAAAATGGGCAAAAGATATGAACAGATACCTCACCAAGAAGATAAACAGGTGTCAAATAAGTATATGGAAACATGTTGTTGTTGTTGTTGTTAGGTGCCGTCGAGTCATTTCTGACTCATAGTGATGCCATGTACAACAGAATAAAACACTGCCTGATCCTGCACCATCCCTACAATCATTGCTGTGTTTAAGCTCAGTGTTGCAGCCACTACATTAATCCATCTTGTGGAAGGTCTTCCCCTTTTTTACCTTACCAAGGATGATGTCCTTTTCCAGGGACTGGTCCCTCCTGGTAACATGTCCAAAGTACACATAAGACAAAATCTCACCATCCTCGCTTCTAAGGAGCAGTCTGGCTCTACTTCTTCCAAGACAGATTTGTTTGTTCTTTTGGCAGTCCATGGTAATTGAAATGCATCAGTTCTTCTTTGGTCTTCCCTATTAATCGTCCAGCTTTTGCATGCATGTGGGGCAACTGAAAATACCATGGCTTGAATTAGGCACAACTTCATCCTCAAAGTGACATCCTTGCTTTTTAAAATTCTTATGAAAACAGTCAGCATCAAATGTCATTGTGGAATTGCAAATGAAAACAATGAGATACCACTACGCAGCTATTAAAATGGCTAAGATCCAAAAATCTGACAACATCAAATACTGTCAAGGATGTAGAACATGTGGACCTCTCATTCATTGCTAGTGGAAACATAATGTGACACAGCCACTTTGGAAGACAGTTTGGTGGCTCCTTACAAAAATAAATATAGTACTATTATAAGATCCAGCAATCACACTCCTATGTAGTCACACATATGAGTTGTGAACCCGCCCATGAATGTTGATAGCAGCTGTATTCATAATTACAAAAATTTAAATTAATATGTCCTTCAAAAGGAGAATGGATAAACAAACTTGTATATTCATGCAAAGAAGTATTATTCAGCTATAATAGAAATGAGCTTTCAAGCTGTAAAAAGACTTGGTGCCATTTTGCCAAGAAAAAGAGGGAGTCTGAAAATGTTACCTACTCTATGATTTTAAATATATCATCTGGAAAAGGCAAATTTATACAGACAGTAAAAAGATCAATGGTTTCCGGGATTTCTGACAGAGAAGGGTGGGAGAATAGGTGAAGCATAGGAGATTTTTGGGGCAGCAAAACTGTTCTGTAACATATTGTAATAGTAAATACATGACGTTGTGCATTTTTCAAAATCCATGGACCTGTACAATACAAAAAGGGAACCATAATGTAAACTATGTGTTAGTTTTGTTGGAGGCTATTGAGTTGATTTTGACTCATAGTGAGCTCATGTGACAGAGCAGAAATACTCCACAGGATTTTCTAGGCTATAATCTTTATGGGAGTAAATCACTAGGTCTTCCTCCCACAGCATCACTGGGTAGATTTTAATTGCCAACCTTTCAGTTAGCAGCAGAGTTCTTAACGTTTGTGCCACCAAGGCTCCTTAATGCAAATTATAGATTTTAATTAATAATAAGCTATCTATATCAATTCATCAATTGTAACAAATGTACCACCCTAATGTAAGATGTTAATAATAGGATAAACTGTTACCAGGAGACAGAGGGGATATATGGGAAATCTCTTTACTATCTGCTCATTTATCTGTAAACTTAAAAGTGTTATAAAAATAGTCTTTTTTTTTTTTTTTAGTACAGTGACCAAAATGAAAACTTCACTAACGGGCCTAAACAGTAGCTTTAAGCTGGCAGAAGAAAGAATCAGTGAATTTAAGAATTACTCAATAGAGATTATGAATTCTGAAGAAAGCAGAAAAATGAATAAAGGAAAATGAACAGAGCCTTAGAGAACTGTGTGATACCATTAAGCACACTAACATATTCTCCTGGAGGAAGAGAGAGAGAAAGGAGAAAAAAAATGTTCAAATATGTAATGGCTAAAAAGTCCCAAAATTTAATGGAAAACATTAATCTATGCATTGAGGACACTCAACAAACTCCAAGTAGGGTAAATGTAAGAAGACCCACATGAAAACATACCATTTCAAAATGTGGAAAGCCAAAGACACATAAAGTTAGGAAAACAGCAGGAGAAAAATGACTCATCATATACCAGAGAATCCCAATAAGATTGACAACTGATATCTCATCAGAAACATTGGAGAACAGAAGACAATGTTATGGCATATTGAAAGTGTTGAAAGAAAAAGAGGCTGTCAATCACCAGTCTTCTGCTCATCAATGTCATGCTGTAAAGTAAAGACAAAATGAGACATCATCAGACAAACAATAATTGAGCAATTTATTTGTAAGGAGACTCATATTCCAGAATTACTAAGGGAAGTTATTCAGGCTGAAAGAAAATGACCGCAAACAGTAATTAGAATACACACACATACATGCCACCCCCCACACAATTACACACACACACACACACACACAATTACGTTACTAAAGGTTACTATGGAGAAAGTTCACACAAGACAATATAATTGTATACGTCTTCCTTTTTTCTTAACTAAATTGAAGCTATTGCATAAAATAATGTGTATATGATTATATTGTTGAGCCTATAAATATATATGAATATAATATATTTGACAATAACTTCTCAGAGAAGATGGATTAGAGAAAAAGTATATTGGAGTAAGGAAATGAAACAAGATAGTAACATGAATCTAGAGGAAGAAATGAAGAGAACCAAAAAAGATAAGTAGCAACATGAATGTAGTAAAATCTATAAATACACACTTGAACACTTTTCCTCTCTCAGCTTCATTTAAAGCATAAAAGTACATAAATAGTTATCATAAAAATGTATGGTTGGGTTTGTAATATGTACAGACAATACATATAAAAATAATAGCACAAATATGGGAAAGAGAGAGTTCAGTTATAGAGCAGTAAAATTTCTATGTCTTACTGTAATTAAGTTAATATAAATCTAACATAGATTCTGATTATTTAAGATGTATACTGTAAGTTCTAAAGCAACCATAAAGAAAACAACTTAAAAAATATATAGTGAAAAAAAAAATCACTGAAGTAATTAAAATGGTACACTAGAAAACATTAGCTTAATACGAGCAAAGCAGGAAGGTAGGAAAAGAGGAACAAGAAAAACACATAAAACATACAGAAAACAAAAAGTTAACTTACAGATGTAAATCTAATCATATCAATGCCCCATGGCCATCAAGTTGATTCTGACTGAAAGTGACCCTATAGGACCAAATAGAACTGCCCCACAGGTTTTCCAAGGCTGCAGTCTTTATGGATGCAGACTGCTGCGTCTTTCTTCCATGGAGAGAATGGTGGATTCCAACTGCCAACCTTTCAGTTAGCAGCCGAGAGCTTAACCACTGTGCCACCAGGACTCTTTAACCATATCAATAATAACAAATAATATGAATGGATTAAACAATCCAATCAAAAGGCAGAGATTATCAGACGCACACACAAAAAAAATCCAACAATATGCTGTCTATAGGAGACACAATTTAATTTCAAAGATATAAATAAGTTGAAAGTAAAATTATAAAAAAAAAATACACCATGCAAACAGCAACTATAAGAGAGCTGGAATATTTATACTAATATCAGACAAAAGAGATTTTAAAACAAAAAGTTACTAAAAATAATGAATGAGGAACATTTTACAATGATAAAAGGATCAATCTGTCAGAAAAAATAGAACAATGTAAATCTATAAGTACCTAACAATAAATCCCAAAAATGCATACAGCAAAAACTGAAAGAATAGGAGAGATAACTAGACAATTCAGCAAAAATACTTGGAATTTAAAATGTCTGTGCTTCAAAAGAACACCATCAAGAAAGGGAAAAATCAACAACAGAATAGGAGAATATAAATAAAATTGTAGCCCCCAAAAGATACGTCCATGTCAAATCCCTGGAAACTGTGAATGTTATCTTATGTAGAAAAAGGTTATTTGCAGATATAATCAAGGATCTTGAGATGATATCATCCTGGCTTATCCAGCAACTAAATCCGGCAACGTATATAAAGCATTATACTCCATGACTATGTGAAATTTATCCCAGGAATAAAAAGTTGTTAAATATCTGAAAAATCAATCAATGAGATATAACATATTAACAGAGAATGGACAAAAACCATATAATTATCTCAATATATGAAAAAAAAAAGAGCATTTAACAAAATCCAACACATTTTCATGATAAAAAAACTAAACAAAACAGGGTTGTTAGAAAACTTGCCCAAACTGATAGAGGACATCTATGAAAAGCCCACAGTTAACATCATATTTAATGGTGAAAGACTGTATGGTTTCCCCCAAGATATGAAACAAGAAAGTGATGTCCATTCTTGCCATTTCTATTTAACATTGTACTGAAGATTCTAGTCAAGGGGTTTAGACACATATGCACAAATATATATAAAATGTATCCAATTTGGAAAGGAAAAGGACAAACCTTCTCTACTGGCAGATGGCATGATCTTCTATACAGAAAATCCTAAGGTATTCACTATATATCATATAGAAGTAATAAACAATTCAACAAATTGCCGTATACGTGATCAATATACAAAAAAAATCAATTGTATTCCTATATACTAGCAATGAATATTTCAAAAATGAAATTAAGAAGGCAACTCCATCTGCAATAACATCAAAAATATTTTACTTGGGAATAAATTTAGCAAGAGAAGCAAAAAACATACTCTAAAAACTAGAAAATGTTGTTGAAAGAAATTAAAGAAGGTTTAAATAAATGAAAAGACATTCAATATTCATGAATTACAAGACTTAATATTGTTTAGATGCAATACTTCCTAAATCTACAGATTCAATACATTCCGTTTCAAAATCCCAGATGGCTTTTCTGCAGGAACTGATGGTCAGACCCTAAAATTTATATGGAAATACAAGGGAGTCATAGTAGCTAAAATGATTTTTAAAAGAAGAAAAGTTTGAGGACTTATACTTCCCAATTTTGAAACTTACTGCAGAGCTACTATAATCAAGGCAGTGTGTTATTGGCATTTTGATAGACAGATAAATCAATTGGACAAAATTGAAAGCCCAGAAATATACCCTTAAGTTTATGGTCGATATATTTTTGACATGGGTGCCAAGATAATTCACTGGAGAAAGAATCATCTTTTCAACAAATGATCCTTGAACAACTGTCTATCCATGTGCAAAAGAATGAAGTTAATCTCTTTCTTACAGAATAAAAATAAACCCGAAAGTGTTCATATGTCTAAATGTAAAAGCACAAAGAACAAATTTCATAGACAAAAACATAGGAGTAAATCTTTATGACCTTGGGTTAGGCAAAGTCTTTTTAGATATGAGGCCAAAAGCACAAGTAATAACAACAAAAAAAGATAAATTGGACTTTGTTAAAATTAAAAACTTTTTTTTTTTTTTTTTGCTGTAAACAATATCATCAAGGAAGTGAAAATGCAACCCACTGAATGGGAGAAAATATTTGCAAATGATATACCTCATAAGGCACTTATATTCATAATATATAAAGAACACTTAGAAGTCAATAGTAAAAAGACAATCTAATTTTAAAATGGGTAAAGAAAGAAGTCTTACAGCTCAATAATAAAAAGATGACTAATCCAATTTTAAAAAATGGGCAAAGCATTTGTATAGATATTTCTCCATAGAATATATCCAGATGTTTAATATACTCTTAAAAAAAAAAAAAAAGCTTAACATCATTAGCCATTGTAGTGTTGTGAGGAGCCGTCCAGTCAGTTCCTACTCATAGAGACACTGTGTACAACAGAAAGAAATGCTACCCAGTTTTGCACCATCCTCACAATCACTGTTATGCTTGAGCCCATTGTTACAGGCATTGTGTCAATCCATCTTGTTGAGGGTCTTCCTCTTTTTCGTTGACCCTCTGCTAGTTAACGATTAAGGAAATGCAAATAAAAACCACAATGAGATAAAACTTCACATCCTAGGATGGCTATAATAAAAAAAAAGACAGATAATAGCAAGTAGAGCGAAAATGTGGCAAAATTGGAACACCCATACATTGCTACTGGGAATGTAAAATGGTGCAGCTTGTTTGGAAAACATTTTGACAATTCCTTAAAATGTTATGCATAGAATTTACTATATGAATGAACAATTCCACTCCTAGTTATATACTCAAGTGAAACGTAAAATGTGTCCACTCAAAAACGTGTACACTAATGTTGATAGCAGCATTATTTAGAATAGCCAAAAAGTGGAAACCACCCGATTGTCCATCAACTAATGAAAAGGTAAACAAAATCTGTCATGTTCATAAAATGGAAAATTATTCAGCCATAAAAAATGAAGTACTGATACATACTACAACATGTATGAACCTTTAAAATTATGCTAAGTAAAAGCCCCTTGTCACAAAAGACCACATATTCCATGATTCCATTATATGACATATCCAGACTAGGAATTCCTACAGAGACAGAAAAATTATTTGTTGCCCAGGGCTGAGGGTTGGGTGGTGAGGATACACAGAATGTGACTTCTCATGGACGAGGGATTTCTTTTTGGATGATGAAAAGTTCTAAAATTAGATTGTGTTGCTGGTTGCACCACTCTAAATGTACTAAAAACCATTAAATTGTAGACTTTAAGTGGGTGAATTGTATGATATTTGAATTATATCTCATTAAAAAAGTGTTTTAAAAAAGGCCTTGAAGACTCTCTTCATACTCCCTCACTTACCCTACATTCTGAATTTTCTTCCTCTCCTGCCACATTTCCATCAACTCCTTCTCTATCCAGCTCCTGGCTGATAATTAGGCAGTGAATGGTCAACTCATTTCTGAGGTCCTACTTGGATGCTATCTTGCTACTCTTTTGGGGACTCCCTTGGTTCTACGTTCTGTAGTCCTAAAACCAACTCTTACTTATTTTTAAAGTCAGGCGAGTGTTCTAGAATCCATACCCAGACCAGGGAGACAAGACTCCCAGCATGTTTGAGAGGAGAGTCTGGACCTTCACTCCCTGGCAGAATATTGGGCCACCTCCCTATCAGTAAGGCCACATCTGACAGGCTGTAGGACTAAAAGGGTGGAGTCAAGGTTATCATGGATGAATTTGAAAATCGCTTCCTTCTGTTCCAGGTTATTTCTTTATAAAGATTGTAATTAGAATTGGAAGGCCTGTTTAATGATTAAGGACACCCAACTTAACACTCTGAACATAGAACATCACCTCATGTCTTAATATTTTACTGCCGCCCTCAAAAAAAAAAAAAAAGTTGCCATTGAGTTGATTCCAACTCATGTTGACCCTATAGGACAGAGTAGAACTGCCCCACAGTGTTTCTAAAGAGCAGCTGGTGGATTTGAACTGCTGACCTTTTGGTTAGCAGCCAAGCTCTTAACCACTGTACCACCAGGGCTCCATTTTACCCAAAGAAGGGAATAATATTGATCGCACAGAATTTATAAGCACAACAAATGGAAGACCGAATTTTGTAAAAAGGTCTATACAGATCTGAATTGTTATTTTATAACTCCACAGGGGTGACAAGTTCTTTGTCCAGATCTTTAAATTTAGTAGAGAAAATGGTAATATTCAGAGACGTGAGGTCCAAGGAGCCAACCTCTGTGGCCTGATTAGCTGCATAGAAAATAATTGACCACTTTTCTTAGAACCCTCAAAGTATGGTGGTTTCAATATTCTTCAAGAGGATATTTCTTTGCGGATATTAACCAATATCTGCCCCTCCATTCACCTCCTACAATCCCCAGAATCTAGGCCACTGGGCATATCTTCCTAATTGCCATAAGAATGTCCTTCTCATCCCCTCAATGTCTGGCTCAATCTGCTCCAGGGCTGGGTGTACATCAGTGACTGGCTCAGTAATCATCAGGAAATAACCTCAGGTGCCATGACAACGCTTCAGGCTGCAGACTTGCCCATGCCCCTGGTGGCAAAGGAGAAGAGCTAGTCAATTCTTCTATTAATTACCTTGCTAGGAACGGAAACTCTATAACCACTGTTCAACCTTCACTCCTCTGGGCAAATCAGTTCAGGTTTTATCTTTCCTTATCAGCCTATTTTCCAATCTTGGGATCTCCTTGGTGGCTAAACTCCTAATTATATAGATTTCAAGCTACTAGAAAATATTCTAAATGCTTAATATTTCCTTTACCCACCGCACCAGAGCCAAGGTTTGTTTTCTGAAAAAAAGGAACTGTGAGAGAAAAGAAGCACCTTATTCAAGGCCACGAGCTTAATTACTGTGAGATGTAAGATCTAGAGCAGTAATTCTTGATTGGGCTGCATGTTAGAATCATCTGGAAGCTCTGAAAAACCCTAATGCCCAGGCTACACTCCAATAAGACTCGGAATCAGTATTTTTAAAAACTCCACATGTGATTCCAACATGCAGCCAAGGTTGAGAGTCACTGATTTTTAGACAAATGTTTCTTTAAACTTTAACGTGCATATAAATCACCCGACGATTGTGTTAAAATGCAGATTCTGATTCAGTAGGACCTGGGTGGGGGGAGGTGGGTTGGGCTGAAATTCGACAAGTCTTAACAAGCATTCCAGTGATGCTGATACTGTAGGTCCACAAGCCACACTTTGATTAGCAAGGACATAAATAGCCATGGTTCTCTATTTTTGCTGCATGTTAGAATCATTTGGAGAGCTTTTAAAACTCTTCGTGCCAGGAGTGCACCCCATATTAGCCAAATCAGAATCTCTGGGAATGGAACATAGACATCAGCCATTTTTAAAACACATACAGTGATTCCAGCGTGCAGTACATTGGCGAAACTGTGATAAAAGATTCAAGCTCTTACTGTCCCTTGGTCTGGTTTCATTCAGTAGGTAGGAAGGATGGAAGAAAGGAACATAGAGAGATTCAAGTCCACCAAACAAGTTTGTTTTAGAAGCAAAGATATGCCAGCTATGGGAAAATTGCATGATTCTCAATTTGGTCTGTGTCATCTCAGAAGACAGATCTCAGATCAGTGAGACAGGCTTAATCTCACTATGTGGAAATTCTGTCTGCAAGTCAGCTGTCTAAATAGAAAAGTTGATTTATAAATTAACACATACATCAGGTGAAGTTTTGGGCAAAAAGGAATCCTTTATTCTTCCTTTTACTCCCCCTTCACTCCAGTTAACGTCTAATCCATCAGTCAATCCTGCCATGACTGCCTTCAAATTATATACCTAATACATCTATTTCTGCTACAATAGTACCTATACAACCACCATCATCTCTTGCCTTGAATACCAGAATAGCTCCTCCAAATGTAATAGTACTTTATTGGAATAGTCCCCCAACTATAATAACTCCTCAACTGGTATAGCCTCCCAACTAGAATAGTCCCCCAATAGGAATTAATTTAAAAAAAAATTGCCATTGAGTTGATTCTGACTCATAGTGACCCCATAGGACAGAGTAGAACTGCCCCCATAGGGTTTCCAAGGCTGTACTCTACAGAAGCAGAATATCACATCTTTTTCTCATGGAGCAGCTGGTGAGTTCAAACCACTGACCTCTCCGGTTAGCAGCTGAGTGCTTAATCACTGTACCACCAGGGTTCCTCTCAACTGGAATAGCCCCCCCACAATGGAATATCCCCAAATGGAAATACTCCCCCAATTGAAATAGCACCCACCTATTGGAATAGCATCCTCATGTGGAATAGCCATGCTTCTAAGCATACTTCTTCACTTTGGCCTTCATCTACATCCGCTAACAGTAGCCAGACTGGACTTCTTAAAACATGAATTACACCATGTCAGTCTCTTCTTAAGAAGTCTTCCATGGCTTCCCATTGCATTTAAATAAAATCCACGTCCCTAACCATGACCCACAAAACAATACATAAACTGATCCCTACCTACCTCTCTCTTTTCACTCTCCTCTAAGTCAAGTCCTTGCCAGCCTCTCCAACCACTGGCCTCCTTGGTGAACCTTGAATATGTCAAGAAAACCCATTTTCCTGACCTTCATTCAAACCATTCCATCCTCTTAGAAAGCTGATCTGCACATGGTCAATTCCTTCTTGTTACATGTACTTGACCCAAAATTCATCTCTTCAGAGGACTTCTCTGCTTTCTAATCCAAAATGCTTAAACTTACTCTTCCAGTCTCTCTGAATCACATTACTCCCTTTTTATGTTATTTTTAAATAGTATTTAATATAATTAGTCTATTCCTTTGTTCAACAAATATGTATTGAGCACCTATTATGTTCAGGGGGTTTTCTAGGCAGTGGAGAAAAATTGGAAAACCAAAGAGAAAAATCCATGCCCTCATGGAAGTTGCACCCTGACTAATGTTGCTGTACGTGGTCTGAAATGTCATGGTCATTGATTTACTTGTGTGGTGGCCCAACTAGACTCCAAAAGGCAGGGATCTTTGCAGATTTGTTTCTGCTCTGTGCTTGGTTTCTAGAAGAGTACTGGAAACATAATAAATGCCCAATATGTATTTGAAAGAATGAATAAATGGAGACTTAAAAAAATATTTAAAAGACTGAAATTATTAAATTCTAGCCATGGAGGCATCTAGTTCCCTTCCCTTCTTATCACACTGTCAAGTCTAAGAGTTTTTGAAGAAAATCTAGTCCTGCGATACTTAAAGTATAGACTTTAGGACAGCAGCAGTAGCATCACCT
Source organism: Trichechus manatus latirostris (assembly GCF_000243295.1). Taxonomy (NCBI): domain Eukaryota; kingdom Metazoa; phylum Chordata; class Mammalia; order Sirenia; family Trichechidae; genus Trichechus; species Trichechus manatus. Next base: position 332,369 of record NW_004443959.1, on the reverse strand, counting down.
GAGACCTGGTTACAAATGCAGGTTCTCAGGGGAAACCCTAGAACTTCTGAATCAGAACCTACATTTGATGAGATCCCCAAGTGACGTACTAATATTGTCCACACTCCTCTTATTGTTGTTGTTGCTGTCAAGTCAATTCCAATTCATGACGACCCCATGTGTGCAGAACAGAGCTGCTCTACAGGGTTTTCAAGGCTGTGACCTTTCAGAGGTAGATCTCCAAGCCTTTCTTCTGATGTGCCTTTAGGTGGGTTCAAACCACCAACCCTTTGGCTAATAGTTGAGTGCTTGACCATTTGCACCACCCAGGCTACTTATACCCCTCTAGTTACAGTTACAGCCCCGGTAGTGCAAACAGTTAAGAGCCTCAATGCAGACCGAGAGGTTGGCAGTTCAAACCCACCCAGCAACTCCGAAGAAAAACCTGGAGATCTGCTTCTGTAAAGATTACAACCAAGAAAATCCTATGGGACAGTTCTACTTTGTCACATGAGGTCACTATGAGTTGGAATTGACTTGATAGCACCTATAACAACAACAGTTGCAGTTCATAAATGAAAGCCAAGAGGACGTGAATTACCCAGAAAATGAGATCCTATTCTTTTGATTTGAATGTTTTTTCTCCCATATCCTGAAGCTTCACAAGATATTTTAGCAGAGCACTGAGACACAAAATTTGCAACCTGAGAAATGCCCCAAGGGTGAATATTTCTAGAAGACTGGCTCTCAATTACCCCTCAAATCTCACTGCACATGTGCCCACCACTCTTGTGTCTTACTCCGTCCAGCACCCATTGCTGAGTGCCTTCTAAGTGCGAGGCGTTTCTTTCAAATGTCATTGCTTTGTGATCTCTCGGGTCCCAGTTTCCTTCACACAAGCAGATCTTTTTGTTGTCTTATTCTCAACCAGCAAGAAGTTTGCATCTTAAAACTTTCTGTATAAAACCTGTTAACCCATTGCCGTGGAGTCGATTCCGACTCATGACTCTTTCTGTACAGAGAGTTGTTTTTATAAGAGAGATATGGGAGCTGCCCATCTTGTAGGAGAAATGTAAATGTCCTCTCTGCATGATTTCTGTGCATAAGCCTTCTCTGTCTGTCTTGGAACTGCAGCTGCATTTCGCCACTTCTCCAGCAGAGTCTTGGCTGACACTCTCAGCTGTTGTTTTCCATGAGGCAGTTCCTCAGACTCTGCAATGCAGTAGAAGTTGTTTCCCCGCTGGCCTGACACCTTTCCCCTCGGCTCTCAGGCTGTCCGGGAATGCACCTTGAGATAGGTGCAGCAAATTGTATGCCTTTGACTTAGTAATTACCAGGGAAAATAGGATTTTAAAAGATTTGTTTTTAAACCCTTGTATTCTAATATCTGCATTCATTGTCCTTAGGTCAACCTATACGTGAAGATGTTTATATTCCCTTACCTAGCACAATATTGATTCATTCTATCTCACATCAAATCTCTGGACTAAAAGAATAAGAAGAATCTAATTTTTTTAGATGTGTAAAATCATTCTGAATTCTCAGCTTCAAAACATAAAATTGGTTCTTCTCTCACCAGACAGAAATTTGAAATATTAATACTGAAATAGTACAAATGATGAAAACTCAACATTTGCCTTCCCTTAACCTTAGTGGAAGTAGCAGGGGTTTTGAAATCAGGTTGACTTGAGTTTGGATCCCAGCTCTGCAGTCTACCAATCTCTCTGAGCCAATTCTGCATCACAGTAAAGGAGTAATCCACTTCAAAGGGATATTTTAAAGCCTCCACGATAGCCCCTGGGATGTGGGGCATTCAGTAGACAAATAACTACATCTACTACTACAATTATTAGTGATAAAACCAAAAACTAAACCATTGCCATTGAGTCGACTCCAACTCATAGGACCCTACAGGATAGGGTAGAACTGTTCCAAACAGTTTGCAGGGAGCGCCTGGTGGATTTGAACTGCCAGTCTTTTGGTTAGCAGCTGTAGCTCTTAACCACTACACCACCAAGGTTTCCACGGTGCCCCCAGGGCTCCATTATTAGTGATAGTGTCTTTAATGGTGGTAGTAGTGGTGGTGGTGGCAACAGCATATTAATATATCATGCATATCCACTCAGATAACTGCTATGGCATTAGGATTTAAAATGATTTAAAAACTGAATGTTTCCAAGTACACAACAGACATGGACAATCAGTCAACAGGGAACAATAATTAACAAATTCCTGAACCATGACTCTGTTTGCAGAGCTGATAGAAAGAACAATTATTTGTTGGCTCCGAAGGCCATGATGCTAATGATAATGATGGTCATTAGGTGACAGTATTGATTGAGGTGGCCCCTGTGTGAGCACAAGCAATTTCATATCTCAACCTAAGGTAGGGGGCAGGTGTGGGGGACAGGACAGGATCCAGGCTGGGTTGGTGGCATAGATAGCATCTCTGGATATCAGCAGACACAAAACAGGATTGAAGTTCTGAATAAGAATCTCTGGGGTGAGAATCTTGGAACCGGCTAAGCTTCTCCATGGAATTCCTATGCACACTAATTTTGAGAACCTCTGGTAAAAGCTTTTCTGTGTGCCTGCCATCCAGACAGTGTTAATCATATTTGAAGAAGAGGCCTTATCCAAACAAATAATTACATGAGAAAGCAGGCTAAGCATGACCCTAGAGAATTTCCCCACATCCTTTCCCTCTTTATAGGCATAACTCACTCTCCATTTTCTGGCAACATAGGGACTCCTTCTGGATTAGGGACTCCTTCTGGACTGTTCTGAGATTGCATATCCTATTCATGGTTGCAGTTTTCTGTTTTCCCATTCTGTGAAGTTCCAGTAAATTCTACATAGCACATAAAATGTTAGATAAAATTATTAATACCCGGGAAGTGAACAGTGATTTATTATTTCAACTTTATACTTTAAATCACCACAGGATTTTCTGTCAGTTAATTACCAAGTATTTGCTAAGCACCAGCACTAGTCAGGTGCCTAGGTAAGCACGTTGTCCAATCCCTTTATCCACAGATTTTATAATCTAGCATAGAACAAGAAATACAAAAAGTGGAACAATAATAGAGGAACTACTATTGGAAAGAAAAAAATAATTAGTGACAGAAATAGTAGTAACAATATCTATTCACTGAGTGCTTACTATATATATCAGGTACCATACTAGATACTTGTTTAAATTATACCTGATCCTTACAACATCTACTTGTTTCCTTCTTCATCTACTTTTGTTACATGAGGAGAACTGAGGCTCAGAGAAGTTAAGAAACACATCCAAGGTCATACGGTAAATAAATGAAATGACCGAGATTCAAACATTGTACTATCAAGTTCTAAGTCATTACTTTTTCAAATTCTTTTATAGCTCAAAAGAGATTGATTTAAGACAAAACTGACACTAATCCTCTCTCATTAACATAACAAAGACAATCCATTCCCAACTGGGATTATAATCACAGGCACAAAGGTTAGGATTTACAACACATATTTTCGGGGAACACAGTGCAATCCATAACATTTCCCACTTTAGCCCCCCAAAATTCATGTCCTTGCCATATGCCAAACACATTCACCACATCGCATCATCCCAAAAGTCTTAAATCAACTCCAAATCCAAAATCTCATCTTCTGAGGCACCTAAATCAAATTTAGGTGAGACTTTAGGTGTATTCCATCTTGGGGCAAAATTCCTCTTTATCTGTGAACCTGTGAAATCTGGAATTCAAGTTATCTCCTTCCAAAGTGCAATGGTGGAACAGGCACAAGGTAGTCGTTTCCATTACAAATTGGAGAAATCGGAGGGAAAGAATGGGTAACAGGCACCAAGCAAGTCCAAATCCCAGCAGAACAAATTACATGAACCCTGGTGGTGCAGTGGTTAAGAGTTTCAGCTCCTAACCAAAAGGTTGGCAGTTCAAATCCACTAGTTGCTTCTTGGAAACCCTATGGGGCAATTCCACTCCATCCTTTAGGGTTGCTATGAGTTGGAATCAACTCAACAGCTATAAGTTTGGTTTTGGTTTTCTCAAAGCTTGAAAACAATCCTTTATTCTCTGAGACGTCTGGGCAAAATGAGACCATCTGCCCTCCAGCCTCTGCGGATTCGTCACACCCTCTGTATTCTGAGTGGAGGCCCTTAGGCCCTGGGCTTCACTCCCCCTTCCAGGCCCCCAGGACAGCAACTCTTCTCCCTTGGCTTTGGGCAGCCCTAGTCTCCTAGTACATCTGAGTGGTAACCCTACCCCCTCAACCTCAGCAGGCCGTGTTCTGCTCCTTGGGCATGGCAGCCCCACCCACTCAGCTTTGGGGTGTGGTGCCATTCTCCTGGCACACCTTAACAACAGCCCTACACTCGGAAAGGAGTTGGTGAAGATCCGACTCTTTCAAACCTAGAAGGCTGTGGCCCCACCCTTTGAGATTCAGGAGACCCATAGCTCCACCTTTGAAACTGAGAAGGCGCTGCTTGCTTGCTCCTTCCAACAGTGCTGCTGATTTGGAGCTGCTCCAAGGATGGTCATTTTCTTTTCTTGGAGGACAACTGTAGCTCCTTTGGCCTACTTCCTGCCTATAGAATTCCAAGAGGCAGACAACTTTCTTTTCTTTTATTCTTTCTCTGTACCCTTCAGCAAGTAAAGAGGAACTTCTTAAAGAAAAAAAGAATTGTAGGTTCGTCATTGTAAGATTCTTATATAAAGTTACAATAAAAATTCTTATATGAGAGAAGCCCTTATGAAACATAAAATCCATGAGACCAAAACTTACATTTTACATGGGTTCAAACAACAATGGTTCAAATTTCCCCAGACTGAATCTCTGCTACTGTGACTTGTGGCCCTTTATGTCTACACTGTAGATAGACATTCCTCTGTGTGATATGGAGAATTGTTCTAAAATGGCATACTTATCACCTTGAAATGAAAGGATCTGACTTTGGAGAGCTTGGGATATTTTTCTGAAATAGGATCTACATTGATTATGGGTAGCATAAATTGAATGTTACTATAAACTGCAAACCACAGTTAAGATGTTATCTTCTGGAATCCTGAAATCTCCAACCTAAGCAATCTTACAGTTCTCTGAATAACAACATATGCAACATTTTTCCCTTGCAAACTTGCAACAGATATTTACTTCACATCCACTCTGTGCAGGATATAAAAACAATACATAGACCCAGTTTCATTAAGCTTATGTTCTAATAAATCATAAATAGGAGGAAAATAATATAAAGAAAAACATATGGAACGTCGACTGAAAGGGTTATGGCTCAAGTTGCATCTCTACCATTCTGTAAGATGATATTGAAAAAAATCACTATACCTCTCTAAATCTCAATTTCTTTATCATAATATTGAATTGACACAATGGCTGCAACAATGGGCTTAAACATAGCGATGATTGTGAGGATGGGGCAGGACCAGGCAGTGTTTCATTGTGTTGAACATAGGGTCGCTATGAATCGGAACCACCTAGATGCTATAATATTGAATTAACAACACTGAAGCTAATGGATTTTTAAGAGCATCCAAAGAAATTGCAGATGACATGCACCCAAAATACATTAGGTATTCAATAAAGACTTGTTTCTCTTTCTTGTATTTCCTTCCTAAGATATCTGATTGTACTAATCATGAAACTAATGCCTCCCACTTACCTAACCAAGTTGCAGAACATAAACATTTTAGAGTCAATATGATGCAATTGTTGAGGTTTAGGGCAGAAATGTTCATAATGACTATCTCTTCAGTTACTTACTTACTTTTGCTTTGGGGGATGTTATCTGACCTCTATGAGTTTTAATTTTCTTGTCTGTAAAAATTGGGATAAAATCATCTCCTCTTAAGAGACTACATAAGGAAAAATGAAGCAATATACAAGGAAGCACCTTGCTTAAAGTAGTCACTGAACAAGCATTTATTACTTGTTTCCCTTGAAATAAAGCAGTTTGCATTTTTTAATAATTTTCTGAAACCCATTGAGATAATTGAAGACACCTCAGAATATAAAGCCACTAAGAAAGCCACTAGAAGAAGGAGAGTAAGATGGAAGGAGATTTACTAAACTAGAGTGTGTGCTCTTTGATTCTCTTTACTGAAGAAGGAGAGAACCCTCAGCTAACTCCTGCTGAAGGTCCAGCTACACATTGGTAACTGGTCAGTTGCCAAATGTAACCTTGTAAATTACCCTGGCCTTCAATAGTGTATAGGATTCCTCTTAAGATATGGTCTTCTTCAATCTTTTCTCCAGTGGACTTCTTTCATAAAGACTAGGCATTAACCCAACACCCACTGACAGAGCAGCTGCTAGGTATTAGGAAATGCACACAAAGGTCTCTCACTGGTTTTCCCATCATCTCATCTGGACGTCAGACCAGCTCCCAAATTCTTCCAGTATTCTTCATGACTGACCCAGCAATGCACACTTGGATATCTACCACAGAGATATTCTAGGAGATATGTTCTAGGAGATATGTTCAAGAATGTTCATAGCTACGGCTGATATCCAGCCAATATTCACCAGTACAGCTGACCAATTGTCAAAATATTGAACTGATTTCTTTTAGCTGAAACATAGACACTATGACACTATTCTGAGTCTCCCAAGCACCTCTGGCCTCCCTGTCAAGTCTAGCCCCTTCCTTGGAACCCCTAGACTTCTCCCATGACGATTAAGTCCTTATGGACTCAGCATATTACCTGTTTAAAGTTGCCACCACATTTTCATACTAGTTTACCTTCTTCATAGAAGAATAACTGAAGAACATACTCATTTTCCTCAGCTCTCCTCTACCTTCTTAAGACAGGGCTACATCTTTTTATTTTAAGGAATTTACAACTAAGCCTTCTGGAGAAAAAGACAAATGATTACATATTATGAGGATGTAATAAATATTCCAAAATATATTAAATTCTCTATAGTTCCTTATTTCCTTCTCAAATGAGATCTTCTCATTGAGGATGGATTAAACAAAAAAAAGCAAATAAATAAAATCCAAACCAGTTACCACCAAGTCGGTTCGAACTCAAGGTGACCTTATGTGTGTCAGAGTAGAACGTCACTCCATAGGGTTTTCAATGGCTGCAACCTTTCAAAAACAGATCCTCAAGTCTTTCCTCTGAGGTACCTCTGAGTGGACTTGAACTGTCAATCTTTTGACTGGTAGTCAAGCTTTTAACCATTTGAGCCACCCAGAATTAAACTCTCTTGCCCCAAAATATAGACCTAAAGATCTAACAAAATATTCCCAACTTGTGTCCATTCAATGTTTTTGCATCTCAAGTGGCATTTTTCATCTCTTGATTCTGCAGCTCCACACAGGTGTCATTCTCACAGAACATTCCTCACCAAGGGGTACATAGACAATATAGTGATATTCCTGCCTCTAGAAGTCCATGGAATGCACAAATGGAATTGCTACTTCTGTGAAGCTGGTGCTAGGAGATCATGATGTCACCTACAGATAAAGATCATGTTATAGGCTAGGCCCTTATTGTAGGTAGCTGTCAAAGGAAATGATATGACCCTACCACCCCACCATACAAGATCTATCAACAGCCCACTATGCTTTAAGGAGAAGCTGCTTTGTAGACATGATGTTGTAAGCACTGCCTAGTTGGGAGAGTTACCCATGCAAGCTTGTGATATTACCTGTCTAGAAAGGATATAGATGTAAACTACAGTCTCAATAGAGGCCCTGGCTATATAGAAAGATTATATTTCAGAACCAGCATTCACGCATTTCAGTTGCCATGGACACAGGCAACTGTGTGGGTATGAAGCTCGTTTTTTAAGGTAAGCATCCAAAGGAGATCCATGATTAAAGCAGATCTCAGCTTGTCTAATGAGTAATAATAGAACCTAAATCTGATACTGCCAATGTAGCCATTTGTTCCCAATATTATTCCTTAAGTCACAATTGTTGCATAAATGAATGAATGGTTCATTTAATAAGTATTTGTTGAAGGCCTGTATGTGCCAGGCATTATGCCAGCAACCAGGGATGAAACAAATGAATAAAGCATGGTGCTGTCCTCAAGAATCTCACTCTGTAGTTGAGAAAGAAAGTATACACTATGTTAAATTTTAAAATAGACAAGTTTTGTAAACTATAAAAGAAACAATTCTTGGAAGAAGAGAGCAGTTGCGGGGAATACTACATGAAGGAGATGGCATGGAAGCTGAGTTCTAAAAAAAAGAGTGGAAGTGGCTCCAATATATTTGAAGATGTACAGCATTCCTGGCAGAGAGAGGACTGTGTAAAAAATAGTCATGAAAGAACAAGAATGTTAGGGGACTACAAGTTTTCGTTTTTCAAACAGAAAGTTCAAGAATTTCTCAACTAATAACCAGTAATGCCTCCAATGTCTGACAATCATCTAGAATATGGCCAAGAATCTGCAAAGAGCTTCTTAGCGTGAGGGCAAACCATCACAAAATCCACATACAGTTGATTTCTATGAGTAAGGGTCACACCATACTAATGTAAATGCTGCATGAGAAGCCAAGTTTACCCATTTAACAGACATAGTTTTCAATAGTCTTTAAGAAGACAACACTAGAAGAAACATTAGCTGAGAACCAAAATAATCACTAGGAAAATGCAGAAGTCTCAGAATCAGCCTACAAGCCACCCACGCCTGCCAAATGGGGAAAAAAAAAGACTCACTTACCAGGGAACACACCTTTTGACAGGACAATGTAATTGCTGTTGATAATCATCCTGCTAGTAAAGGATATATAAAATGAGTTCCAAGTCTACTGTTTATTAAAGTGGAGCAATTTGTAATGACTCTAGAAAGTTTCCCATCAAAAGCATTTAAACATCAAAAAGTCTTATTGTCTCAAGGTGTGAGTTTCTACTCATTTTTTTTTTTTCTTTTCTTTTCTTTTCATTGTGTTCATGGAATCATCCATTTCTGAAAATCCTGATTGGAAAAATGAGATATCAGTATGCTTTCTCTCTTCTGAAGATTAATGAAGCTGATGATGGCTTCCTTATCCTATGAGTTTTTTGCATGATAAACAAGGTATTAAGTTAATCAGAAGTCAGTTTGTATTGTTGAGATACATATTTTATTTAGATATAAAAAAGCAAAAACAGTATCCTGACAAGTTTCAAATTTAAAATCAAGTGAAGGCATTAAGTAGGATTACAAAAGAGACAAAACTACTCTCTAACATAATGGCAGCAGGCTGTTCTTTTTAGAACAGGGAGCTGAGAGTTAGGTTAATGGAAGATTTTGATTGTCCTTACACATTTCTGCAAAGATTCAGAAAAGCACAAACATATGCAATATTAATCACACACGCACAACAAATCCATCATAGCTAGTATCTGTTTTATCCCCAAAGAAAAATAGAACGCCATCTTAACTTTATTTCCTGTTAAATTTTAACACATCTAAGAGCCTGCCTTACTCTGAATCACTGTTAAATCTCTAGAAATTGATTTATCTATCTACCTTTTAGTACCCAACTTACCTTTGAAATTCAAATGAAGCAAGTCTGTATAAATGCAGGTGCCTCATTCTGTGAACCCTGCCTTTCTAACAGGAATCTTTAGAGAGTAAAGATGACACCTGGGAGGCCTATTCTGTATAAGTTTTTACTTTCCCAGCTTTATACGGGTTTGTGTGAGATTAGAAATCACATATGTTAAGTGCTGGCACATATAAGTGTCCAATAAATAGTGATTGTTGTTGCTATTCTAGCAGTTTAAAGCTCCAGGAAAGAATTCACATCTTAAAGTATCTTTCTACAGTAGATTATTAAATTAAAAATTGAAAAGTACTTGATTTAAAAATAGGTACATAGCACTTCTCCAGTTAAAAATCTGACTCATGCTTCAAATTACAAATAATGCCCTTAAAGATTTTTGGTTTTAGCAATACCAAGTCTTTCTGCTCAGAAGTAAATTTATTGTGATGCTTAATATTCCAGGGCCCTCACTTGCACGGATCGCTTCTAAGGACCTGTAAGAGACAAACAATGTATTCAAATAGTTATATGATTTTATAAAATTTGCAGAATAATTATCTTTTAGCAGAAGACAGTTAAGATCACTGACTTTCCTCTTTGTCGCTGTCACGCTTTTCCTCCTGTGAGATATGGAGTAGTTGCAGCCATTTGGGGATTCTAGCTAAAGGAAAGCTGAATTTGGGAGACATTTAGTTTGGTTCTAAAGAAATATATTGATGTGGTTTACGATAATTCTCATGTGTAAATAAATTATTGCTAGGCATCCCTGTGTAGGAATTGCTTACTGGGATACTACTATTATCAACTACGCCAACTTACCCCATATGTTGCCATAAAAATAAAGGGCAGAAGTTGTATGCTAGTAGAAATATGTCCTACAGCACCTGGTACTGGAATTAAATGGGTAATGGAGGAGACACAAGCTTGGAGAGATGAAGAGCTAAAAGATAGTCTGTGGAAAATTCTTCCAAATGTTTTAAGTTACATATGAAATATATGTAATTGGGACTTTCCCAAATTTGACAATGATCCCAAAAATTTAGATACCATTTCCTATTAAAAGTTTAACTAAAAAACACTTTTTAAAATCATCAATAAGAAAAAATAAATTTCAACTAGGTATGGTGGAGAAAAAAATGAAATAATTGTTTCACTCTCTGTATTGATAATATTACCATTTAGTCGATTCTGACTCATAACAATACTGTAGGACAGAGTAGAACTGCTTCATAGTGCTTCCAAGGCTATAAATCTTTCCAGAAGCAGTTTGCCACATATTTCTTCCATAGAGAGGCTGGTGGGTTCAAACCACTGACCTTCCGCTTAGCAGCAGAGTGCTTTAACCATTGCACCACCAGGGCTCCTGTAGAGAGTTGCTGTGAGTCCGAATCGACTTGACAGCAATGGGTTTGGTGTTTGTTTTCATTTTTGTGTTTTTGTTATTGATAATATTATGAAATATTATAATATAAAAAGAGACACAAACAGTACTTAGCCAAATAAAGATTAAAAAGTATTGTAGAGGTTGATCAGGTAATTAATTAATAAATACATGATAGTTCCCAATTTAAAAAAATGCTTCGTGTGTTGTAATTTCATTCTCATCTTGTATTTTGTTCTCTTAAGGTGGATTCCCTAGAAAGATAAAGTTCAAACCTCATAAAACTTGCATCAGTCTCTCCCCTCCCTGCATTCATTCAAGTCTTGAACTGTCTATCTGTGCAGTGCATTTAGTGGTCCAGGTGTCAGTTAATCACCCTTTGGCCTTCAGTATCTAATCAGTAGAGAAAGGGCACGAGGAACAAAATGGAGATCAAATATCACTTTTATTAATGGCTATCCAATATATTCTCTGGTATAGGACTCCAAAGTATGCAACTGAGAACTGAGGCAGAGTGACATGACTCATCCACTAGTCACAATCAGAGAAGCTGGAATATAGCGAATATCTTCCACAAACTGGAGAGCTTGCTGTATGGGTATATCTCATGGAAACCGGAAACCCATGCATCCAATGCACCTGGGCACATGGAGTTTAAAGATGTCAAGAAAAAATGGAATTCAATATCCACATTGCCTTCCCAGTGAAACAACTCTGACAGCTAGTAAAAATGCTCTCCAATATAGATAAAAATTGTCCCAATCAAATTAACTATACTTCCTTCCTTGGGGGAAATATGAGAGTTGGAGAGTAAGAAGACAAGTGTTTCTTGAAATATTTCTATCCATGGAATTTCCCTTCTATTTAAAATGTGTAAATGGTAAACAGATTTCTCACTGGCAAGGATATTAAGTCCAATTTAAATTAAAAAAAAACAAGAATTCTTCGAATTGATATCAAAATACAATAAAAACTAATGTAGATACAATAACTTTATTGTGTTAATCTAAGAAGTTCTTTGGGTCTCTCTTTAATCTTGTAACAAAGCTGTAAATTGCTCTTCCTTATGAAAATTCTCTGCAGAGAGTAGTCAATCAATTGATAATAAACAATTATTCCATAATGAATACATAACATAGAGCTGCTACTAATATTTAGTCACCCTCAAGGAATTATTGTATTCCAGTAATGTGATTTATGTAGGTATGTTCTTTCAGTACAGAGGGGAGCATGTTTTGATGTATTTGAAACTGTTGCCAAGGAGAAATAACCTACTACTCTCAAGCAAGAGTACTATAAGAGTTTAACTTGAGGGGTAGGGATGGAAAAACACTAAATAAGACAATAGATAAGTAGTAACTTTAGTGAAGGGTAAGACAGTACACAATTCTGGGGAAGCCAGCACAACTTGTACAAGGCAAGGTCATGGAAGCTCCGTAGACACATCCAAACTCCCTGAGGGACAGAATTGCTAGGCTAAGGGCTGTGGGGACCATGGTCTTGGGGAACATCTAGCTCAATTGGCATAACATAGTTGATAAAGAAAATGTTCTGCATTTTACTTGGTGAGTAGGATCTAGGGTCTTAGCCTGTGAGTGGCCATCTAAGATACTCCACTTGTCTCACCCCTTCAGGAGCAAGGGAGAAGGAAGAAAACTAAAGATACAAGGGAAAGATTAGTCCAAAGGACTAATGGACCACAACTACCACAGCCTCCACCAGAATGAGTCCAGTACAATGGTGCCCAGCTACAACCACTGACTGCTCTGACAGGGGTCACAATAGAGGGTCCCGGACAGAGCTGGATAAAAATGTAGAGCAAAATTCTAACTCAAAAAAAAAAAGACCAGACTTACTGGCCTGATAGATACTGGAGAATCCCCAAGAGTATGGCCCCTGGACACCCTTTTAGCTCAGTAATGAAGTCACTCTCGAGGTTCACCCTTTTGCCAAAGATTAGACAGGCCCATAAAACAAAATGAGACTAAAGGGGCACATCAGCGCAGGGGCAAGGACTAGAAAGCAGAAGGGGACAGGAAAGCTGGTAAAAGGGAACCCAAGGTCGAGAAGGGAGAATGTTGACATGTCATGGGTTTGTTAACCAATGTTATTAAAAAAATGTGTAATAACTGTTTAATGAGAAGCTTGCTTGTTGTGTAAACCTTCGTCTAAAGTACAATTTAAAATAAAAAAGTATTTGTCAGATAATTCTAAAAAAATAAAAAAGTTTAACTTGAGTTTACCATGAGTCAAGAGAGAGCATTGAAACAATATCTGCCTTATGGAAATAGAGGAATTGCTATGAAATCAGGAAGAGGGAACTTTCTGAGGATGTAAGGTACTAGAGTCATGCGAGCAACAGGATACAATAAGTGTTATAGCCACAATCATGTTGCTAACTTTTCATATAATCCTTAGAAAATAAACTATATTCTTTGGAACTCTGTAGCCCCATGTACAAAAGACCAAGAACTCATCAACCGTTAAAAGTCAGTGGTGTGGTACAGAATCAAATCTGTGAGGCAATGTTTCCCAAAGAGCATTTTTCTCAGCTCCAGTCCATGAGATAAGCTCTGAAAAATAGCTTTCCATGGTCAAATAATTTTAGAAAATGCTGCAGTTTATTCCCCCCTTGGTAAATTCAGCTTCATTAGCATAATGCTGGCTCTAAGATGTACTGCAGTAAAGTAATATTTTTATCTTTGTTTAGGACAGTGCTTGCAAAATGTATTTGACTGGTCAAACTTTTTAGCATAATATCTATGAAATGTAATTTGAGAATGCTCCCCTAAGGCAATGGTTGAGAGTTTCAACCAAGTTGTTTAGAAAACATCTAAAGTACAGTATCTGCGTATAGCATAGTCTGAACTCTGCTGCGCGCTGTCCTCTTGTGGTGGTGCTGAATTTGCTATTTACAATACCTCAGTAGACTGACGTACCGGACTATTTTGAGATACAACAGGATATGGGGTGGGGTGGTGAGAGTAGTTAAGAGATTGTTGATCTTTAATAAAACTCTTCTCAATACAGAGAAAAATAAATCTAATGGCAAGAAATCATATGAGGTTGGAGATTCACTAACTTTGAGTGTAAGTGTATCAGAGAAACATGCCGAAACCTCAGATTTGAGGACTAGATGATACAGTGTAGGAAATAAAAGTCAAAAGTTTTAACTGTGGACCTTGTTCTATAACAGATACAGTGGAAAATACGATTATATGGTCTTTGCTCTAAAGGACTTAGATTCTAGTTGGGGAAAATAATGCAAACACATGTGATTAAAAAACAAATAAGGCATTATAAGTGAATTTACAAAATAAGGCAAAGACTATTGGAGCTATAGGTATTTGCAGGAGGGATGGAGCCCTGTGTTTGATCAGGATAACTATTTAATGAAGATGGATGATTAAATCTTCTAAGAACGAGTACACTAAGGATGGAAGGATGGATGGATGAATAGATAGATATATAAAAGTGTAAAACTCAGTAATGATAATTAAAAAACGCATAAGGAAGTGATTATGTATCAAAATATCTGGATGGAAACATCATCAATAATACTTGCTAATGAGAAATTTGAAGTAAGAGCTATCAGGCCCCAGCCATAACAAAATCAAAAAGGCAAAGAAAGAAAGAGCAAAATCTGTGCCTGTAAGTCCAAATGCTTATGGAAAGTGGGTCAAGTTATTGCAATTTGGTAAACAACTTCAGTCCAAGCCCATGGGTGTTAGGTAGGTGCTAAAGATACAACAATTAACCAGACACATTCTGTGAACTACACAAATTCAGTATGTATTGAGGGAGAGTAGGAAGAACTAGATATACAAGTAACTCTAACAAAAAATAGATAGTGATTCACTCTTTAAGTTAAAAACAAAATCTGGAGAGAAAAAGCAGATATTTTAATTTTTACTGTTATATTCTATAAAGGTTATATAAAAGAAGTGACATTTAAGCCAAGTCTTTAAGAATGAATAAGACTAAATGAGGCAGAGAACAAAAAGAGAATTTCAGGAGTTCCAAACCAATAAGCCAAGGAATGGAGATGTGAGGGTGTGTGGGATGATCAAAGAACGTTGAATAGCAAACGTGGTTTTATAAGATGCAAGTGGCAGTGGATGAGACTGAAAATATACTTTGTGCAAAACTGTAAATGACCATGAATGCCATATTAACAAAGGTTTTTATGCAGAAGAACATCGTGATTAAGTCTCTGCTTTAAAACAAAAATTTTCTAATCATGCCCTCTAGGTTCTATACAGACCATCCCGGAGTCAATTCAGCAAAGACAAGGGCAGAAGAAAATAAGGGATTCCTTGGTTATAAATAGGATAGCTGTAATTCAGTTCCGTAGTTCCGATTTATATCTCATTTCATATTAAGCATCCACTTAAGATTTGGTTTGAACAAAAAGATCCACAACCTAAAAAAAGTTTACTACTCTAAATTTGAAAAAAATAACTCTGGGTGTCACGTAGATAATATATTACAAAGGCAAGGATAGTTTAGAAAGATATGAAAATAATCTAGCTTAAAGGTGATGAATGTTGAATTAGAGAAACCAACACTAGTAGAAATATGGAGAATTTTTGTTTTAATGTTTCAGAATTATAAATAACAGGAACTTAACTGCAGACATAATGTGGACAATTAGGGGCAAGATGAACATAATGATGATTTCAATCTTTCAGTGCAGGGACTTAGAAAGATGATGATACTGTTCACTGAGATAAGGATCATAGGATGAAGGGAAGGTAGGCAGTGGGATCTATTCAATTTTAGGTAGACTGATTTTACGTCTGTAGCGTACAACTGGAATATACAATTAGGTACCTCAGGAGGTAAATATAAGCTAAAGTTGGGAACTACTTGGGGGTTCAACTGCATAAGAGTAAATATATCCCTAGATTGGACCCCCAAAAGAAAAAAAAAATTAATAAAAAGGAAAATAATGTTAGTAACATTTTCTAGGCATTTAACTTATGCCAGTAACTGTACTAAGAATTTTACATGCACCATTTTTATTAATTTGCATATGAAGTCTATGCGTAAAATATATCACTATTGAGGGGCAGAAAAATGTAGCAGTTAACATAATGTGGAATCTGGAACTAAACTGTCTCTACAAATCCTGGCTCAGCAGCTTACTAGTTGTGAAATTTGAGGGAAATCATTTAACCTCCCGGTGTTGCAGTGTCCTTATCTGTAAAATGGCGTTGATAATCTCATACAGTTGTGGTAAGAAGTGACTTAATGCATATAAAGTGTTTATGACAGTGCCTGGTTCATGGTAAATATCCGATAAATGTGAGCAATCATTTTTCACATCATTTTACAGATAAGAGAAGCAAAGTCATAGAGAGGTTAAGTAACTACTGAAGGATACGGTTAAATGGTGGACATAGTCTACTCCCAACCCCTTATTCTTAACCTCTACTCTATCCTGACTCATGTGGAGCAGAAAAAGGTCAAGGTTATAACCTTGGGAAATGCTTATATTTAATCGATGAGTAGAAACCAGAGCACTGGTTAAACTGAGGTAGAAGACATGATCAGACTACCAGAAAGGGCTCAGGAGAGAATGGTATTGCAAAGCTAATGGAGGAAAGGGGTAATTAATAATTTCAAAAGCTTCAGAGTTTAAGACGGAAACGTAATACAAAGAGCCTGTTAGATTTAGCAGTCATTAGGTTCTTGGGTACATTTAAGAGATGACTGAGCAGATAAGACAGGATGGACACCAAGCAGAACCATTTAAAAAATAAATGGAAAGGAGGGGAATATGAGCAGGAATGCACAAATGTAAACAAAGAAAGGGTGTCAAATAACAGTACAGCTTAAGAAAAAATTTAAAGCAGTTTTCATATAATGGGGAAGTCTTAGCCATTTTCATTTGTACAGAAAGGAATCAGTGATGGGTGAGAGGGTAAAAACTAATTATAATGGCTCATGACCAAGGAAAAAGTGGAAGTCCAGGCAAGATAGACCGTAGTGGTACATTTTAACCTTAGGCGGGGAAAAAAAAAAACTGCATGTTACTCTGAGTCAAGAGAGAATGGAAGATAATGTTTAACATTTAAAGCATACAGGAAATGGGTGGAATTTGTCCCTACAGGCTTCAGGTTTCTTTGTGAAGAAAGAGGCTAGTTTGTAAGCACCGGAAAAGGCGTTGTGTAGAGACCCTGAAGAAGAATGAAAATTTCTCCACAGGGTTAAGAGAAAGATTGCTGAGCAACTGTCAAGGTCTTGCTGAGCTCAGAGCAAAACAACTGATTAAGCAGCTTGTACAATGGAGAGAAAGAAATAATGAATCTCCCATCCACAGACTAAGTTAGGGGGAAACAAAGTGATGGAAAGAAATAATTCACACAAATGGAAAAGGGGCTTTCAGTTAATACATATTTCACAGAAAGAAGAGACAGAGAAGATTAAAATGTATTTGAATAAGGCATAATACATGAATGCATGGTACTGGGCATGCAATACTTGTCATAGAACTGCTTGTGGAGGTACAGGTACCATGGTATCATGCTTAGGTATATCATTCCCATGACACATATCCAGTAACTTGTAGAAGTGGGAAGTTGTAGAACTAAGATTCTAATTCTGACTCTGCCACTAATGACTTGTTAATGGTCTAACCTGGTCAAAATATGTTTCCCTTCTTTGGGCTTCAATTTCCTCACCTACAAAATGGGGTTAAACTAGAAGCTGTCTAAGAGTATTCCAGTTTTAAGATATCATGAGTCTACACTACTAAGAATAACATACACTGTCTTTCCTCTCCACTCCTCCATGCCTACAGGGATCTGCTTTACAAACAGGATCTAGCTCTTAACCTGACATCAAAGAGTTGTTTTAGTTAGAGCTCTCAGGCTACAAGAACAAAAAAACAAGTGGAACTATCAGGATACAGACCTGCCTTACTGGACCCAAGGGCAGGTGTCCAGCTAGGTCTCATTCTTATCTCTGTAGCTTTCTCTGCTACTTATTCTATATGGAAAAGATGGATGCACCATAGTTCCAGAGGTTTAAGGGACCATACCAGACGATGAACTAGGATCTTTGAGTCCTAATTCAAAGATAAATTTAAGTAGTCTCTCCCAATTCAATATACTTTGGACAAAGGAGTAGTTTCATGATATAGATAGA
>NW_004443959.1:303451-304978 GCF_000243295.1 Trichechus manatus latirostris | reverse complement strand
TTGATATAATACCAGCAGAATAAAGACTTTAAAATTGTAAATCCCTGCTAATCACATCTTATCTATATGTGATCTTCAGTGCTTAGTTCTTAATAAGTAGTCAGTGAATATTTGTTAGATAAATGAATGAATGGATTGCAACTGTGTCAAGTTAAGTATGAAAACAATCAAAAACCTTAGAAGAGAATGTGAAAAGGTGAAACAATCATTGTGTTACAAAACTAGAATTCTGATGAATTTTTTTTCTGTTTAAAAATCTTTCAATATCATAGCAATGATGGTTTAATAATAACCAAAACTTAAGTTGACATTTAGTTCAGTTCATTGAGAATTGTTCACCAAGCATGTGCCGAGCCCTATGGGACGTACAAGAATGTCTGAACCATGGCCTGTGCCCCTGAGAAACACATTGTGTCCTGGATTGGACACAAGCATGAAGTAGAGAATTTTCCAGACAGGTCAGGATTTAATAGAATATGCAAATAAGCAATATATGGAAGCACTGGAAGCAAAAAGAGCTCTAGCTCATGCTTCAGGAAGATCTATAGAGCCTTAAACATTCAAGAGTCAAACATTCATTTTGCCTGCTGCAGCAGTAAGAAGCTGGAGCTGAAATCAATGCAGCAGCCACTAGAGCAATCTGCAGCCCTGGGCCTGCAGTTACTTACAGTCATTGATTTCATATGGCTTTGGGGATTGATTCATCTCACTCTTATCACCTCAGACCTGCTGTGGCTCCAAGGTGTCAAGCACAGGGTCATTGCTTCCTTGAAAATTACCCAATAGTCATTATTGTGCCCTAAATCTGCAGGGAGCATGGCAAAGGAAAAGCCACATAAAGACTTTCTGACGACTGCCAACCATTGCTAAAGTGTCACTGCAATCTCTGGCACACAACTCAGCCTTTCTTGAGCAATCTAACTGGTTCTTATTCCTAATTCTGAAATTCAAAACTCTCCACTTTTAGCGTGTCCTCAAATGACCTTCTGGCTTCATCTTTTACCACACTATCCTCTGCTCTGTCTCCCTCCCCTCCCTAAATGCCGTCATAGCAGTCTACTTGACATTCTCTGAATATTCTGTCACCTCTCTAGTTCATAGTCACCTGCTAAAATCTCTTTTTTCCATTTCTACCTATCCTTTAAGACCTTGCTCAAATACTACCTACCCAAAACACCCATCTGAACTAGTAATCTCCCTTTTCCCCTTCTCTACCTATTATGCCTTCACTGTTGTCAGGCCAATCCCATGTACAACAGAACAAAACACTGCCCGGTCCCATGCCATACTCATGATCTCTTCTGGCATGCTTGAGTCTATATTGTTGCCTTTCAACCTAAGGGGCTCATCTTCCAGCACTACACTGAACAATATTCTACTGTGATCCATGAGGTTTTTACGGGCAGATTTTTGGAAGGAGATTGCCAAGTCCTTCTTCCTAAACTATCTTAATCTGGAAATTCCACTGGCATTCTTTTACTATGGGTGACCCTGCTGGTGTTTGAAATACTGGTGGCATAACTTCCA
>NW_004443959.1:296900-298789 GCF_000243295.1 Trichechus manatus latirostris | reverse complement strand
GTATCATCTCATTTATAAAACAAAGCTGGATATACAATAGAAAGTGACTGCCATTGATCACAATATTTCAGTGTGAACCTAATGACCTTTTCTCAAAGGAAAACAGCAAAATTTCACCTCTAAAAACAACCATGCTATGTTTCTAAAGTAATTTAAATAGACTGAAGGATTATACAACTAGGTACTCATTTAGTGGCTGTGTCTCTGTTTATGTAGATGTAATTAAGTTTGCTAATCAGTTGACCTGAAAATAGAAAGATTATTCTGGCTTATTCAGGTGGGCGAACTGTAATTACATTGTCGTTGTTGTTAGGTGTCGTCGAGTCAGTTCTGACTCACAGCGACCCTATGTACAACACAACGAAACACTGCCTGGTCCTTCGCTAGTCTCACAATTGTTGTTATCCTTGAGCCCATTGTTGCAACCACTGTGTCAATCCATTTTGTTGAGGGTCTTCCTATTTTTCACTGACCCCTCTACTTTACCAAGCAAGATGACCTTCTCCAGGGACTGGCCGTCCTGGTAACATGTCCAAAGTACTTGAGATGAAGTCTCGCCATCCTTGCTTCTAAGTAGTATTCTGCTTGTTCTTCTTCCAAGACAGATTTATTCGTTCTTCTGGCGGCCCGTGGTATACTCAATATTCTTCACCAACACCATAATTTAAAGACGTTAATTCTTCTTTGGTCTTCCTTATTCATTGTCCAGCTTTTGCATGTATATGAGGAGATTGAAAATACCATGGCTTGCGTCAGGTACATCTTAGTCCTTAATGTGACATCTTAGCTTGTTAACATTTTGAGGAAGTCTTTTTGCAGCAGACTTGTCCAATGCAATACATAATTAATAAACTCTTAAAAACAGAATAGGAAGGCAGAAGTGGGAGTCAGAAATGTTTGAAGCATTGCTAGCTTGAAGTTGGAGGGAACCATTAGGAAAGCATGAACAAGAAATTAATTTTTCCAATAACCAATGAGGTTAGAAGAGGACTCTGAGCCACAGATGAGAACTTCAGTCCCAGCTGACACATGGATTTTAGCCTGGTGAGACCTTGAGCAGAAAGTTCAACCTTAAGGTGGTGGATTTCTTACCTAAAGAACTGTGATATAAATAATGGGTGTTGTTTAAGCCATTAAATTTGTGGTAATTTGCTATGTGGAGCCCTGATGACACAGTGGTTGAGTGCTCAGCTGCCAACTGAAAGGTAGGCAGTTTGAACCCACCACCACGCTGAGGGAGAAAGATGTGGCAGTCTGCTTCCGTAAAGGTTACAGCCTTAGAAACCCTATGGTGCAATTCTACTGAGTCCTCGACGGCAATGGGTAAATTGTTATGTGGCACTGGAAAACTAATATAGGGCCGTTATACGAATTAAATAGCACATGCAAAAAACCATTGTAAACAATAAAAGACTTTGCAAATATCCATTGTTGCTGCAGTTACCCTTGTTCCCTTTAATAGCAATTCCCTGCATCCCCATGGTTTCCAGTTGTTTTTTTTTTAACACAAGAAGCACCTTTGAGAAAATTACCTTTTGGGGATCCTCTTTATCTGAGAAGATTTGTTAACTGCCCTCTCAAGAGAAGTGACAACAAATTGTCATGCTTCATGCTGGGCTCAGTGTTTGTAGGTTCATGTTCTTGCAGAAAGGTGAGTTTCTGAGACTTTCGTTCTGAGGGTCATTTATAGGCAGCCATTCCCTTTAGGATTCTCCATCTTCCAGTTTCTAATGACTCTGCAGAAAAGATTTGTTTATCCAGTGATACTCCAAGTTTGTTCTGGGGTTGTGTATGCCCCTGGTGCCTCATTGGCGGTCCTGTGGGAGTAGTAACAGCAGGTTGCTCCATCAGCCTTTCTTTCCTTTGGCTCTCTGAGGGCTCTTCACTGT
>NW_004443959.1:294461-295446 GCF_000243295.1 Trichechus manatus latirostris | reverse complement strand
TAATTCAATCCATAATACAGACAAACACAAAATGATCATCTTTATTGAGGTATTTGAAAATATCCAGCACCCTCTCGTGACAGAAATACTCAACAAACTAGGAACAGAAGGGAACTTCCTCATCCAGATAAAGGGCAGCTAAGGAAAACCTGCAGCTAACGTCATGATTAATGCTGAAAGACTAAATGCCCACCCCCATAAGCAGTAATGAGGGAAGAATTACACTCTTGCCACTTCTATTCAACATTGTGTTAGAAGTCCTTGGTTGTTGTTGTTGTTGTTAGGTGCCGCCAAGTCAGTTCCTAATCTTAACGACCCTAGGTACAACAGAATGAAACACTGCCCCATCCGACACCGTACTCACAATCATTGCTATTTTGAGCCCATTGTGGCAGCCACTGCGTCAACCCATCTCATTGAGGGTCTTCCTCTTTTTTGCTTACTGTCCACTTTAACAACCATGATGTCCCCCTCCAGGTACTGGTCCCTTCTGATATAAGATATCCATGACTTCAGTCAGGCATAACTTAGTCCTCAAAGTGACATCTTTGCTCTGTAACAATTTGAAGTCGTCTTTTGCAGCAGATCTGCCCAGTGCAGTGCGTCATTTGATTTCTTTACTGTTGCTTCCATGGGTGTCGATTGTAGATCTAACTAAAATGAAATCCATGACAATTTTAATCTTTTCTCCATTTATCATGATGTTGCTTATTGGTCAAGTTGTGAGGATTTTTGTTTCCTGTATGTTGAGGTATAATCCATACTGAAGGGTGTGGTCTTTCATCTTCATTAGTAGGTATTTCAAGTCCTCTTCACTTTCAGCAAGCAAGGTTGTGTCATCTGCATAACGCAGGTTGTTAATGAATCTTCCTCCAATCCTGATGCCCCATTCTTCTTCATATAGTCCAGCTTCTCAGATTATTTGCTCAGTATACAGACTGAATAAGTGTAGTGAAAGGATACAACCCTGATGCACACTTTTCCT
>NW_004443959.1:286168-293482 GCF_000243295.1 Trichechus manatus latirostris | reverse complement strand
AATGTTGGAAATAAAGAAGAAAGATCAGTAGTTGGAAAATATGGCCTTGGTGATAGAAATGATGCTGGAGATCGCATGATAGAATTTTACAAGACCAACGACTTCTTCATTGCAAATACTTTTTTTCAACAATGTAAACAGCGACTATACTCATGAACCTCACCAGATGGAATACACAAGAATCAAATTGACTACATCTGTGGAAAGAGACGGTGGAAAAGCTCAATATCATCAGTCAGAACAAGGCCAGGGGCAGATAAGAACAGACCATCAATTGCTCATACCAAATTTCAAGTTGAAATTGAAGAAAATTAGAACAAATCCAACAGAGCTAAACTATGACATTAAGTATATCCTGCCTGAATTTAAAGACCATCTCAAGAATAGATTTGACACGTTGAACACTAATGACCAAAGACCAGATGAGTTGTGAAATGACATCAAAGACATCATACATAAAGAAAGCAAAAAGTCATTAAAAAGACAGGAAAGAAAGAAAAGAACAAAATGGATGTCAGAAGAGACTCTGAAACTTGCTCTTGAACATCGAGTAGCTAAAGCGAAAGGAAGAAATGATGAAGTAAAAGAGCTCTAAAGAGTAAAGAGCTCTAAATATAAAGCTTCATAAAAGTTTGCTATAATTATGTGAGATGTCAATAATATTTTTGTTTACTTGGGAAAAAAAAAACAACATTAAATTCTTACTCTCCAACCTGGACATTCACGTAACTTTTAAACTGTCTATATATCCTGCCTGCTGTAAAAATCAGAGCCACAGGTATTTTAGTCCCTCTAGTTAAAGTGACTGAGATATGTATTGCTGTTATGACTTTCACATAATAAGCCAGAGATATTACCTATTCTTACAATTAGACTTACTTTTTAGATTTGGTCTACATTGATTTATTATTAGAGAATACCCATAGGCCTTTGATCAAAAATAATAAAATTATGACCTGAAATTACAAACTATACTATTTGCCAGGTTTTCTTGGTATAAGGGAATGACTTTATGAGAAGAAAAATTAGTGATGTAACAAATCTACTAAGTCATTCTTTGCACATCAACTTTTAACAATACATACAGAACACTTTCTACCACAACCCAGAACACTTGAGTTAAATCCGTGCCAGTATGGGGGAAGCAATCTCTCATAACACCAGCAACCCTCTATTGCACTTACCTCTCTTCATGTCAGTAATTGTGAGTATGTGGATGGTACTGTGTGTGAGTTTTATCTTATATCATCAGCACCCAGTTAAGCACATGGCTTCTAAAAGGTGCTTGATTAATACCTGATGAACAAATTCCAATTTGTTCTTTCAGAACACATCTTTTCTTTGGAAGTGAATCAAGGGGGTCACTTGAATCCATGATTCCTTGATTCTAAGCTCTTTCTATCCCCCATAACTTAACAAATTTACCAATAGTTAAAAGAATAATTAAAATATTTATAGGTTAACAACTGCAACTTAATAGTAGAGTAAAAAATATTCAAATCTCAAGGTTCTTCTTTGTTACAAAGGGTCGGCAAGGTGTAGGATTTGGAGATTTAAATGCAGATATTGGAGAAAGACTGAATCCTAATACCTAAAAAACAGTAAATCACAATCCAGATATTGTCCTTTTCTTCCCTACAGTGTAATGTTTTGACTACTTTGAATTCAACTTTCTTTAATTCTCTAGTCTCTAATCTAAAAACAAAGAAGCCAAGGATGACACGAAGAAACTTACCAAGGATATTCAAAGAAATACCTTACTGTAGATGCCCTGGATAGTGCAAACATTCCCTCTATGTTTGAGACTTGGTCTTTCTCCAGTCTACACAATGAAGGTAGACTTATCAAACAATAACCTAGAAACCGAGAAAGGTTTTCTGTCTGTGTAAACATGCAAATGTGTAAAGCTGAGTTTAAATATCACTTAATATTATGTGAACCAGCTTAATTATAATTTCAAACCTCCATCCCGCTAGTCTGGTAGAAAAAGTTATGCTAACTTGACATTAGAAACTGGGACATTTATAGGATGCCCAGAAAACAGGGAAAGGGCCTCTTCTCTCTGGTTTATAATGGCCTACTTTGGCATGTTGGTTGTCAAAACCCCAGTTTTATTTTCTGATGCCATGCCAGGAGTGAGTTACTGGAATCACTGCTAGAGTTAAGACCCCCAGTACCTAAGTAAGACCTGGCACACCTCACAGGCATCTTCTCTCTCTCTCTCTCTCGCCTTCTCCTCAGCCCTCTGCCACAGAGAAGTGTGTATGCCCCAACTGCTCATGGGACTTATAGAACTCTTTCCAGCCTAAGGAGCCCTATTTTTCCTTCTCTTTACCCTCAACAGACTTCTCCTTTGCCCCTGCTTACTATGTCTGATACAGTGTCTTCCACAAACTTAGGCTTTTCCAAAAGATAGAATCATTGGTTTTGAGGTGCTTCTGTTTCTGCACTACGAAAATCCATGAGACGCAAAATTCCATTTATACGACATAGAACGAGAAAAAGAAATTAAAAAGTAGTATTTCAATAAAATATTCTGCTACTGTAGTATTCCAGAGTTATTAGATATTATAAGACATTCAGGTCTGTCATTCAAGTTTTTGCTCCTTTGAAGCTAGGATGGCGAGACTTCATCTCATGTATTTTGGACACGTTATCAGAAGGGACCAGTCCCTGGAGAAAGACATCATGCTTGGTAAAGTAGAGGGTCAGCGAAAAAGAGAAAGACCCTCAATGATGCATCATCAGTCAGAACAAGGCCAGGGTCTGACTGCAGATCAGATCATCAATTGCTTATACGCAAGTTCAATTTGAAAGTGAAGAAAATTAAAACAAATTCATGAGAGCCAAAGTAAGACTTTGAGTATATTCTACCTGAATTTAGATACCATTTCAAGAAAAGATTTGACACGTTGATCACTAATGACCGAAGACCAGACCAGCTGTGGAATGACTTCAAGAACGTCATACATAAAGAAAGCAAAAAGTAATTAAAAGACAGGAAAGAAAGAAAAGATCAAGACGGACGTCAAAAGAGACTCTGAAACTTGCTCTTGAACGTACAGTAGCTAAAGCAAATGGAAGAAACTATGAAGTAAAAGGGCTGAACAGCGTATTTCTAAGGGCAGCTCAAAAAGACAAAGTAAAGTGTTACAATGAAATGTGCAAAGAACTGGAGTTAGAAAACCAAAAAGGAAGAACAGGCTCAGCATTTCTCAAGCTGAAAGAACTGAAGGAAAAAATCAAGCCTCGAGTTGCAATATTGAAAGATTCTGCAGGCAAAATATTGAACGACGCAGGAAGCATCAAAAGAAAATGGAAGGAATACACAGAGTCATTGTGCCAAAAAGAATTGGTTGATGTTCAACCATTTCAGGAGGCAGCATATGATCAAAGAACCGATGGCACTGAGGTAATAGGTCTAAGCTGCACTGGAAGCATTGGCATAAAACAAGGTCCAGGAATTGACGGAATATCAATTGAGATATTTCAACAAACAGATACAGCACTGGAAGCACTCACTCATCTATGCCAAGAAATTTGGAAGACAGCTACCTGGCAAACAAACTGGAAGAGATCCATATTTATGCCCATTCTGAAGGAAAGTGATCCAACAGAATACAGAAATTATCAAACAATATCATTAATATCACACACAAGTAGTATTTTGCTGAAGATCATTCAAAAGCAGTTGCAGCAGCGCGTGGAGAGGCAAGTGACAGAAATTCAAGGTGGATTCAGAAGAGGGATATTATTGCTGATGTCAGATAGGTTTTGGTTGAAAGCAGAGAATACCAGAAAGATGTTTATATATGTTTTGTTGACAAGCAAAGGCATCCAACAGTGTGGATCATAACAAATTTTGAATAACATTGTGAAGAATGGGAATTCCAGAACACTTAATTGTGCTCGTGAGGAACTTGTACATATACTAAGAGGCAGTCATTTGAACAGAACAAGGTGATACTGCGTGGTTCAAAATCAGGTAAGGTATGCATCGGGGTTATATCCTTTCACCATACTTATTCAGCCTGTATACTAAGCAAATAATCTGAAAAACTAGATTGTATGAAGAAGAATGTGGCATCAGGCTTGGGGGAAGACTCATTAACAACCTGTGATACGCAGATGACCTAGCGTTGCTTGCTGAAAGTAAAGAGGACTTGAAGCAGTTACTGATGAAGATCAAAGACTACAGCCTTCAGTATGGATTACATCTCAGCATAAAAAAAGCAAAAATCCTCACAACTGGACCAATAAGCAATATCATGATAAACAGAAAATATTGAAGTTGTGCCTGACTCAAGCTATGGCATTTTCAGTCACCTCATATGTGTATGAAAGCTGGACAATGACTAATGAAGACTGAATAAGAATTGATGCTTTGAATTATGGTGTTGGCGAAGAATATGAATATACCATGGACTTTCAGAAGCACGAACAAATCTGTCTTGGAAGAAGTACAGCTAGAATGCTCCTTAGAAGCAAGGATGGCTAGGTTCATCTCCTGTTCTTTGGGACATGTGATCAGGAGGTACCAATCCCTGGAAAAGGGCATTAAGCTTGGTAAAGTAGACAGCAAAAAAGAGGAAGACCCTCAAAAAAATGGATTGACACAGTGGCTGCAACAATGGGCTCAAGCATAACAAAGATTGTGAGGATAACACAGGACCAGGCAGTGTTTCGTTCTGTTGTACACAGGGTCCCTATGAGTCAGAACAAATTCTATGGCACCTAACAACAATAGTAGCAGAAAGGCTGGCAGTTCAAACCCACCCAGAGACCCCTCGGAAGACAGGCCTTGTGGTTTGCTTCCAAAAGGTCACACCCTTGAACGCCCTATGGAGAAGTTCTACTCTGCACACATGGAGTAGACATGAGTAGAAATCAACTCGTTGGCAATTAACAACACCAAGAACAACATAATGTAATTTTGTCAGCGTCTGCAGGTACTGATGTGAAGCACTTTACAAAACAAAACAAAACCTTCTCATCCAAAAAAAAAAAAAAAAAAGTGTCCCTTCTTAATCTCTCCTGCTTAAGAGGTAGAGTTTAATACCTGCATCTCCCTTTAGGGAGATATGAAGCTAAAGATCTCAGAATTGAGGACTCAAATCTGGTACTTCCATGGCCAACTGGTCAAGCACTTTGCTTAGTATTACTTTGCTTAGTATTACTTTTTGTATCCTTAGTCCAAAATGAAATACAAAGATCCCATTCTGCCATCCTATTTTACACCGATGTAGCACCTAGTTGTCCCTCTTGTTGCCATCAGAGAAAACCATAAACCTGTCCCAGAATCAGACCATTACTCATGAGTATTTTGGATAAAAATAAGCTTGTCAGAATTGCTGCCCCCTGCATGTCAGTCAACTTTTGTGTATGGTCAATCTACCATTCAATGATACTGGACCCAATTAATCCTCCGTAATAGGGGACCTGGATACATTTTGGGATGATAGAAACATAAAGAGAAAGCCAAACATCCTAACAAAGGGCAAATGTAAATGGAACCAGCTATGACTATCCAGTTTAGTCATGTTATAGATATTTAGTGCCTAGCATATGACTAGCATATAGTATATACTCAATAAGTCGTTATTTTCATCTATCCCCTGCTGAACCTCCTTTTTTTGGTTGTTGTACTTTAGATGAAGGTTTACAGAACAAACTAGCTTCTCATTAAACAGCTAGTACACATGTTGTTTTATGACATTGGTTAACAGCCCCACGACATGTCAACACTCTCCCTTTTCAACCTTGGGTTCCCTATTACCAGCTTTCCTGTCTCCTCCTGCCTTCTAGTCCTTGTCCCTGGGCTGGTGTGCCCCATTAGTCTCATTTTGTTTTATGTTCCTGTCTAATCTTTGGCTGAAGGGTGAATTTCAGGAGTGACTTCATTACTGAGCTAAAAGAGTGTACAGGGGCCATACTCTTGGGGTCTTCAGTCTCTGTCAGGCCAGTAAGTCTGTAAACCTCATTTTTCAAATAAAAAAAAGCAGTATCTGTTCTTTTTTCCCCAGTCATCTGAGAAGAAAAAATCAAATGGGATAACATATGTGTAAAAGCAGTGTAGAATCTCTTTGTGTTTGTGAATGTATACCACCCAGCAATATTCCGTGAAACTAATTCTCCGATGGAATTCAATAATCCAATTGATAATAGAATTGTATCTATATCTACATAAAGCATATGAAGTCAGCAGAGAAGATATTATTTTCATCTAACACAAGAAAAATAATACTACAGAAGTCAGGTGCCTTACCTAAGGTCATACAGATAAAAGGCAGAGAGGCTATTGGGTTCTATCCAAGTCTCATCACTTTCAGAACAAGTTAAAACAATGAGGGAAACATGATGAGAAATTCTATTTCCCAATTTTCAGAGAAAGTCCATCTGGGAGATAGAGTGGATGCCACTGGTGACCCACTCTCGTTCCTTACAGACTTTATTATCCATTAAGACACTCATAAACATAACTCATAACTGAGAGACAAGAATCAAATATATTATCATCAAAGGAAGAAACAGAAAATTGCCAGGGTTTTGTACATAATTCAGGATATAACAAGACATTTATCAGGCCTTTGCCGCAATGCCATTTTACTTACAAACAGTTCAGAGGAGAAATATTTATGTCCCTTCAACCTCTCCCACTGGCCTTGAGAGAAATTGGATTTCCAACTAAATCTATTTACAAGGAGAGAGCTATTCACTATATTAAGGCTAAATGGTAAGTACGTTAAATAGAAAAAAAAAAAAAAAGGTCTCTTGATGAGCAGAGATATTATACCCATAGGAGTGGCAGCAGCCTCAGTGAAAGTTAAGCTTGGCTGCTTCTGATCTCACTTGAAATTGTCCCAACTCTTAAAGCATGACAATACTACAAATAGACTGTTTAGAGTTACGTAAGTTTAATTAGCCAGTGAGATTTGCTTCAGTCTCTCAGGGATGTATGAAGAAAAATGCCAGACTTTTAAAAGGAATTTCAATGTCTCATCTGTATATCTGCAGCCCCAGCACACAAGTTAACATGAAGGGGTTACCAAAAGGTAGGTAATATGATCTTTACTTTTAAGAAATGTTTACATCTGGTTGAAGAGAAAAAACAAGCACATGCAATGTGTAACATTACAAAACAGAACACAATGAAAAGTCAAAAACAGACTGCCAACTATTGGAATAATTTGGGCAGCTTCAGATCACTGCTCTGTGGAATAGCACTGGGGCTGTTGACAATGTCAAATTCAAAATTCTGGAGTAAGTATGAGATGAACCTGGAAGTTGAAAAGGAGTGAGTAAGAAAAAGTGTTA
>NW_004443959.1:283604-284889 GCF_000243295.1 Trichechus manatus latirostris | reverse complement strand
TTTCCAAGGAATGGCTGGTGGATTCAAACTGTCAACCTTTTGGTTAGCAGCCAAGCTCATAACCATTCTGCCACCAAGGCTCCTGGCTTCTTATAACTGCCTCCTAATTCATGTCCGTTTGTCTGTTTTGTTCTCCAAAAAATCCCCCTCATCAGTTACCAATTTTTAATGTTTTGAGAAATTCTACGCCTTATTTATAGGAGAGAAATGAACACCTTCTTTTTAGGAGGTATTTATTATTGTGCAGATCACTAATGAGTTTAGAACTTTTTTCTGGTCAAAATGTGAAGGATGGATGAAAGAGATGGGAAAATGTAGATAGAAAAGTCAGTTGGATATAGTCAGAAAAGTCCAGGAAAGTAATGCCAGTGGCAAAGTCAATGTACCTGAAAAATAAGGAATTTTAAAAGTTTCAGAGATATAATTGGCAGGACTTGGTTGCAGATTTGTTGTGACCGATCTAGGAAGAACTTTGCCTTTGCATAATCTTATTATCATAAGACGTACAAAGAATATTAGTAATGTGGCAGCAGACTTCCTTAGAAGCAGAAAGCCTTCAAAAACTCTCTAAAAGCATATCAGTAGTCCTGGTGGCACAATGGTTAAGCACTCAGCTGCTAATCAAAATGTTGTCAGTTGGAATCCACTCAGAGGCTCTGTGGGAGAAAGACCCGGTGATCTGTTACTGTAAAAATTAAACTTATCCCAGAGCTGAGAGAGAGAGAAAGCCTTCCCCTGGAGCTGGCCCCCCTGAATTTGGACTTCTCACCTCCTTGACTGCGAGAGAATAAACTTGTGTTTGTTAAAGCCATCCACTTGTGGTATTTCTGTTATAGCAGCACTACATGGCTAAGACACTCCATTTCTCTAAACCAAAATTTCCTGTTGCTATGAAATAATATTTTAATGCTATCAAAACCAATATCCTATGAGTTGGGATTTAATATCTAAGATTTTATTGGGCTTTTCAATTGCAAAAGCACTTTCATGACCATTATTTTATCATATCCCCCTATTTTGCCCTCAATCTCCATAAGGGCAGGTGCCATGACTCACATAAGCACTGAGTCTTCAGCTCTTAGCACAGTGCTCAAGACATGGTAACACTCAATATTGTTGGTAAATAATGAATGAAGCAATGCAAGAGTGAGCATAAATATTAAGTGACATGTCAGGGATCACATATCTTTTAAGCGCCAGAACTGGGATTTCAGCTCAAATCTTCTGACTCCTTTTCATGCCTTTACTGCGTATTATAATTCCTTTTACCATGTATAGGGTAAAC
>NW_004443959.1:281064-282663 GCF_000243295.1 Trichechus manatus latirostris | reverse complement strand
GAGGTCATTTCCAGTATAAACATTCTCGCGCAATTGCTCAGCGCTGTAGAGTTCACAGAGCCCGTCTGTATTTATTATCTCACATCTAACCTTTACCATGAAACAAGAAAATTATCTTTACCACTTGCAAGCTTAAAGACTGAGGACCCAAAAGATTAAAAGTCTTCCCAAGATGAGTTAGCAGCATCTCCCCAACCAGACTTGTGCTTCTCCTGCTACTTTAGGCAGCCCTCCCAATCATGCTTCCTCCAAAATACAAGATACAATCTTTAATTTGAAAAACAGTTTGCCTTTTCAGATGACCTATGTTCTCACAATAAACAACCCACATACTCATTTTTCTTCAGAGAATGAAACTTCTGGCTTATCTTAAGGAGAATGTGAAAGCATTCATTCAAAATCTGATAGGATTTACAGCATAGCCCATGCTTCTATTTCTAAGGCCATAAAGAACACATTGTTCTCAGACCACAGGGATTGTCATCTCAGACCCAGAAGAGCACACTTGGAAGGACAATTATATAAATGAAAACAACAAATATATCAGTAACAAGTGTCACCTGATTTTCCTGATAATGACACCAAATTTCTTCCCATTAGCAAGAAGCAAATCCTTTTCTCTTTTTTTTTTTTTTTTTTTAAATTAACATGTTCTCTCCACTTAATCTCCATTCCCAAATGCCTACTCATGGAATATATCAAGACCTTTTTCTCTACTCATTGAATTTATTAATAAATTCATTTGTTAAACAAACAGTAAGCATCTTGTTGTTGTGTGCTGTCAAGTTGATTCTGACTCATAGTGGTCCTACGTGACAGAATAGAACTGCCCTATAGGGTTTCCTAGGCTGTAATCTTTACAACAACAGACCACCTATATGTTAAACATGAGAATAGACATTATGAACAACAAATACATATGAATCAGTTCCTGATGTCAAGATGCTCATGGTCTTGCTGGGAAAAAGTGATTTGTATAAATACAGAGAAGGATGAGTTAATTATATATAAGAAATAAAAATGATCCTGGGAATTCAGTGAGAAAAGACTACTTTTGACCTTGGTTATCAGCAGCAGTTTCTTGGGTGACACATAACTGGTACTGCAAGTTAATGAGTCTACGGGAGCCTTTTGGTTAGCAGCCAAATTCTTAACCACTGTGCCACCAGGGCTCCCAAGTGAACATACAGTCTATTCATGGTGGTTGGAATTGACTCGACAGTGACGGGTTATTCATTGTGAAGGAAACGAAAAGGTCAAAAAGGACAGTCTGAAAAGGTTGGAAGAAGCAAAATGTGATAATAAAAAATTCAGATTATAGAGTCAGGCAGTCTGAATTTCTATTTAAATTCCACAGTGGTTAATCAGCAACGTGAACTTGGACAAGTTACATGATCCCCTTGTATGTCAATTTAATTATTTTAAAAACAGAAATTAAAACAAGTTTCTTGCCTGATAGAACCCTAAACTTGCACCTCTGGCAGATCTATGGACTCCACACAAGGGAGTGGTGAAGGCTAAGCAGAGTCGTAGGTGGTCTGGCTTAGCACTGAAGGGGTGCTTCCGCTCAGAGTCAAGCTGCAATACCAGGAGAGTAGT
>NW_004443959.1:275141-280964 GCF_000243295.1 Trichechus manatus latirostris | reverse complement strand
CAATGTCATAAAGCAACATGTGTACTACTGTTTCATGAGAAACTATTTGTTCTGTAAGCCTTCACCTGAAGTACAATAAAATATTTAAAAAAAAAGATTTATGAGTCATTAAACATGAACTTGAGGTTTTAAAAGTGATTAATTCTTACATTCTCTAGTTTTTCTTTAAAATATCATTTCTGTTCTGAGCTGAATAGATTTAAAGCATATGATGTAAAGTTATTTAAATTAGAGGAAATATGCATCTCCACTTCTTGTAGGCATACAAATGTCTTTCTGCTATACATCGCTCTCTAAATAGAAAATGCTTTAGATTAAAAAATTTAATAGTTGAAATAATTATATAGTTTCTAGGTGACTCATTCTACAACTTTTAGTCTTTGGGAAGATTCCATATTTCTTATTATCTGCTATGAAATGGTTTCCAGCAACCAACTTATATCCTTGGTAAAATTACAGCCCATTATTAAACATATTTCTCTTACTTATTACAGTTGGTTTATTTATGCATCAAGCCTGCAGTTAAAGTTCACACTAACACCAAAGATCTATACTAAAGTTTATATTGAGCCTTTCAATAGCCTCATCAGAATTTAAACCACATTTAGCTAGATAGTACCCTAGGAAAAGATTGAATTTAGACCAAAAGGTCAGTTGATTCAATTTCACTCAATGCCACAAATATTTATTGCTTTTCTCCTTCTTATATATCAGAGCAATCTTCCTGCTTCCAGAAATACAGAAATGGATTATCTCAATGAACTCTCTGTTTACCTGAGAGGTATATTAGCAAATAAATGATCACAATGTAAAGCAAATGTATCAATAGATGTGTATAAAGTGCAGAGGTACATAAAGTAAGGGTAGGAAGTGATTGTCATGATTCAGAATGTGGGGAAACAAGATCAGGAAGAACTCATGCTCAGGTGATGGTGCCTAAGCTGGATTTTGAAGAGTGAATAGAAAAAAGCTGCCATAAGGAAATTCCTAGAACCCATCCTAATTGGTCTGATCCCTCTCTTCCACTTCATTTCCAACTTTGGTCAAACCAGAATAATCACAGATACCTCCTATATACTGTATATTTTCCCACCCCAGGATCTTTTTCATCATTCTAATCAGAATCAAACACCATCTTCTTGCTTTGCCCATATTGTATCTCTCCTCCTCTATCACTGTCACATGCTACTACTTTCTAAAAACTTCTCCTATAACAGATGGGAATGAACTTTCCCTGTTTTGAATAAGCACTTATTTCTCTGTTATGTCACTTATCCAATTCTACTTTGTGTTTGAGTTATTGAAATACTTTTTCCATCCCTCTTAATAGATAGCAATCTTTCTGAAATCACAGGGCAGGCTTTATTAATATCCATACCTCTTTCTTCTCACCTTCCTCCATCCATCACTCATCACAACACTGAACCCAGTGCTTGCAACAGAGTAAGTCTTCCATAAGCCGTTCATCTCTGATGAAGAAACTTTTGCCTGAGAGATGAGCCATTGAATCCCTTGACAGAAAAACATCAAGAGAAGTCTTCGAACTATAATGAACATATTCCTGATGTGGAGTATAAATGGAATTTTATATAAAATCCAATACTGTATTTAAAAGCAGTAAAGATGCCCCCATTTAAATGGGTTATTTCATAAGAAATGAATCATTCGAAAATGTTTAGTTTGTGATTTTTAGTCAGAAAGGGAGCATACTGGATATGTGCTTTCTGGATTTGTCTCCAGGACCCACATCCATAGGATTTAGCTTATTTTGAGCTCCAGAATAGAGGAACTCTTGAATATGCCTGGGATCTAGATAAAAGAACAAGTCTGAGATATTTCAGAAAATACAATGAAAGAAAAAGACCGAAAGAGGTGTTGAATGCTACTGATTGGCCACGAAGAGAAAGATCTGAGGAAAGGGCATCAGGTTTTCTGAGGAGGAGCTCATTTGACACAAAATAAATAAATGACAACAGTTTTGTTGGGCAGGGAAAGGGAGAAGTAAACGTGTGTGTGTGTGTTTGAAAGAAAGAGACAGAAGTTCAGAAGATGTCAAACTAAAAAGCTACAATATTTAAAGTAAGAATGGAGATTAACCCAGGAAATAGCTTAGCAAATAACCCAGTATCTCCAAAGACCCCATAAATGATTCATGTCTCATCTCTAAAGGATCACAGTGCCCATTTCTTTTCAGAGCTTTCACAATGAAATAGGTGAGGTGTTCTCATTTCCTTCCTTTATTTAAAAAAAAAAAAAAAGAACTTTAAAATGTAATAATATGGTCCATTCCTAAATTTCCCCTTAATAATATGCAGAGTTTATAATTCTTATTTCAAGTCTTGGCATCCTGCCAAGAACTAAAACAAAAAATATGCTATAAGAATTTCTTAGGAAGCTTAAATTATGCATTTCACTTTAGTGCATGAAATTTTTCCTTGTACAGTTAAATATCTCACTAAAGCCAAGGGGAAAGGTTGATGAAAGAAATAAACTTTGGTATTCAAGGTCATGCCTTTCTTTGTCCTTTTGATTGTGCTCTATTCTCTGCCATATCTGGAGATATATATATATATATATATATCTCCTGGAACCACTTTCAAAATACGTAAGAATTTTGATCAGAAGATCTTATAAGATGGAAACTGGTCCAGAAAATTACTTTGGAAGCATCTAGTATGTCATAGATAACCAAGGATAGCTAAGAAGTTGTCAGCAATACACAGTCTGAGATTAGAAAGTGTTAATTTTTTTTCTTTTTTTACATGAAGGAAAACACATCATGCTCAGAGCTTGAAAAATATCAGAAAGGTAAACTATCAAATTCCAGTGTATTAGTTCAGGGAGGCAGAATGCTATAAAAAAATGAACACTTTAATAAATATTGGCTCAAGCACAATAGACTCTTATAACATTCCTGTGTAAAGGTCAGTGGAGTAGTTCCCCTCCATGTAATCATTCAAAGACCCAGGCTATCAGAGGCTCTGCTATCTTGCACATGTGGTTTCCAAAGTCACCCTCTCCATTTGGTCAGCAAGAAGAGAAAAGGAGCATGAATGAGCACAAATGTTTATGAGCCAGGTCTGAAGATGACACAGATTGCTTTTGCTCACATTTGCCAGTCATACAGCTTCACAAAGGGGTGGGAATGGATCTGTAGTGCAGTAGTCCTGGGCTTGGCAGTTACTTCCAATAGCAACTCTACAATGTGGAAGAGAGAGAACAAATATTTGGTGAACAATTTGTCATCTCTGCCATACGTTGTAACCCTTTCTTGACCCATGGGACGTACGGTATCCACCCACTTCTTCCATCTCTCAGGTTCTTTGGGAGTATACTTTCCCACTGAAAGTATTTGCTGCCCTCCAGTGGGGACTTGCATAATGGTGAAAGATGAAAGAAATGTTAGTTGAAGCAAAATACCTGGCCTGCAAGTAAGATAGTACAACCAAAAAATGTGATTGGGTAAAAATTTTGTTTCTTTTGGCCTTTGTATCCCTAGATAAGCCTTGTAAGCATATTTATGCTTTCCTATGTGATAGTTAGGAAGCCCTGGTGGGCTTGGTTTTGTTTGTTTGTTGTGTGTCATATTTGGAAAACCAAAGTTTCCCTACGTAACTTAATGGAAGGCACCACACCGTATATTCAGCAACCAAGGTTCCTTGGGAAAGATGGTCACCCACCAATCAACATGCCCAAGGACACCAAACATTCAGTGGTAACCATGTAGTCCCAGATAATATTTCCTAAAATCCATATTACCAACCAAAAATGTAAATACACCCCATGACTCAGCATACTTCCATTAATGAAAACACATTATATCAAAAACAAACAAATGAAAAAAAAATCAAAGTAGAAAATAATAGGGTCTTGAAAGGAGTAAGTTGAAGAAAGTAACTCTGTCAGTGTACCGGATGCTGTAGGTAGGGAATTTGGAGTCAGATAAGTTCGGAACATATCTTTGGGTTTCTCTATCTCTTGTTTGTAAATACCAGGTTGATGATTCTTGGAGAGAAAAAAAAAAAAAAAAGCTCCCCATATATTTGAAGCTGTAGCCAGGTTTCAGAAACATTTCCAATTTAGAATTAACAAAATGGAGCCTAATCACGCAAACACAACCAAACAGTTTTGAATTCAAGATGGTCTAAGAACAAGTCTTATCCTTTCTCTCTTAATTCAAATGTGTAGAAATGAAAGAAAGTGTACATAATATTAAACTAAATTAGCTAGAGCTCAAGGAAGGGAAAAAAAGAATTGTGGATTAAAGTAAGACACACTTGAAGATAAGAGGGGTTAGCAACCCAAGAAGTATTGGACTTGAATGAATCAGTTGTGATAATGACTTTTTGGAGCATATGACTTTGCCTTGACCTCTTATATTGTTACTCAGTTGTATAAAACCCTTCAATAATTGGTAAAATCATTATTTTTTAACACATTTATATATGTTTACCTACAATGCACATACTGTTCTTTAATTTGCTTTTTCACTTGCATATTTTTCATGTCATTGAACATTCTTATGTAGCATTATTTAAATGGTCACCTGGTATGTTATCATATAGATTTATCATCATTTATTTAATATCACAGTTGTAGAAGTATATACATTCTATAAGCCAGGCTCTGTCCTAAATGTTTATATCTTCTCTCATTTCGTCCTCGCAACAATGCTATGCCATGGGTATTATTATTCCCAACTTAAAAATGGAAAAAACTGAGACTCCATAAGATAAGTACCTTTAACAAAATCAAACATTGGTTCTGTTTTTATTTGCCTGCTTCTAGAATCTTTGGCAGGTTCAACCCTGTTTCGCAAACAATGACTATAATTTAAGCATTCTTTTGTGCCCTGATACTTAACCCTGCCACAAAGTTTGGAAGACAGAAGCAAGTCAGATCAGCACAGAAAAAAAATCACATTTATCAGCTTGCACCATGAAGATGCAGTTTATTGCTATCACCAAGCTAGCTTTCAGAATAACTTTCCACATGATCTACGGCATAATCCGTAAATGATCTAAGAAACTGGACTGCTGCCACGCAATGAAATCAAGCAGACGGTTATTTTAAAAGTCTCTTCTTAAGCAACGACAATAAAAAACGTACAGGCTTCAGATGTTTTTTCTTTTTTTTTAAATAATACAAAATTGAAAGAAGAGTTAATTTTGTTCCATAAAGAAAGCAGTGAATTTACTTCATTGATTTTGTGTTGTTAGCTGCTGTCAAGTTGGCCCTCAACTCATGGCGACTCCATGTACAACAGAAAGAAATGCTGACAAGTCCTGCTCCATCTCTATGACTGGTTGCAAATCAGACTGTTGTGATTCATAGGATTTTCATTGGCTGATTTTCAGAAGTACACCTTCGGGCCTTTCTTGCTAGTCCATCTTAGTCTGGAAGTTAGGCTGAAACCTGTTCAGCATGATGCAACATTCAAGCCTCCACTGACAGATGAGTGGTGGCTGAGCATGAGGTGCATTGGCCTGGAATTAAACCAGGTCTCCCCTCATGAAAGAGGAGACTTCTACCACTGAACCACCACTGCCCCCAAACAGACTTTATGAGTACGTTGTTACATTAACAACAGACCTTTCTATTATTATTAATCATTCACAGACATTTTGGTATGTAATCTTCCCACCACCTGCATGTAAAGCAGATATTCTTTTGTCAGGAGAGAAGCTCCGAGTCACCGAACTGTAAAGTTTTGACCCTATCCTTTGAGTCCTAAATTCAAAGCCCTCACTTTTTTATTATGCAAAGTATCCTTGCAGTTTCTTTCCTGCCCTTCAAGTCCCAGGGAGCCTTATTAGTTTTCTA
>NW_004443959.1:249845-267741 GCF_000243295.1 Trichechus manatus latirostris | reverse complement strand
ATGTATTATCCATTTAATCTTCATGACATTCTTATCATGTAGGTACTATTACTGTCCCTGGTGTATGGAGAAGAAAACTGAAGCCCAAAGAGGCTAAGTAATTTGTCCCAAAATACTCAGCATGTTAAGTGACATAGCCAGCACTTGAACTCGATGAGTGGTTCAGTCCTTGAGCTGTAACTATTGCACTCCACTGTCTCTGAAAGAGCTGGGTCTCTAGAAAGCTGAATTCTGAATCTCTCTGAGTCAGAGGCAGTTCAGCTTTAACCAGAAACCTCACTAAACATGAATCGCATGAGGTCTAAAAACACCAAGCTTTTAGCAGCCTCAGTGACTAGCTCAGCTCTAGGTTTAGGAAAGCTAAAACATATAGCCCCCAGAAAGGAAATCTTGGTAAGGCTGACAGCCTGGTAGTCCAATGGAAAATAGTTTAAATAGAATACAGGTATCTTAATGTGTGATTAGCATTTATTTCCTCTTTTTTTTCCTTTGTCAAATGTTAATCTTTGTATCTTAAAATTAATATATTGCTTATCACTTTTCCACCACTGGTCTGTCAGTTTGTCGTACTGTGGTGGCTTTCATGTTGCTGTGATGCTAAGCTATGCCACCAGTATTTCAAATACTAGCAGGACTGCCCTTTGTGGACAGGTTTCAGTGGAGTTTCCAGACTAAAACAGACTATGAAGAAAGATCTGGCAATCTACTTCTGAAAATTAGCCAATGAAAACTTTATAGCTTGTAACAGAACATTGTCTGACTCACTTGCTTTGGATGCATTATCAGAAGGGATCAATAACTGGAGGAGGACATTGTGTTTGGTCAATTAGAGGGCCAGTAAGGCAAGGGAGGCCCCCAGTGAGATGGATTGACACAGTAGCCACAACAATGGACTCAAGAGAATGGCACAGAACCAGGCAATGAATGCTTCATTCTGTTGTACATAAGGTTGTTATGAGTTGAAGTTCACTCGATGGCAACTATCTATCTATCTATCTATTACCATTAATACGAATGCATTTTTGAGAAAAAGAACTGATTACCTTTCATCCTATACTTGCCTATGAATAGATGCCTGTTTTGAGTGGTCAGTAAAAAGTGAATCTAACAACAAACAAGGAACATACCTAGAGGGCAGGCTTTGAAATTCAATCACTATGTTGAGGACCTCAAACAGAATAGCAAGCAGAAAAAAACAGAAGATACTTGTGAAGGTACCTGTCATGGATTGAATTGTGTCCTCCAAAAATATCTGTCAACTTGGCTGGGTCACGATTTCCAGTATTGTATGATTGTGTACCATTTTGTAATCTGATGTGATCTCCTTATGTGTTGTAAACTCTATCACTATGATGTAATAAGATGAATTAGCGGCAGTTATACAAGACTGGATAGTGTCTTAAGCCAATCTCTTTGGAGATATAAAAGAGAGAAGTGAGCAGAGACACAGGGGAACCTCATACCACCAAGAAAGCAGTGTTGGGAGCAGAGCGCATCCTTTGAACCCGAGGTTCCTGCGCAGAGAAGCTCCTAGTCTGGGAGAAGACTCATGACGATGAGGACCTTCCTCCAGAGCTAACAGAGAAAGCCTTCCCCTGGAGCTGATGCCCTGAATTTGGATTTGTAACCTACTAGACTGTGAGAGAATAAATTTCTCTTTGTTGGAGCTCTCCACTTGTGGTATTTCTGTTATTGCAGCACTAAATGACAAAGACAGCAGCTATCGCAGGAGAAAAAGTTTAAGGTTAGGGGTCAGGAGAACTCGGTTCAAGAGTGTCTCAAATGATGTCTAAACTCCACATTTTGTCATTGGAATTCTTCCCAGACTGCCCTTCAGTGTCTTCAGCGTGAGGCTTTTCACGGATGCTTTTATCATCCCTACCACCAGCCGTTTAAACCTTACTCATTCTTATGAGTCCATCTCACATGCTGCCTCCTTATCAAATATTCCCTGATTACTCAACCTGAGCCCATCCTTACCTTCTCTGAAGCCTGATGTTTGCTTTTCACCTTCGGGCTGGGAATAGCCACCCTACCCCCACATCCTACCCAAAAAAAAAAAAAAAAAAACACTGCCGTCTAGTGGATTCCAACTCATAGCAACCTTGTAGGACAGAGTAGAACTTCCCCACAGGTTTTCCAAGGCTGTAAATCTTTATGGAAGCAGACTGCCACATCTTTCTCCTGCAGAATGGCTGGTAGGCTGGAGCCATCAATCTTTCAGTTAACAAGTGAGCGCTTAACCACCGCACCACCAGGGCTGGAAATAGATACTATAAAATCATATGCTCTGAGCTCCTCAGTGGCAGGATCTTGTTGGATTTATCTCTGAGTCCCCCAGGGGCCTAGGACAACACCTACCACATAGTGGGTGCTCAATGAATTCTGCTAAAGCGAAAATCTGAAATCACAAACAGAGCCCATAGTATCCACTTAACTACTTGGAAGGAAAATGTTACAGTTAGGTAAGTCATGTGTATATATTTGAAGTGAAATAAAGAATGCAGAGATATAATTTATGAAAACACAATGAGTTCACAAAAGGTCACAAGGCTTTTATTATGTGGAGCACGTTTTATGTGTAAACTATTTATGCAGACATGAATATCAAGTGCATGGAAGACAGCCAAGATGAATAATGGAGGATCGGATAGTGAATAAAATGAAATAAAAATAAACACTAAAGACCAACACCAAAGGAAGACTGGGCATGCAGGTGGAATAAACTATGGACGAGCCCTACTAACACACAAGGGCTTTATTTCCCCACGTATTTAGTCAAGTACTCAGGGCTAAAAACAGCAAGGTCGCCACATAACTACACAGAGCAGATGCAGTACGCCTTTGTGCAACTTCTTCTTTGACCCAGCATTTCCAACACGGTTTACTGCCTCTAGTGACAGATGAGTAGCTACTAGAACTGAGAAAGCAGCCACATCTTGCTACAACAGCCCTTTTGTATGCAGGCTTGCACTGTCACTCCTGAACAACATACACTAGCAATCAAAGTTCTTCATTAAAAAAAAAAAAAAAAATCTGTATTTACAAACACAAGGAGCTCTTGGTTCTTGAACCAAATCGCACCAGTAAGCCCACATCCTCATCCAGGGGATAGAAAGTACAATCAGTGCCCAGAGATCTCTTAATTCCTCTGTCTCCACCCTTCCAGAACCCCAAAGCCCACTCTTCACCGAAGGAGGTATAACCAGTTGCCATCGAGTCAACTTCAACTCATGGCAACCTCACGTGTGTCTGAGTAGAACTGTGAGCCACAGAGTTTTCAATGGCTGATTTTTTTTGGAAGTAGATTGATAGGTCTTTCTTCTGAGGTATCTCTGGGTGGACTCAAACCTCCAACCTTTTGGTTAGCAGTTGAGCATTAACTGTTTGTACCACTCGGGAATTTCAAGGAGGTATAGAAATAGGTAAAAACCTTCTAGATGTGCCACAGCTATGAGAATGTGCCTCACAGACCTCAGACTAAAGGGAGTATAATTGGCCAAAGGCCCTATTGCTCTGAAATCTGTCCTTGAGCTTGTGCCAAGACCACGCTTCACGAAGACTGCTCTCACCAAATGACAGAGTAGCAGGGATACTGTGTTTGGCCATTCCTATGAGAGTCAGGATTCCTTGCATGGTTGATGTTAGCTTGAGGGCTCTCCAACATCCTTACCCAAACTTCCTTAGACTGCTCAGCAGTCTAGCACTTTCCCGTCAACCGTTTTCCCTCTCTCCTTCACTCAAGGTCAGATTTGCAACACAATCTAATGTCTCTACAGCCTTTTCCAGGTTCCTCCCTATTTTTTCTTAGAGGTGTTTTCTGTAATAAAATCTTTCCACGTTTCATTCTGTCTTGACGACCTGCTTCTCAGAGAACCCAGGCTAACACAGTTTGTCTACCATTCATTTGTTCATTGATCTATTTATCAAAATATTTATTAATTATGTGTTATGTGTCAAACACTTTGCTAAGGACCTGTTTGAGTACAAAAAAGAGACTTGTCCCCTGACCTCAAAAAGTCACAAAATATTAGGAAAGAAGACAAATAGACATTTATAGATGGAAGAACAGAAAAGTGTGGAGGCCCATGATCCATAAATGTGGAAGAGAAAGTAGGAGGATTACAATAGGCTTATGAACTGAGTTCCAAAATAAGGAGGTGGCTTCTGCGTAAGTTAGTCTCTTTATGGTTGGCCCCTTGGAATAGATCCTAGTAATATATTGTTAAGTGAATGCTTATGAGAGAAAGACCTCTAGGTATACACTGAGGATCAAGAGCACCACGCATTCCTACTGTTTATTAGTAAATTTCATTTACCTTTAGAAAACAGCCCATATTTCATTATCCCCAGAAGCTGTCCCGTCATTGCTGTTGTGTGCC
This sequence comes from Trichechus manatus latirostris, assembly GCF_000243295.1. Taxonomy (NCBI): domain Eukaryota; kingdom Metazoa; phylum Chordata; class Mammalia; order Sirenia; family Trichechidae; genus Trichechus; species Trichechus manatus. Next base: position 263,359 of record NW_004443959.1, on the reverse strand, counting down.
TCCCTCAAGTCGATTCCACTCATGGCAACCCTACAAGACAGCGTACGACTGCCCCATAGGGTTTCCTAGGTTGTAATATTTACAGGAACAGATTTCTAAGTCTTTTCTCCAATGGAGTCAGTGCTTGGGTTTGCATCACTGACTTTCTGGTTAACAGCTGAGTGCTTAACCATTGTGCCACCAAAGCTCCTTGTCCAGTCATTAATACCTCTGTAGAGGCACAAGGAATCCTCTGCTTCAGCATTAAATCTCTCCTCCCCAAAGTCAAATATGCTAGATCTATTAAAGTATTTTTTCTTAAGGTTTAAAAAATATATTTCAAAAATATAGATATTTAAACAAAACCTTTTATTTTATTAAAAATAAAGACTTCCATTTAGGGGGAAAAGTGACGTTTGGACTCACTGGGAGCCCATGTAGAACTTGTGCATATGCCCCAGGCTGTCCCTCATTCCCATGCCTACGGCTGCAGTGTGCGGCAACCTGATGGAAAAGAAGACCTGAGCGTGCTAAACCTGTTCTAGTCCTGGAACTGCCACATCTCAGTTTGGTCGAACAATTTTCTCTACCACTATATGTATTTTCTCAGGCATCAAATTATCCTTAAAGTCACCTCCAGCTCTTGCCTTTTAAGATTTTAAATTTAATTAACTCTTAAAAGTAAATGAAAAGTTACAGTCTCCTGAGAAGGGAGTCTGCAAATGAAGACTACAAGTATAGGAAAGGGCATTCAGCATTTGAAATAAGAGGCAAACCATGTGTTTGATACCAGTTGGGTGGCTTTCTGTGCCATTAAATGCACAAAATCCCACCTCTCATTTTTAAGAAGTTCCAATGATTAAAAAGATCATTTTGATCATTTTTGCTCATACAGAACAATAGCCAACAGAGAACGCACCACATATGGTGGGTGTATATGCTCCTTATATGGAAGATGTATAAACAAAGCCAAGGACAACTTCAGACTCTAAGCAGCTATTACAGAGGTAATCTTAGCTGATGGTGAGGTTTCTGGTCCTTATAGTCACAAGGTGGATAAGTGTATTCTGGGGCAGCTTCATATGCAATCACACCTTAAGATATTGATCTGAGAACAGAAAGTAACAAAGATTTCCCCAATTGGACCCAAACAAACGAAAAATGGACTTGAACTAATAGTCTGAGGATGAGATCAAAAGATAATTATTTTTAAAGATATTTCTTAAGAAAGTTTGAACACTTTGAAGTCTAACACTCAGAAAAATCACTCTAAATATGTTTTAATGGAATATGAGTCACCAGGTGCAAGGTGGATGTAGGAGAGTGAAAGCAAAAAGTTACACCGTAGACAAGGTTTAGGGTGTTGAACATTTGTTTTTGAAACATTGTTGTTATTTTGTTAACACAAGCACTCTTATTCTTCCCACCTACAATGTCATTCCAGGGCCAACGTCAAGTCAGAAAACGAGGCCAAATATGTCTGTCTGAGCCCCCTGGAAGCAGTGATAACTTTTAAAAGTTGGATACAATTGATCAGTTATAGGACTGTAAACATTTGTTCTACAAGTAATCTCAGAATTCGTTAAGTTCAAACCCTTCATCTGCCCGGTAAAGTCCTGGAATACATGACTTGTCCCTGGGCACACACTGGATTGGAGTCAGAGCTGGGAAGAGAACCTATATGCCTTAGTTCACTGCTCTGCCTATAATATATACTGTTATTTGGATAATTATTCCAGAAGGCAAAAACATCCCATTCTGGCTCTTAGCCTAAACTTGATGAAGTTATCCTACCCAGTACTATGATTTGCTGAGAGTACCCAGTAATTGTGTGCTGACTGGATGAACAGAGACCATCTTTCCAGGAATATGACCAAATCATGATTTGCAGTCATTCTGAAAGCTCAAAACAGGCAAAATGGTCTGTTACGTGTCAGTAAGTAACAAAAGATGAAAAGAAAGTGGCTATGCTTTTGTTACACATCTGAAACAAGTCACTTATTTCCTTTTCTATCAAGGCTGTTATTAAGGCAAAGTTACTTCATGTACTTTAAAATTTACTTAAAGTTCTTCCAAGACAATGCTAAAAACTGCCCAGAAGTGAACTTTTCAAGACAGCAACAGCCACTGTCATCACAGTTCATCAGAACCGTCACCCTGGTGCAGGACTCAATAATTTGAGTGGAATTATAATTTATGAAAATATATGTAACTGGGCATTCATTGTGGGTCTGAGTAAGAATCACCCACCTTTAAATGTTGGAAAGTTTGAAGACATCTTCTCTATCTCCATTCATTCCAGATAGTGATCCCATCCAGCTTTATGGCTTTATATACCATTTATAGTCAGATAACACCCAAATGTATGTCTCATCTCCAACCTCTCCCTTGAACATCATAATCATGTTTGCAATTGCTTACTTGACATCTCTATTTAGTTACCTAATAAATATCTCAAACTTAACATGTCCATACCCAGAGCTCTTGATTCCCCCATCCCAACCCATTCTTCTCCAATATTCCCTATTTCAATAAACGGCAAGTCCAACCTATAGGTCTCTAAGGGTAAAAATGATCAACTCACCTTTGAATTATGTCTTTCCTTCATATTCCTTAAATAATTCATTAGCAATTCTGTTAACTATGCATTTAAACTATATTCAAAAATGGAACTCTTATCCCCCATCTGCTTCTGCCTCTCTAATCAAAGCTACCTTTCACCTGAATTTTTGCAGTAGCTTCTTTATATCTCTGTCCTTCTGAGAGTTTTTCCATCTATATTTATTTGAACTCCTACCAAGGTGTACAAGGCTCTACTGGAGTTGTCTTCTTGGGCAAATAAATCTAGCATCCTTTCTGTCACTCAAACAGGCCACATATATTCCTGCCACAGGGCTTTTGACATTATTGCTCTTTCTGGCTAGAACTGTCTTCCCTCCCATATCTGCTAGCTTATCACCACTCCTTCATCATTTTCCTGCTTACATGGAACTTGATTCAAGAAGCCTTTATGACCATCTGTTATGGATTGAATCATGTCCCAAAAAAATACATGTTGTAAATCCTAATCTCTACACCTGTGGTTATAATCCCATTTGGGAATGGGTTGTCTTTGTTACTTTAATGAGACAGGGTAAGAGCAGGGTGTGTTTTAAGGCAATCTCTTTTGAAATATAAAAGAGGTAAAAACAAGCAAGAAACATAAGTACAGATGGGGGAAGAGACATGCCAAGCCACATGAAGATCACGTAGGAGCAGAAGCTGAAAGAGACAAGATCCTTACTCCAGAGCCAATAGATAGAGAAAGCCTTTCCCTAAGCCAATACCTTGAATTTGGACTTCTAACCTCCTAAACTGTGAGAAAATAAACTTCTGTTTGTTAAAGCCACTCACATGTAGTATATCTGTTATAGAAGCAGCAGACATCTAAAACAGGATTTAGTACCAAAAGAGTGGGGTGCTGCTCTAACAGATACCTAAAATGTGGAAGCAGTTATGTAATTGGGTAACAGGTGGAGGCTGGAGAAGTTTTAAGGTGTCAAATAACAAAAGCCTAGATTGCCAAGAAGAGACTGTTGGTATAATTAAAGGCCTCAAAGGCAGTTCTGGTGAGGGCTCAGAAGGAGAGCTCAGTTCTGGTGAGGAGAGCTACAGAGAAGGTCTCTATCATCTTAGAAAATACATATGGTTCCAGCAATAGAATATTGCTAGAAGTGTGGATGTTAAATGTGCTTCTGGTGAGGCTTTAAAAGGAAAAGATGAACATGTGATTGGACAAAGGAGGAAGGGCGATGCTTTTTAATGCAGTGGCAAAGAACTTGTCTGGATTATGTCCAAATGTTTGGTGGAAGGAAGAACTTGTAAGTGATTGTCTTAGGCTAGGTTCTCTAGAGAAGCAAAACCAGTGAAGCATATATATACATATCTATATATGTATGTGTATATATATGTATAAATACATATATATAGAGAGAGAGAGAGATTTATCTCAAGGAAATGGCTCACATGGTTGTAGAGGCTGGCAAGTCCAAAGTCCAGCGATCAAGGGTCAGGCTGGAAACTTCTCCTGACTCATGTAGCTCCAGGGGCTGACAAGCCCAAGATCAGCAGTTCAGAAGGCAAGTTGCCATATTACAGGCCGTGGAGGCTGATGAACCCCACGATCAGCAGGCAATGAAGCAGGTCGCTGGCTCAAGTCCTAAGACCTAGAGGTCAGATGATGATGAGCCGGATGCAGGATCCACAGTAAGTGAGCTTTGCAAAAACATCTGTATATATGTTGGGTGTAGGCGACACTCCCAAGGAAATTCCCTTTTCAACGGATTGGCTGCTCACATCAGATAACAAAGAATGGGCAATGATTACATCAGATCACAAAATGGAGGATGACCGTGTCATTACATAACTGCCAAATTGCATCATTACATAACTGCCAGACTACATCGTATTTGCCAAACCACTGACAATCTTGGTTCAGACAAGTTGACACATAACCTTGACCATCGCTGTCCACCCCTTCTCAACTTGCACCTGTACACGTCTCCTTAAACGATACATAATCTCTAAGTAAAGACATTTATAAAGTCATACTTGCACCTAACATGATACAACTAAAACGTGTACAACTGAAAACACACTATCACCAATTACATCTTAAATTTTATAAGTGAAGATAACAAAAATATTTGATGCACACATACAAGGAAGAAATATTCCTAACAATTACAGTCCTCATTTCTGAAACTGGTCATGTGATCATAGGTGGTATTTAGAACTACCTTCTTCCACCACCCATTCCATATTCCCTTTATCCTCGGCAAGCACCTAAGCTGGTTGCAGTTCTTTGCCTGGTGGAGTGACCCAAACTTATATTCCTGAAGGGTCTGGGCCATTAGTAGTCATGTCAGAATCAGATTTCTGTAGTTTTTCCATTGACTTTAATCACAGGGCATGGTAGTACTAAGGGACTCCCTAAGGGATCCCTTGTATTCCAGATTTACTCTTTTTTACCTTCATTATGTAATAGCGATCCGATTTCTCCTCGGTAATCATGATCAATCATACCAGCCAATAAGGTAACTCCCTTCTTTTCCTGTTGATCCAGAGACACGAGAAGCATGAAGTGACCAGGTGGCATTCTTAACTTCTAGTTCAATGGAATCTGTGTTATGTTTCCAGGTGGGAGTATTCCTCCCTTTGGAAGTAAGACCTCTAGATCCAGAGAGCATAGAGTCATGGGGACAGGAAGCAAACATTTTGTGAGTAGGTCACTAGGCGTAATAGTCAGTGGTGCCACTCCCATTTCCACCCTTTGGTTCCTGGACCTATGAATCGTGGCTTTGGGAGAAACAGCACATATATTTAGAGCATATGCAGCCAACTGGAGAACACTGCCCAACCCTACAAAGTATTATCACCAAGCTTGCACTGTAACTGTGTTTTTATAGAAGGCCATTCTATCGTTCTATCAAAGCCAGCTGCTTAAGGGTGATGAGGAACATGGTAAGACCAGTGAATTTCATGACATATGCCCATTGTCACACTTTATTTGCTGTGAAGTGAGTCCCTTCGTCTGAAGCAACACCGTATAGAATACTATGATGGTGAATAAGGCATTCTGTGAGTCCACGGATGGAAGTTTTGACAGAAGCACTGCACACAGGGAAGGCAAATTTGTATCTAGAGTAAGCATCTATCCTGGTAAGCATGAAACGCTACCCTTTCCATGATGGAAGCAGTCCAGTGTAATCAACCTCCACCAGGTTGCTGACCGATTGCCTCAAGGAATGTTGCCATACTGGGGACTCATTTTGGTCTCTGCTGCTGGCAGATTGGGCACTCAGCAGTGGATGTAGCCAAGTCAGCCTTGGTGAGTGGAAGTCCATGTTGTTGAGCCCATGCATAACCTCCATCCCTGCCACCATGGCTGCTTTATTCATAAGCCCATTAGGCAATGAGGGAATGGCTGGGGAAAGACGATGACTGGTTTCCACAGAACACATCATCCTATCTACTTGATTGTTAAAGTCCTCCTCTGCCAAGGTCATCTTTTGGTGAGTATTTATATAATACAAAAATATCTTCACTTTTTTGGTCCATTTCTCCTGATCATCATTTTTACAAATACCTCCTGATCACCATTTTTACAACCATGTTCCTTCAAAATCCCTGACGACCATGCAACTAAACCATTGGCAACAGCCCATGAACAAGTATACAATCACACATCTGGCCATTTCTCCTTCCAAGCAAAGTGAACAACCAGGTGCATTGCTTGCTTGAAGTTTAGCCCATTGGAAGAATTTCTCTTCAACACTGTCCTTCAGGGAGGTCTCAGAAAGGGACTTCATTGCTGCCACTGTCCACTTTCTAGTGGTGCCTACTTATTTCATGGTACCATCTGTAAACCAGGCATGAGTTTCCTCTTCCTCAGTCAACTAATCATAAGGAACTCCCCATGAGGCCATAGATGCAGACTGGGAGGCGGAAGGTAATATGATAGGAGTGAAGATAATGGGCATTTGAGTCACTTCCTCATGCAACTTACTTGGCCTTCAGGTCCTACTCACGCCCAATCTAGTATATAACAATCCCATTTAATGATGGAGTGCTGCTCTGTATGTCCGACTTTATGACTCTGTGGGTCAGACAACACCAGTTCATAATGGGCAGTGACGCCTCATAGTGACTTGGTGGTCCATGGTTAGACATTCAGTTTCTGCTAAGTTCCAGTAACAAGACAAAAGTTGATTCTCAAAAAGAGAGTAGTTATCTGCAGAGGATGGCAGGGCTTTGCTCCAAAATCCTAAGGGTCTGTGCTGTGACTCACCAATAGGGGTCTGCCAAAGACAACAAACAGCATCTCTGCCTGCCACTGACACTTAAGGCACCATAAGATAAGCCAGAGTATATGGCCCAAATAGCAGTGTCTTTACATGGCAGCCTGAACCTGTTGCAGAGCCTTCTCTTGGTCTAGGTCCCACTCAAAACTAGCAGCTTTTTAAGTCACTTGATAAATAGGCCAGAGTAGCATACCCAAATGAGGGATCTGTTGCCTTCAAAATGCAAATAGGTCCACCAGGAGTTGTGACATTGTGCCTCCTTTTTAATTGTAGAAGGGGCCAGACGCAATAATTTATCCTTCACTTTAGAAGGAATATCTTGACATGCACCACATCACTGAACCCCGAGAAATTACACTGAGGTGGAAAGCGCCTGAATTTTTGTCGGGTTAATTTCTCACCCTCTAGCATGCAATTGTCTTACCAATAAGTCCAGAGTCATTGATACTTCTTCCTTACTAGGTCCACTCATCATAATATCATCAATTAAATAGACCAGTGTGATGTCTTGTACTGGGGAAAGGCTATCAAGTTTCCTGCTGTCTAAATTATGACACAGGGCTGGAGAGTTGATATGCCCTCAGGTAGGACAGTGAAGGTATATTGCTGGCCTTGCAAGTTGAAGGTAAACTGTTTCTGGGGTTCTTTCAAAACCAGAATTGAGAAAAAGGCATTGATCAGATCAATAGCAGCATACCAGGTACAGGAGATGTATTAATTTACTCAAGCAATGAAACTATATCTGGAACAGCAGCAGCAATTAGAGTCACCATCTGGTTGTTTTCAATAATCCACTGCCATTCTCCAACATCCATCTGTTTTTGCACAGGCTAAATAGATGAATTTAATGGGGATGTGGTTGGAATCACCACTCCTGCATCCTTCAGGTCCTTGATGATGGCAGTAATCTCTGCAATCCTTCCAGGAATGAGATATTGTTTTTGGTTTACTCTTTTCCTAGGTAGGGGCAGTTCTAATGGCTTCCACTTAGGCTTTCCTACCATAATAGCCCTTTCTCCGCATGTCAGCACTTTGATGTGGGAAGTCTGCCAGTTTCTGAGTATGTCTATTCCAATTATGTATTCAGGAAGTGGGAAATCACCACAGGATGGGTTCATGAATACTCTGGACTCGCTGTGAGATGGATCTGAGCCAAGATTCCATTAATAACATGACCTCCATACTCCCCCACTCTGACTGGTGGGCCGCAATGATGTTTTGGGTCTCCTGGAATTAGTGTCAGTTGAGAGCCAGTGTCCAGTAATCCCAGAAAATCTGATTATTTCCTTTTCCCCAATGAACAGTCACTCTTGTAAAAAGCCATAGATCCCTTTGAGGAAGGCTGGGAGAAAGATCAGCAGTATAAATTTTTGTCAGTACAGTGGGGTCTTTCCTCAAGGGGACCCACCCTCCCCTTTACTCAAGAGGTTGTGGGTCTATAAACTGTCTCAAATCTGGGAATTGATTGAGGGGCCGTGATTCTATTCTGATGATTCAAATTAGACTGCTGTTCACTTGACATAAAATTCTTCCACTTATACAGATCAAGTAAATAAGTAGGAAATTTCCCATCTATTTCACTCCTAGGGACACCATGACTAAATAGCCAATGCCATAAGTCCCCACAAGTCAGACTATTCTGATTACTGCTTTGACTTTGCTGTCTGTATGGTAACGATGCCCACCTTGTTTTGCCAGTTGAGTGCTGTCACTTGGTCCCTACCACCAACAGGTTCAATCGACCCCATTGTAGTTAGCTGTTTTAATTCAATCCGGGAAGTTCCCACTCTTAGATCTGCCTTACATAAAGTAGCAATAACAACAGTCTTCAAGGATGCTGGGGCTCCCTTCACAGATGTGTTCCTCATCATTGTGGTAAAAGATGTGTCCTCTAGGCACTCCATGTGTGGGCCTGTGGGTCTAACCTGTTAAATCCACTCTAGCATGCCAATTTCCCTAAGTCTTTGAATACCTTCTTCTACAGTATACCAAGGCAGGTCTGGTACTTCAACTTGATTTAATGTAGGCCACCACATAAACTATGCTTCAGTGAACAAACCAAATAAACTATTAGATCCTTTCCTAACCTCTGAAGGTGAAACACTGAATGAAAAATCAGTGCTTAGTGGGCCCATATTAGTAAACTCTGACTGATCTAACTTTATGTTCCTTGCACCATTATCTCACACCTTAAATATCCATTTGGACACATATTCCTCAAGTTTCTGTTTGTATATATTAGAAAAATCAAGCAGTTCTTCTGGAGTGTAGTGTATCCCTCCTGGGTCACACCCTGTACTTCACCTTTTGGGGCTCGCTGTGACTTCAGTATAGCTATAGGTTTAGAAGCAAAAATAGGTGTTGGGTGGGTGGTTCCTGGAAACATTCAGCAATGTCTTGTAAGGCATCTACCTCAGGTGATGCCACAAGCAAAGCCCCAGTTGCCCCCTCAGGCAATATCTCAGACAAAGACTCTTCAGGCACAGTTTGGTTAATCTCATCAAATGGATAGAAGGGATAATGGTTTTACTTGGGAGGGTGGCTTAGCAGACAAAGATGGAGTAGTCTCTTCAGATTGGGTGTAAGAGTGCTGGTTCTGTTGGCAGGAGTGATTTGATAGAATTTAGGGGCTCAGTGTCCCCAGCTTCCTGATTGCCTGCCCATATGTCCCCTTCCCTAGTTTCAGGATCCCATTTCTTCCCAATAAATGCCCTCACTTTAACTTCAGACACCATTCGAGGTTGGGAATTCAACTGGCATTGTAATTCAGCTTCTTTTACTGTAAGACTCTGGGTTTGGTTTCTGGCAATATCATTCTGTTACTATAAGAAATAAGACTTTCTTTCACGGCACAAGCGGAAAATTTGAGGTCTTTTATTTAGGGTCTGAGCTGTGACTCTGAAACCCTGAACTCATCTCTTTCTTTCACCACTTTGCCTAGCAAATAGGAACAACAAACCACAGCTTCCTTAAACTTCTCATTCTGACAAAACTGTAGAAAAGTATCAAACATGTGATCACCCAGAGCCTTGCTTTTCACCAATACTTGATCCATTGGTGGTGATATTTTCCATATTTATTTTGCCACCTCATACCATGTATTAGCAGTGCCCTGTTTGCTAGTTTGCTAGTGAAGGCAGAGTCATCAGTGCCTTTAACAGACTAGTTGGGCTTGAGAACCAATTTAGAAAACCCATTCTTAGAATTTTGTTTCTCTATGACCACACTTGGTACCAAATGTCTTAGGCTAGGTTCTCTAGAGAAGCAAAACCAGTGAAGTTATATATATATAGATAGATAGATAGATATAAACCAGTTGCCATTGAATAAATTCCGACTCACAGCAACTTTATAGGACAGAGTAGAACTGCCCCCATCGGGTTTCCAAGGAGTGGCTGGTGGATTCAAACTGTTAACCTTTGGATTAGCAGCCGAGCTCTTAACCACTGCACCACCAGGGCTCCATATATATATATATATAGAGAGAGAGAGAGAGAGATTTATCTCAAGGAAATGACTCATGTGGTTGTAAAGCCTGGCAAGTCCCAAGTCCATGGATCAGATGTCAGTCTGGAGGCTTCTCCTGTCTCACGTAGCTGCAGGGACTGACAAACTCACGATTGGTAGGTCAGACAGCAGGTCACTGGTTACAGGCTACAGAGGTTGACAAATCCAAGATTGGTCAGTAAAATGACAGGCTGCTGTTTCACAAGCTGTGAAGGCCAATGAATTCCAAGATCAGCAGGCAGTACGGCAGGCTGCTGGCTCAAGTTCCAAGTACTGGAGGTCACATAATGATGAGCCAGATGCAGGATCCAGAGTAAGTGAGCTTTGCCAAAACATCCGTATATATATATTGGATGCAAGCCATACTTCCAAGGAAATTCCCTTTTCAAATGCTTGGCTGCTCACATCAGATCACAAAATGGAGTCTGACTACATCATTACATAACTGCCAAATTACATCATGACATCACTGCCAAACTATATTATGTCTGCGAAACCACTGAGAATCATGGCCCAGCCAAACTGACAGACAATGTTAACCATCACAGTGATGAACTTAGATATTTGTCTGAGGAGATTGCTAAGCAAGATCTTAAACAGGTCACATGGTTTTTTCTTGCCTTATAGTAAAACATGAGAGGACTTCAAAAGGAATTGTGCAAAAGAAAAATAAAACTTAAAGATTTGGAAAATTCTATTGTACAAACTAAGGACAAGTGTCTTAGAATTTTCACCAAGAACGTGGCTACACAATCTTTTGATGACGAGATGAAGCCTGTGACTGATGGATCTAACCAACTACAACAGCAGAAAACCCATTAGCTTAGACTGAAGAGAAGAGAGAAAGAACAAAAGAACATTGTCTGCCTCTTGGAATTCTATAGGCCAGAGGGCTAAAGGAGCTACATCTGTTGTCCTCCAAGATAAGAAAAAGACCATCCCTGGAGCATCTTGGAGATCAGCAAAACTGCTGGAAGGAGTACAGGAAGCAGGGCTGTCTGTCTTGGTTTTAAGTGGTGGGGCCAAGGTCTCTGAGGTCTCAAAGGGGAGAGCCATGGCCTCTTAGGTTTCAAAGAGTCAAATCTTCACCAACTCAGTTCTGAGTGTAGGACTGCCATTCAGTTTGGCCAAGAGGATGGGGTTACTGCTCAAAGCTGAGGGGATGTGACTGCCACATCCAAGGGGCAGAAGAATAGGGCCTACCTGGGCTGGGGGTCGTGTGGTCGCCACTCAGATACACTAGGTGAATGGGGCCACCCAAAAGTGAGGGAGCGGAATTACTGTCCCAGTGGGTCTGGAAGGCAGATCTAAAGCCCAGGGCTGAGGGGCCTCCACTCAGAATCCAGAAAGCATGGCCAACACCCAGGGTCTGGAGGTGTGGCCACTGCCCAGATGTTCCTGAAGAACAGAGGATTATTTTCAAGCCTTGAGCACTAATATAAATTGTTCTGCTGGGTTTTGGGCTCACTTGGTGCCCATTATCACTTCTTTCCCTCCAGTTTCTCCCATTTGTAATGGAAATGTCTACCTTGTACCTGTTCCACCATTGTACTTTGGAAACAGATAACTTGTAGTCTAGATTTCACACATTCACAGATTAAAAGGAATTTTGCCCCCAAATTGAATACGCCTAAAAGTCTCACCCATATTTGATTTAGATGATTCAGAAGATGAGATTTTGGTCTTGATGTTGATTTAAGACTTTTGGTTGGGATGATGTGATGGGATGAATGTGTTTTGCATATAGCAAGGACCTGAATTTTTGGGCGCCAAAGAGTGGAATGTTATGGATTGAATTGGGTCCCCCAAGAATATGTGTTGTAAATCCTAACCTCTATGCCTGTGATTATAATCCCAATTGGGGATGGGTTGTCCTTGTTATGTTAATGAGACAGGATTAGTGTAGGGTTTGTCTTACATTAATCTCTTTTGAGATATAAAAGAAATTAAACAAGCAAGTGAGAGAAGTAGAGACAGGGGAAGACAAATGTCAGGCCAGTGAAGATCATCCAGAAGCAGAAGCTCAAAAAGACAAGGGCCTTCCTACAGAGTTGACAGAAAGAATGCCTTCCCCTAAAGCCAGCACACTGAATTCGGACTTCCAGCCTGCTAAACTGTGAGAAAATAAATTTTTGTTTGTAAAGCTGCCCACTTGTGGTATTTCTGTTATAGCAGCACTAGATAGCTAAGGTACCTTCTTATCTAAATAGTGCCCTACTGTCTATTATTCTCTGTTCCCAGCCTGCTTTGCTTTGTTTCATTGCTGTGATCACCACCTGAAATATGCATTTGTTTACTGGTTGTTATATTTCTCACACAAGACTTCCTGAGACCAAATGTTGTCTATTTGGTTTATTGCTATGATCCTAGCATCCAGCATAGTGTCTGGCACTTGTGTGTTTTTATGAAATATATTTTGAAGAAAAGAAGAGAGGGAGGGAAGAAAAGAGGGATGGAAAAAGAAAAGAAAGAAGGAAGGAAGGAAGCAATTCACATGTATCTGTTCACATCTGCATGTCTGTAAACCTCTGGGAGAGTCTCATAGCTTTTGCCATGAAGAATAGGAACCTTCAGAGATGAATCATAAGGGAAGGAAAAAGCCTCTCTCAGACTGAGTCAGTAATTTCTGAGTCATCAAAGGGGAAATTTTGGTTTGAATATAGCGTGATGACTGTCTCTATGATTTGTCTCAGAGTCTAATCCTCTCTGAACTCATACCTAAATCCTTTAAGAAATAAGGGGGCTGTAAGTAAAATCTGAAAGAGCAGTTTCACTAAAATTCAGTAGAACTTTGAGACCTATGCACTTTGCTGTAACAACAGGAAGAGATGAGCATCTTTCACCAGCATCACAGAGCAACATTCATACTTCGAAGGCTCAAGTATATTGGTGGAGTACTTGGTAGAAACTAGAATATCAGACTGTGCCCAGTGGAGCTTATAGTTCCCAGAGGGAATCGGAGGCCTCAGGCAAAAACCACAGGGCACAGTGGAACAACAGCCATAGCCGGAAAAATTGCCATGACAGGCAGAGCAGACAGTGCACCCAATAAGAACAGATTGTTTTCTTGAGAACAAGTAACTTAACAGAGACTTCTAGAAATATTTGAGAAGGCAATATTTTAGTGGATCAGAGGTGTAATATTATTTCATCATATCTATAAGCCTGTGAAATTTAAGTTTCTAT
>NW_004443959.1:244961-249486 GCF_000243295.1 Trichechus manatus latirostris | reverse complement strand
TATATATATATATATATGTATGTGTGTGTGTGTGTCAGACACATAAACAACAGTTGTCCTTGAGTCACTTCTGACATAGCAACACTATGTGTGTCAGAGTAGAACTATGCTCCATAGAAATTTCAATGGCTGATTTTTCAGAAGTAGATTGCCAGGTCTTTGGAGGCACCTCTAGGTGGACTTGAACCTCCAACATTTCGGTTAGCAGTCCAGCACATAAACTGTACCTCCCAGGGACTCCTATATGTATACTTTTTAAATTAAGATATTTGGGATATAAAGTTCCAAAGACTGAACATGACTTAGCCTTTTCCTACCAACTGAGGATTGTTATTAGGAATATTAAGTATGATGCTGTCCTGTGTTGATGCCCTCAAGCCTTCTATGGTATTTGTCCCTTATAATATTTGTCTATGAACTAAACGGCCTTATTGAGTATTTGTGCCTGGTCTATTAATTTGTGTCAAAATAGATATCGAAAATTAGAACTACCAGTTTTCACTTTACTTTGCTGTCAATGTGCCTGCTTCTAGAAACTGCATACTCCTTTCTGTTTTCTGTTTCCACTTTGCTAAAGAAAACCAAACCACAAGCTATAATTCTTGTCAATTCAACAGATATATGAAGGTCAAATTATATGCCAGGAAATGCATGTGATGCTATGTAGAATATAAAGATAAGTAAGACACTACCTCTGTCCTCTAATACAAGTGAATGAGGACAAGAGGGGCTCTGTTATTGTTAGGTGCTGTCGAATCAATTCTAACTCATAGCGACCCTATATATAACAGAATGAAATACTACTTGGTCACACAATCATTGCTATGTTTGAGCCCACTGTTGTAGCCACTGTGTCAACCCATCTTGTATGATGGTCTTTGTCTCTTTTGCTGAGCATCTAGTTTACCAAGCATGATATTCTTCGATAGGAACTTGTCCCTCCCAATAACATGTCCAAAGTACATGAGACAATGTCTTGCCATCTGCTGTTCTAAGGAGCATTCTGGTTGTACTTCTTCCAAGACAGATTTGTTCATTCTTCTGGTAAGCTGTGGTATGTTCAATATTCTTTGCCAACACCATAAATCAAAGGCAACAGTTCCTCTTCGGACTTCTTATTCATTGTCCAGCTTTTCCACACATATGAGATGATTGAAAATACTTCAGCTTGCGTAAGGTGCATTTTAGTCCTCAAAGTGACGTCTTTGCTTTTGAACACTTTAAAAGGGTCTTTTGCAGCATATTTGCCCAATGCAATGAGTAGTTTGGTTTCTTGACTGCTGCTTCCATGGGCGTTGACTGTGGGTATAACAACATCAATCTTTTCTCTGTTTATCATGATAATGCTTATTGGTCCAGTTGTGAAAATGTTTGTTTTCTTTATGTTGACATGTAATCCATACTGAAGACTCTAGTCTTTGATCCTTATCAGTAAGTGCTTCAAGTTCTCTTCACTTTCAGTAAGCAAAATTGTGTCACCTGCATATTGCAAGTTGTTAATGAGTTTTTCTCCAGTTCTGATGCCCTGTCCTTGTTCATATAGTCCAGCTTCTCAGATTATTTGCTCAGCATACAGATTGAATAAGTATGGTTAAAAGATACAACCCAGACACACACCTTTCCTGACCTTAAACCAGGCAGTATCCCCTTGTTCTGTACAAATGACTGCCTTTTGGTCTACGTACAGGTGAGTACAGGTCTATGTACCACATGAGCACATCCTCTTTTGAATCTAGCTTGAATTTATGGTAGTTCCCCTGTTTTTTAATTATCTTCTGCAAAATTTTACTTGCGTGTGGTATTAATGATATGTTTAATGATTTCCACATTCTGTTGAATCACCTTTCTTTGGAATGGGCACAAATATGGATCTCTTCCAGTTGGTCGGCCAGGTAGCTGTCTTTCCAACTTTTTGTCATAGAGAGTGAGCAATCCCAGCATTGCATACATTGGTTGTAACATCTCAATTGGTACTCCATCAATTCCTGGAGCCTTGATTTTCACCAAGGCCTTCAGTGCAGGTTGCAGTTCTTCCTTCAATACCATCAGTTCTTGATCATGTGCTGCCTCCTGAAATGGTTGAACTTTGACCGATTCTTTTTGGTACAATGACTGTGTGTATTCTTTCCATCTTCTTTTGGTGCTTCCTATGTCATTTAATATTTTCCCCATAGAATCCTTCAATATTATAACTTGAGCCTTAAATTTTTTCTTCAGTATTTTCAGCTTGAGAAATGCTGAGCATGTTCTTCCCTTTTGGTTTTCTAACTCCACGTATTTGCACAACTCATAATACTTTACTTCATCTTCTCCAACCACCCTTTGAAATCTTCTGTTCAGCTCTTTTAACTCATCATTGCTTCCATTCGCTTTAGCTACTCTATTTTCAAGAGCAAGGTTCAGAGTTTCCTCTGACATTCATTTTGGTCTTTGCTTTCTTTCCTCTTGTTTTAATGACCTTTTGCTTTCTTCGTGTACAATGTTCTTGATATCATCCCACTATTCATCTGGTCTTTGGTTATTAGTGTTCAATCAGTCAAATCTACTCTTGAGATGTTCTCTTAATTTAGGTGGGATATACTCAAGGTCATACTTAGGCTGTCATGGATTTGTTTTAATGTTCTTCCACTTCAACCTGAACTTACATATGAGTAATTGATGGTCTGTCCCACAGTTGGCCCCTGGCTGTGTTCTGACTGATTATATTGAGCTTTTCCATAATCTCTTTCCACAGATATAGTAGATTTTATTCCTTCATATTCCATCTGGTGAGGTCCACGTGTATAGTCACTGCTTGTGTTGTTGTTGAACAAAGGTATTTGCAATGACTAGGTCATTGGTCTTGCAAAATTCCATCAAGCAATCTCCAGCTTTGTTTCTATCACCAAGGCCATATTTTCCAACTCCTGATCCTTCTTCTTTGTTTTCAACTTTCACATTCCAATCATCAGTAATTATCAATGCATCTTGATTGCATGTTTGATCAATTTCAGACTGCAGAAGTTGGTAAAAGTCTTCAATTTCTTCATATTTGGCATTAGTAGTTGGTGCATAAATTTGAATAATAGTCATATTAACTGGTCTTTCTTGTAGGTCTATGGATATTATCTTATCACTGACAGCATTGTACTTCAGGATAGATCTTAAAATGTGATGCCATTCCTCTTCAATTTTTCATTCCCAGCACAATTGACCATATGATTACCCAAATCAAAATGTCCAATACCAGTACATTTCAGCTCACTAATGCCTAGGATATCAATCGTCACGTGTTTCATTTCATTGTTGACAACTTACAATTTTCCTAGATTCATACTTCTTACATTCTATGTTCCGATTATTAATGGATATTTACAACTGCTGCTTCTCATTTTGAGTCATGCCACATCAGCAATGAAGGTCCTGATAGCTTTACTCCATCCACATCATTAAGGTCAACTCTACTCTGAGGAGGCAGCTCTTCCCCAATTGTATCTGAGTGCTTTCCAACCTGAAGGGCTCATCATTCAGCACTATATCAGACAATTTTCTGTTGCTATTCATAAGGTTTTCACTGGCCATTGTTTTTTAGAAGTAGATTGCCAGGTCCTTCTTCCTAGTCTGTCTTAGTCTGGAAGCTCTGCTGAATCCTATCAACCATGGGTGATCCTGCGAGTATTTGAAATACCAGTGGCATAGCTTCCAACATCACAGCAACATGCAAGCTACCCCAGTAAGACAAACTACCAGATGAATGGTGGTACGGGGATGTAATCCTAGGATTTATACATAAGCTTTAGTCCATCAGTTTTGCAACATCTATTGTGCCAGCTCAGAGGCTGTTTGTACATGGCTAATTGTTTCTTGGCTGTAGTCCACATGAGATATTGTTACTAGAAGGCTGAACTTCAGAAGAATAAGATTTTTCCATGTGTATACACACACACACAGAGTAAATTTCAGATTCAATAGTCTAGTCAGGGACTGGTTATCGTAAAGTGGTTATAATACAGCATTCTAGATAACAGTAGTTTTAACAGGAAACCCGTATTATTATGATAGTTTATAATAGAAGACAGCATATAAAGCCTCATCCAATTTTCACAATACCACCAGACCATTTCATAGATAAGGAAAGTAAAGTCAGAAATATTGACTAAGTAGCCCAATTTTCCACCTTGAATAATAGGCAAAGCCAGGATTTGAATCCAGAACTTAGAATCCTAAATTCCACATCTTCCACCACATCACACTTCTCTTTGGTTTCAGCCCTTGCTGCAGAAAATCACTAGAATGTAATTCTACAGTGTTGTCTTTGTAAGGTCAAGCTGACAAACATCATGGAATCATTCTTTTCTAAGTTAGGACCTTCCCAGACCATGACATCCTCACTGTAGCCATCATCAAATAGGAGATTAGATTAAATACAGATTAATTCTTAGTTACATGTCGAAAGGTTTTGTACACTTCCTAATTACTAAGTTCCTAATTTCCTTCATTCATTTCATGTTCTTTCTCATTGCCTACTCTCTCCTAAAAGAGGAAC
>NW_004443959.1:242693-244466 GCF_000243295.1 Trichechus manatus latirostris | reverse complement strand
TGAAGAAGAACTGGGAAACTAGAAGCAAAGAAAAACTCTGGCTGCAAAGTCCTCTCAGGCTAGACTCATACTCAGGAGCAAGGGCAGCTCAGATGAGAGGGGGATTCAAGAATTCTCCAGGGGACTTCTGGGCAAAATGGCACTATAGTCAGAAGCACCACGCCATCCCTCCACAGCAAAGATCCAAAAAACTAAGTCAAACAGAGTTACACGTCAGTCTTGAAACCTTAAGCATCAAATGAAGAGATAAAGAATTCAGCGAAGCACCAAATGGAATAAGAAACTGATCAAGAACAGACAGCAAGGAAAGACACATGCAGAGGTCCCCTATCAGCTACCAAAGCACGGATCCACCGTCTTGGATTCCTATCAGAGATCAGTGAACAGAGGGTACGAGAAAGCAGCTTCACGGAGCTTCTAGCAGGAGACAGAACAACCGGTAACCAACGATACACGCTTTCCCACCCCCCACATTTCTTCACCCCCACTTGGCTTCCTCTGCTTCCTGGGGCCACAGTCTTGGCTGGGAAGCACCGACTTCACCCTGGTGTCACTTGGATTCCACTTGCTCTCACTGGCTGGCTTCCTGAGTGCCATTTGTGGGCTGCTGGTGTTGCTTTTTTCCACTTCTTTAGATTTCTTCCTTACCTCTCATCCCCTTCCCCTCCTTTCTCTCAAATACCTGGCTCCGTGGCCATCTTTCCTTCTTCCTAGGGGGCTGCAAGTCACCGCTCTACTGTGGAACTACTTCCCGGCCTGTGCCACCAAGCTGGTGGGAACGCCAGGGTTTTTTCATTTGCTTGTTTGTTTGTTCTGATTTCTTTTGTTTTGATTTGTTTGTTTGATAATTTTCTTTTTCTTTTCTTGGCTTCGGAGCCTTTCTGGCTGGGCAGTGCCACTTGGCTTGGGAGATACTCCCTTACTCTGAGCAGATGCACAGTGACATCCCTGGGGACATTTCTTTTTTCTTGTTTTATTTTGTCTTTGTTTTGTTTTCTTCTCTCTCTTTTTCCCTTTTTGTCTCTCTTCATTTCCAGTTTCTTAATTTATTCGTTTTTTTCTTTTACCCTTCTCTTTTTTTCCATTTTTGTTATTTTCCATTTCTCAGTCTCTCATCTCTCCACTCCAATAGCAGGCACCCTTAGGACTCTTTTTTGTTTGTGTATATGTTTTTGGCTCCTGTTCCTCTCTCCTCTCTCTCCTCTTTCCCAGACCCACCTTAGTTCCACACATCGCAATCTCCCCCCACCTTCCTGCCTACCTGCACTGTACACTGAACATCACACCCTCAAGCAGCACAGGCATGGCCTACCGGAACCTGCCATGCACTGATTCCTGGCCCACCCTGTTGGCCCTAGTACTTGCCACAAACAACCCATCCTAGAAGGTCCCCTTCAGTTGGACTTGCCCTACTGTACCATACTTTAGTGACCAACTCAGCCCATTGGAGAAAAAAGTGAAAAGTATCATGCTCACAGGCAAGCAAACAACAAAGAACACACAGCCCTCCTACTCAGACATAAACAAATAAAACGAAAAAGCAAATGAAACAAACAAATCCACAATCAATACATGAGGAAAATAACTACTGAATGCCCTGAACACAGTAGACAATATCAAAACATATACAAAAACAGGACATGATGGTTCCAGTAGGCACCCAAAATAAAACACCAGATGACTTTCCTGCAGAAGAAAAGGCAGTAGAACTTCCTGATAGGGAATTCAAATCTCTAATACTCAGAATTATCCAAGAGTTGAAGCAAAAAGCAG
>NW_004443959.1:235222-236458 GCF_000243295.1 Trichechus manatus latirostris | reverse complement strand
AGATGGTAAACATGCAGGAACAAGGATATAAGCCAAAGCAAGAAGGAAGGACCATTAGAATGATATGTTTGTCAAGGAACCCAAAGTATTCCTGGCACTAAGGCAGACACTAAATAGAGCTTTTCTAAAATTCAAAACCTAGCTACTATTCATCTCTCTGTCTACAGAAAGGGAAGTTTCCAAAAAGGAGCTCACAAACAAAACTTGGCAGCCAGTGAACTGGGCTCTACAGGGCAGTGTGTATGTTTCTGTGTCCAGGATTATGAGTGCCACACTTTAAAGAAGAATGGGTATGCAGGGAAACTTTCACCCTTTCTGTTGTCCTCGTTTTATACATGTAGTTTGGAAGGTGTATGTATATTAGTGTCTGTTTACTGAGGTATTCCTTTGCTCTACTAAACTATTGAGCTCTAGCATCTTGTGCTAGATGCTTGGGATAGAGATATAAATTGGGCACAGGTCTAACCATCAAAGAGGCTGTTAATAAGAGAAGACAAGAAAGCCATTGGACAATGAGAATCCAGTATGATACATGCTGTGGAAACATAGACATTAGGCATCTAACCCAACCTGAAGCTTCAGCTACTTTCACAGAGCAATGCTGAGCTTAGAGAACCAACTTTGCCACAAGTGTTCTATCTGACTGTAGGCAAGTCACTTCATAAATCTATGCTTCTATTTTCTTATTTCCAAATTGAGAAGGATGGATGGAACTATATAAAGTCCACTTTATTTAACATTCTTTGATTCTCAATATGGTGCAGATTTTGTGACCTGCTCTTTGAATTTGCAGTAGAAGGAGTTTGTTGTTGTTAGGTTCCAACTCATATCAAGTCTACGTACAACAGAACGAAACACTGCCCAGTGCCTTTGCCATCCTCACAATCATTGTTACACTTGAGACCGTTGTTGCCTATCCATCTCATTAAGGGTCTTCCTCTTTTTTGCTGACCCTCTATTTTACTAAGCATGATGTCCCTATTCAGGGACTGCTGTCTCCTGATAATATGTCCAAAGCATGTGAGACGAAGTCTCATCATCCTTGATTCTAAGGAGCATTCTGGCTGTATTTCTTCCAAGACAGATTTGTTAGTTCTTTTGGCAGTCCATTGTATATTCAATATTCTTTGACAACACCATAATTCAAAGGCTTCAATTTTTCTTCCTCTTCCTTATTCATTGTCCATCTTTCATATGCATATGAGGCTATTGAAAACACCATGGCTCCGGTCAGGC
>NW_004443959.1:232718-234438 GCF_000243295.1 Trichechus manatus latirostris | reverse complement strand
TGTACTGCTGCAGCTGCTTTTGAATGATCTTCAGCAAAATTTTACTTGTGGGTGATATTAATGATATTGTTTGATAATTTCCACATTCCTTTGGATCACCTTTCTTTGGAATAGGCATAAATATGGATCTCTTCCATTTGGTTGGCCAGGTAGCTGTCTTCCAAATTTCTTGGCACAGATGAGTGAGCACTTCCAGCGCTGCATCCATTTGTAGAAACATCTTAATTGGTATTCTAAACAAGGAATTTAGAACTATATAAAAATGGGTTGCCAGCAAGTCGACTCTGACTCATGGTGATGCCATTGTATCAGAGTAGAACTGTGCTCCATAGGGTTTTCAATGATTGATTTTTCAGAAATAGCTCACCAGAGGTTTCTTACTAGGCACCTCTGGGTGGATTACAACCTCCAACTTTTTGGTTAGCAGCCCAGCGTTTTAACCATTTGTACCACCCACGGACTCCTTATAACTATACAGTTCTTTATAAATAGGTCATTTCTCCAAAACTCCAATTTTCTCCAAAATGATGGGAAATATTGATGCCTCAAATCTTCAAGTTATTCTCTTGTCTGAAATCTTCTTTTGATAATCTGGGATCACATCATGATAGTTGTCATTTCAACATTGGGATCATATCATGACAGTTCTCATTAAACCATGAAGTCATCTTAGTGGATTTATAAACATTTAAGCTAAAAACCTAGAGAGAAATGTAAAGGGTGTGGCATCAGAAATCTTCCATTTGGTGATTAAGTAGCCTCTAAGTTCTCCTTGGAGACCTGGCGGTGTAGTGGTCAAGGGTTCGGCTGCTAACCAAAAGACCAACATTTCGAATCCACTAGCCGTTCCTTGGAAACCCTAGGGGGCAGTTCTACTCTGTCCTATAGAGTCACTATGAGTAGGATCCGACTCGATGGCAACGGGTTTGGTTTTTTTTTTTTGGTTTTATGTTCTCACACCAAGGTCCATGGAAGTTTCCTGCTACCAATAACTGAGTGTTCAACTTCTATAAATTAAAATTACAAGGAAAATTTTGTATTTATCATCTTGTCCAGCTGATATTTCTTCTTAAACTTGCATAAAAACAAAACAAAACAAAAAACCCATTGTCATCGAGTTGATTCCAACTCATAGCGACCCTATAGGACACAGTAGAACTGCCCCATAGAGTCTCCAAGGAGCGCATGCTGGATTTTAACTGCCAACCTTTTGGTTAGCAGCCGTAGCACTTAACCATTATGCTACCACGGTTTCCAGACTTGCATAAGTATTTACCTCATTATCAGGAGATGAAGGTACTGAAATATGGTAAAATTCATGTTTCTAAGACTAGCATGGAGGAGTGGTGATTCAGTGGTAGAATTCTCACCTTCCATGCACAGTCACCACCCATCAGTGTAGGATTGCATGTTGCATGATGTTGAATAAGGTTCAGCAGAGCTTCCGGATTAAGATAAACTAGGAAGAAAGGCCTGGAAATCTACTTCTGAAATCAGCCAATGAAAGCCTTATGGATCACAATGGTTCAATCCCATTGTGTATGGGGTCACTATGAGTTGGGAGCCTATTCAGCAGCAGCTAATGACAGCAACAAGAATAGCAGCTGGCAAATAGTCAGCATTCAATAAATATAGGTTTATTCAATAAGCACATACAAGGTACTGTATGAGGCTCTGAGGACAAATAATATGCAAGTATTGGACAAGGGAAGGTGTGGCC
>NW_004443959.1:222863-232278 GCF_000243295.1 Trichechus manatus latirostris | reverse complement strand
TGTATAGGTTTAAATGAAGATGATAATGGGCCCATAGAGAGGATGGTATTGTATATACAGGACAGTAGATATTGTTTAGAGCCCTGGTGGTACAGTGCTTATCTCCTCTCTCCTTTCTATATATAGAAGAATCAATATTAGGATATAATGAGGAGCAGAGAAAGAATAGGCTGAGAAATACAGGAATATGCACTATCCTTAGGCAGGAGAAGCAAAAGAAGCTCCATATTTGTACTGCAGTGATAAAGGAGTTTGAAAGGGTTTCACTTAAGTGGGAAGGTGGTAAGAAAAGTTTTATAAGACTTTTATAAGAGGAATAGACTTCCTCAGGGTGCTTTGCTTTTACTGGACCTGTTAAATTAATGCTTCCAGTGAGAGTGAGCATTCTTCGATCTTCCCTCTCCAACACAATTCTAACAAGCACTTGGAGTAGCAGCAAGAAAACAGAAATAGAAATCACAAAATGTCATTTCAAGGCATGGCTCTACCATTTATTGGACCTTCACGTCTGAGTATAGTGCTATCTTAAATAGTACATGAATGCTTCTACATGGCACAGTGCTTTAGCGCAGCAGCACTCCACGGGGGATGGATGCATCTCCCTGACCTGCCTTATAGTATTGTTGCAGGATAGATAAAATAATGATTGTCAGAGTGCATCATTCATCACTAAGTTATCAAAATGTACATCTAGATATGGAATTACACGGCTTTTTTTTTTTGCCCCTCACCAGTTACCAGTTGCTGTCAGGTCGTTTCCAACTCATGGTGACCCCATGTATGTCAGAGTAGAACTGTGCTCCATAGGGTTTTCGATGGCTGGTTTTTTGGAAGCAGATCACTAGGTCTTTCTTCTAAGGTGCCTCTTGGTGCACTTGAACCTCCTACCTTTCCGTTAGCAGTGGAGCATGTTACCATTTGCATCAGCCAGGGAGTCCTTAGAAAACTCCAATCTCTAAACATAGAAAAAAAAATGGAGTGTATAAAAAGCATTAATTTAGTGGACACCAAAGTGCTAGAGGGTGGGATGGAAAAGATCATGAACTCAACTCTTCTACTGCACATTCAGAGAGTAAACAAGTGATGAAACTCAGAGCAGTAACCTTGAAGCTACTCTGGCAGGCAGGAAGCTCTCAGCCAATGAGAGCGGCGTCTAAAGAGCCAAGCGAATGGCCTGAAGCCAAGTATAGATCTCACTTTCTATTCTGAGCTATACTTAAATGTCTCTTCCCCTCTTGGCATATGTCCTATCTTTAATAATACAGGAGACAAAGTGGTCTGTGTGAGAAGGAAGCAAGCATCAGGAAACATTACCAATGACCCACCCCTGACTCCCAGAAACTCAGCTGCCAGAATTCTCTTATGAATCTGCATGTGGTTTCTCCTAGGTGCTGAATTTCCAGTAATCTTCTCCACTCCACTCACTGTCACTGTGTGATCAAGGGCAGCAGTGAGACCCTGTCCCCTCCCACTTGGCCCCTACCCTCCTCTGATAAGACTTCTCAAACTTTTCCACCACATACTTGCTGCCTGGCACAGTCAGTGCCCAACAAAAATTAGTTGAATAAATGACTGAGTGAATGAATGATCATTCTCTGAACATAACCCTGTACTACATGTTGGGAATGACAGGAAATATAGGTTAGGCCCTGGCCCATGAGAAGTTCTTAGCACAGTACAGTAATAGGAGGTATAGCAAGTAAACCATGAACAGGTGAAGTGTTGTGCACACATTCCGCCATTAGGATAGGGACTTGGCCTACATCTCCAGGGATGATAGCTCAACAGCACACTGTTAACATATAGTTGGGCTTGCTTCTGACATCAATTCACATTTCCATCTATTTTTCAGCAATTTGTCAATCTGGTTTTGCTACTTTAAGACCCGGAGCTGTTCTAGTAACCAGTACACTCTACAACTCTGCAGGTGGGTGGCAATTTCAAATCAGTCTATCAGCTTAAGCACATGCCTCATCCCCTCTCTAGCACTCCTCAGCTTTGCAGTCAGCGGTATTATGTCTGTCCTTGAGTTGGCCCCCAACTCATGGCAAACCCATGCATAATAGTACCAAACGCTAACAAGTCCTGTACCATCCCCATGATCAGTTGAGAATCAAACTGTTGTGATCCATAGATTTTCATTGGCTGATTTTCAGATGAAGATCACTAGGCCTTTCTTCATAGTTCTTCTTAATCTGGAAGCTCGGCTGAAATCTGTTCAGCATCATAGAAACGTGCAAGCCTCCGCTGACAGATGGGTGATGACTACACATGAAGTGCATTGTCTGGCAATCAAACTCATGTTTCCCGCATGGAAGGCAAGAATTGTACCACTGAACCACCAACATCTACTAAGCATTTCCTGCTCTTCTAAGTGTGTCATATATGTATATATATATATATTCATTTGGTCCTTTCAGAGGAGTTAGGATTGTTATAGTCTCCATTTTAGAGATGTAGAAATTGAGGCAAGGAGAGGTTAAGAAATCTGCACAAACCATACAGGTTCTAAGTGGCAGAGCTAGGAATCAACTCTAGGCAGGCTAACATCAGAGCCTGAATTCTCAACCATCACACTCTACTTCCCTAAGAAGAGACAGGAGGAAATGACAGGACTAGACTTCAAGGATAAGTCAAAAAATAGATTCTGTACATGCTCAAGGTCAAATGTGTCTTTCTCAAGGTTATAATGACCATTATCATAAAATCATACTGAACTCTGATTATGTGCAGGACATCCTGCTAGGCACAGTGGAATGATATCAATAAGTAATGACTGAGCACCTGCCATGAGCAGTACATAATTTTTGACAATCTTGACAACAACCTTGTGAGTATTATCCAGTTGAGAAAACTAAGACTAGATACTAGACTAGGTCACACAACTAACTTGGCAGGGACAGGATTCAAACCAAAGTCTATATGACTGTTCAGTGCCTTAGCTCTTCCCCAGTAGCATGTGGCTTAACCAGGAGAGATGTAAGTGTGCCCTATTTCCCAAACTGGCCTCTTGAGCACACTGATAGTGAGATATTGTAGTATTCTAGGTACTTCTCCCGCTTCTAATATTTCTTTGGCTTCTCCTCAGGCCAATTATAAGAAGTAGACAGTAACATATATCAACTAAGGAACCCTGTTCTTTCAGTTTTAATGGAATTGCTTCAAATCTCATTCTCCATGGTATTGGCACCACTTATTGCCAATATCTCCAAGGACCAAGGAGTCTAGGTTTTGTTTTTTATTGTTGTTTTTTTTTTTTTTTTTTTCTGAGACTTCTATGGGCCAATAAGCTTTTTCAAACATTTTCCACATTATACATAATGTCTGGAAGTATCAGGAATTTTATCATCCATTCTGATTTTGGTTGCCCCACTTCCTTCCTTTGACCAACTGGAAAACTTCTCTCTTTCTTAGTGGTTGCTGGAAACATGTACTCCCACCTTTGTTTAGTTCTTCATCCTCTGTTCTAGGGTGATAACTTCTATACTGGGTCTCTCTTACCCCAGGGAAAGTTTCTAAATCTTTAATTTGTCTAAGAAAGAGGGTTGAATCCCAGATTTTTTCTTCCAACACCCTTCTTCATCTTTGGAGTTAAGAACTTTGCCCTTATGGAAATCCTGGAACTTTGACCTCCAAACAAATGTTATAATGAAAGGTTGTTGTTGGTGTTGTTAGGTGTTGTTGAGTTGATTTTCAACTCATAGCAACCCCATGTGACAGAGCAGAACTGCCTCATAGGATTTTCTTGGTTGTAATCTTTATAGGAGCAGATCACCAGGTCTTTCTCCAATGGAGCCACTGGGCGGGCTTGAACTGCCAACCTTTCGTTTAGCTACCAAGAGCTTAATAGTTGCACCCCCAGTGCCCCTTATTATGAAGGGTAGCCTCTCCACTTCACCCTTTCTAGGGTCTTTACGTTCAGAAAAGAAATGGGAAGTTCTGGCAGCTAAGTTTATTCACTGCCGGGGAAACAGATGGCTCAGCGCTCCACGCTGATGCCATATTCTCATCCTTCCTGAGCCTGGGCTTCCATAACATTCAAGCTAGATTCTCAGGATCAGCAGTTTCCTAAGAAATATCTACCATTATTCACCATAGTAAAGGAAAAATATAATTATTTCCTCTCATCAGAGACCTAGGATTCTGCCCTCACCTGGACTTGAACAGTCTTTCCTTCCATGACTGGGTTCATCCAACCACCTGCAGCATGATGTCGTGGGTGATAGAATCACCATCAGCATAAATGCATAGATCCCTGAGCTATTACCTGCATATACCCATAGATCCTAGTTGTTGTTGTTGTTGTTGCTGTTAGTCGCACTCAAGTCAGCACTGACTCATGGTGACTGGTAACCTTATCAATAACACAACAAAATGTTGCCTGGTCTTGCACCATCTTCATGATCATTGCTATATGTAAGTCCATTGTCACACCTGTTGTGTCACTCTATTTTACTGAGTGTTTCCCTTATTTTTGGTGCCTCTCTATCAAACATGATATCCTTTTCTAGTGATTGGTCTTTCCTGATGATGTGTCTGAAGTAAGCAAGCTGAAGTCTTGCCATTCTCACTTCTAAGAAGCATTCTGGTTGTGTTTCTTCTAAGATTGATCTGTTCATTCTTTTGGCAGTCCACAGTATATTCAATATCATTTGACAGCACCACAATTCAAATGCATCAGTTCTTCTTATGTCTTCTTCCTCAATGTCCAGCTTCCACGTGCACAGACAGCAAATTCATGTGTGTGATCACTGACCATATTCTGGGAACTATGCCCCCTCAAAACTGGAGGTAGAAAGCACATTCATCTCTATTATCTGGGTCTTTTACTGTCAGGAACTCAACCTCAGGTGTCTAAATCATAACCATATAAACCTCTTCTTCCCCAATCTGAGCTGGAGCATCCAGTGCAGATGTTTTGCTCTGTTTCTCTCTGAGAGTTGATATCATCACATCATTCTCCTGTTTGTTTAAAATTAATGTTACTAACCAGGGTTTTAGAGAAATCCTCTGTTTTGATACTCAATTTCCTGAAGCAGAATTATACCATAAATAATGGTAACTACTCATTACAATCAATAAAGTCTCATTTCTTCATCCTTTGGATGATTCTTCCTAATTTTAAAACATATTCAGAAGTCTTCAGTGAGTTGGTACATGGTAAAAATATTGACTTGGAGATAGCTAGCTTTATCCATACCACCGAGAAACTTCTTTCCATAGACTCTAAGTATAGTCTATCCATATTACTTACTTCAAGCAATGTTGGTAGCCCAACAGGCAGTAAGGAGGATATTTGACATTTTGAGGTTGCAGATAGATTATATGGTAATACTTCATGGATTTCCTGTCAGTCTTCTTCCCTTCCTTGCCTGATAAAACTTGACATATGCAGCATTTCCAATATATAGTGCCTATTCAACATTTATAATTCTTCTCTCCAATGTCTGGCACTCTCCTTCCTGAGAATATTCCCTCTTTCACATAGCATAGGACCTCTCCCAAGCATGCCAATGTTTGCCTAATCAAATGTCTCCCAGTATGGACCCAGTCACCTTAACGTTCTTGCTGAGTGATTTGATAAATGCACCCACATTTTCCATGGACCTTCTGAACCTGCCCAGGAAAGACTAAATGCAAAGAAAGGGTGGATTCAGAGATCCTGGTTTCCAAGATTCCTTCATGCCTACTTTGCTAGATAATTTCATGGGCCAAAATGTCTTCAAAATACTGTATGTGACTGACTTTCTGTCACATAGAGACAGAGAGAGAGACTATAAGAATGATCTCAGAGTTGTTTCATAAATTCTTTCTGACTTGAAATAGTATTCCAAGGACAACTACAACCCATGTTGGTTTATTTGTCTTCCCCTATACCATGAAAATTTTTGGCAGCCATCATAAAAACATGTCCTGGCACAGTCCTAGGATAAAAATTGTGTGTAAAATAGAGCTCAGTTTTATACAAAACTAAAAGCTCACACTGTCCCTTTGGGACAAAAATTGCAACCCAAATATTATTTGATATACACTGTTTTATGAAATTGACTCATACCCAATTAATCTTTTCAGTAATAAACTTGGAGAGATGGGGGAAGGCAGTTAGTTTATGAGTCATCACTAGCTCTGAGCTGTTATTTCCATAACATTAGCTGCCTTTTGTTTTTTAATCACAACATCATCCCTCCATTGCTATTCTTGTTCCTCAATATATTGACTCTGATGTGGAATCCATCTCCTTTCCTTAATTTCACAATCTCCTCATCTTATTCCAATAATAATTGATAAAATAGTTCAAAAAGATTTTTTTTTCATGCAGCAGATTTACTGAAAATTGAGGAGCTGGTACATGAGGAGGTTGGTTTACAAGGTCGTGATAATAATAACTTTAAATTGTTGTTGCTGTTGTTAGGTGCTGTCATGTTGAATTTTGACTCATAGAGACCCCATATGACAGAATAGAACTGCCCAATAGGGTGTAATCTTTACGGGAGCAAAGTGCTAGGTCTTTCTCTCGCAGAACAACTGTGTGGGTTTGAACCATCAGTCTTTCAGTTAACAGCCAAATCCTTAACCGTTCTACCACCAGGGCTCCTTAACTTAAAATTAAATATTATAAATTTCTTCTTTTTAAGTCTCAACTATTACCGAACCCTAGAAGGTGGGTCCTTGTAAGGGCACTCAGACTTTCCGATTGTTTGGACACCGGTCTTTGAGAAAGAGAAAGTAACTTTATTGAAATGCGCAGAGCACGGAGCTGGGAGGAAATTCCTCAGATCTGGCTTCCCGAGCTACAGGGAGAAACCAAAAAAAAAACCAAACTCCGTTGCCATTGAGTCGATTCCTACACATAGCGACCTTATAGGACAGAGTAGAACTGCCCCACAGGGTTTCCAAGGAGCAGCTGGTGGAGTTGAACTGCCAACCTTTGGTTAGCAGCCGCAGCTCTTAACTACGCCATCAGGGTTTCCGAGCCATGGGGAAGCAGCGCTGATATGTGATTTGGGCAGCAAGATAGCGGCTGCGCAGGCATACTAGGGAGGGAAAATTCTAGAAGGCGGCCAGGAAACAGGAGGTGACTGTGGTTCTTGTCGGACCTCTTGCTTCAGAATAGAGTTCGGGTGATGATTTTCCTTCTGATTCCTTCCTCCTGTTGCTGCATCCTCGGTTGAGGTCAATTAGCAATCACAGCTGGCCCTTCTGCGCATGCCTTGCGGGGCAGGCCAAATCTGGCTTGGGCTAGTTTAAGGACTAATGGAAATTTACTGGCATTCATAGGGTCAGGTTACACAACTATTTCTATTATTTTAGGCACCAGATCGCTTTCCTCTCCTCCACTCTCCTTTGCTAGTCTGCAGGCACACATTTCCATCCATTTCTAAGTGAAATGATACAACCATCTCTCTTGATTTCTGAACTTCAACAAATCCATGGTTTTGAGGTCTCATCCTCTACCTTCAAGTAGCTAATCAAGGTATTTTTCTTAACTAAGAGTATTATCTCCCTTCAGTTCTGCCCTCTGAAACATTTCTCTTCTTTATTGAATAGGTGCTTAGGGAAGTCTTATACCCACTTGCGCATTTAGTTCTTTAGCCTTCCCATTCATCTTAGGGGCAGAAAAACTGAGACACTCAGAGCCTGGCTTTAGGGAGCCAAGATTGCAGCAAGTTCCCAGAAAGACACCCACATGAGAAGAAGCTATTTTTCAGCTCAGGGCTCTGTTCTACTCATTTCCTCTTTCCCTGCCTCAGCTGGTTTATAAATCTCTCATAAATTACTCATCTTTGTTTTTATCACGTCCCCATTTCCCTCATGGGAGCAGTTCTCTGATTATAATTTAGAAATATAGAAGCCAGACAGCACAGAAGGAGCCCAAAGTTAATCTCACAAACTTCTTAGACGTTAATTAAAGCAGATAAATCAAAACTTAACTTGCAGTAGCCTTGCACTAGTAGTTTAAAACCCTGTGCAATTGTTTTCTTATCAATTTCCTCACCCTCTTTCATTCCCTTCTTCACAGCGTAATAGCAGGTTTACGAACATGTAATTCTTCACGCGATCAATATTACCTTTTTCCATAACCTTAGCTGTGGGTAGGTACTTGTGACGATTCTTCACTCCTTCTCCAGGTCAGAAGTCATCGGAGCTGCAAGGGGAGAATGTTGACAAGTCGCAGGGTTGGTAACCAATGTCACAAAACAACATGTGTATTAATTTTTCAATGAGAAACTGATTTGCTCTGTAGATTTTCACCAAAAGGACAATCAAAAAAAAAAATAATGAAAAAAAAAAGAAAAAACTTGCATCTTTGGATTCCTAACCTAGGATTATTTCTACCACCTTATAATGCCAAATGTATTTTGTTTTGTTTTGTTTTGTTTTTCTGACCTGAAGTGGATGTGAGAGGGAGGAGCAGGTTAATTTCCCTTAGGTGTGGGACTTGGCAGAAAGGGTGCTGCCTCATTGATCATCAGGTTTGATCTCCAGCTCTGTAATATATTTTCTGGGTGATTACTGAGCCTCTCAAGATCTCAGTCATCTTACCTGAAAAATGGAGACAATAATACCAAATATCTTGCTCTCCCTCCCACCTCAATAAAATTTGCTCCTGTTCCTCTTTCAGTTTCCTCTATCTCAGTCTTACTGTATAATCTTACCATATAACCCAGTTTACCTGAAAACATATGTCTATATAAAAACCTACATGCAAACATTTATAGCAGCTTCATTCATATTCACCAAAGCGCCTATCTCATTGTAGAAACACGGGAGTGATTTTTGTCCATATTTCCCCTTTATTCTAATCTATTCTTATGCAAACCATCACCAAATATAGTTAATCTACTTCTCAGATTTACCACAGATTATCCATCCTCTCCATCTGTACTGCCACCACCCGAATCCAAGGTAGCATAATATCTTGTCTAACTGCTCTCCCTTGCATCTCTCAGGCACATTTTCAAGAATGATTTTTTTTTAGAACATTGATCAGATCATGAAACATCCTAGATTAAAAATTTTTTAAATGCCTTCTTGAGGTAACTACTTAATGTTTACAAATGTCTAAATTAGTGGCAACAACGGAGACACTTTGGTATCTGTGTTTTGTGTGCCTTGCACTGTATTTTAAGAGGATTTTAATAGATGCTTACATTTAAAAATCAGAAGATTTCATGTAAAAATATAGATTTACAGAGTCTCTAGAAAAATTAGAAGATTAGATCATTTAAAGTCTGATTTCCTGTCACAAAAACAAGTTGGAATAGTGCAGTGGCTCCAAATTTGTACAAGGCATCCTCCCCTCAGTTTGTCATAATACCCACCACTATTGTCTTCCATGAGTCCTGCTTCACTAAAGAATATACCCGCCTAGCCCCTATAGGTATATGAGTTTTTGACCTCTGGTTGAGGTCCA
>NW_004443959.1:219487-220432 GCF_000243295.1 Trichechus manatus latirostris | reverse complement strand
GAGAGACTGTTGTTGTTTTTGGGTGCTGTCAAATCGATTCCGATTCATAGTGACTCCATAGGACAAAGTAGAACTGCCTCATAGGGTTTCCTAGGCTGAAATCTTTATGAGAGGAGATCGTCAGGTCTTTTCTTCCACATAGCCACTGGGTGGGTTTCAACTGCCAACCTTTTGGTTAGCAGCTAAACACTTAACCATTAAATGACTTGACAAAATTCCTGTAGGTAGAAAGTACTGGAAATAGGAACTGGACCCAGATCCACTGGCTTAATCCTTTTTCAATCTAACTACTGTAATATTTCATAAAGCTGTTATTTTCTACATTTATCTCAAATTAATACTAGGAAAACATCACATCTTTGCTATATTTTGGAGCCATTGAGGAGACTTGTCTCCAGATTAAATGAATACTGAAATATAACAAAAAAATATATATATTTTCCAAGGATCTGTCTTTTCCTCATGGTTAGGGGTGCCCATCCCTCACTGCTTCTCCTTAATTGAAGTCAACTCTATTAATGGCCTCCAACCCCAATATGTCAGCTTCACTTCTGGTATAGCTTGATCCTGTTCTGTACAGAGGTTAGGCCCTACCTGAGGGTAGAGTTTCTCTGAAGATCAGTTCCTAGTCCATTTGCTCAGTCACTTGTAAGCGGAGGAGCTTACCACCTGGCAGAGAGATACCAAAAAGAACCCATAATCCTCTTAAAGATTCATGAGGCAGGCAGTGAAAGAGGGAAATGGGTATGGAGACAATTTCCAACTTTGGGGGCCAAGGTAACACTGAAATTTAAAATTTGACTTAATAAATATTAGCCTCTCACCAGTCAGAATAACCACTACCCCTCCCTTAAGGATAAACAACTGGAGAGAGAGGTAGAGGTTTCTTCCCTAGTACTTCCCTGAGTTAGCAGGATGTAGGAGAGAAGAAGGTCTCTCCACTCA
>NW_004443959.1:216338-217279 GCF_000243295.1 Trichechus manatus latirostris | reverse complement strand
GGAGAGGGAAGGCAGTGAAACAGAGATAATTTCATTGTCAAACAAATACATAATGCGAAGAAAGCTAGAATAAATTACATCAAAGTACTTCAAAATAAATAAGGTGTCTTGGGAGGAAATTGGAAGAGAAGGGAAGAAAAAAGTCAACACAGAAGATGATAAATTTTCTAAATTTTCACATAACAAAGACAACAACTACCTTACTCAGATTACACTTAAAGGAGGAAAAATCTGCATATGCCAAGATAACGGTTTTGGGGGCAATGAAGATCAAGACTACGCAAATGACAAATTATGCCAGACAATTGATCATTTTAATGAGAGAATTCTGAAGCAGCAGAAGATAAAAACAATAACTACAATAGATTTTGATTTTTATTAACAGCTTCATATTGTCTTATGAAATCACACTTGAAACATTAATTGAAATTACCTTATATTAAGGCATAAATTGCAAAGAAAGCTTTGTGGGAAATAGCAAATAACTGGGTCTTTTTGGAGGCGAGTGGCTAGATGACATCAAGACTGGCTCTGGGTCCAGCTCAGTTCATGTCTCCGTTAATGATGTCGTGAAGACAGCCACAATAACTGCATTAAAGCCTTCGGCCTTGATTAACTGCAGATGGAGAGGCAAGAGAATGAGAATGGAGGCACTGGTGAAAGACATACCAATGAGGGCAGATTAACTCACTCATCAGCACCTGTCCGCCCATAACAAATGAAGGCTAGCAACACGAAATCGGGTTTAATTCTGGGTCAGTATTTTGGATGGGTTGAAGGATCTGTATTTCCCATGGCAGCATAGTTTTTTATAATTATGAATTCTTCTGATGAGTTTTGCTATAAGAAAAATTGCTGCAGAGAAATATGAGATCCAGAAAGATTTTCTTTAAAAAGAAAAAAAAAAGGAAGGGGGAGGGATTACCACAGGTTAATATTCT
>NW_004443959.1:186297-199413 GCF_000243295.1 Trichechus manatus latirostris | reverse complement strand
AGAATATTTCAGGTAGTAAAACTATTCTGCATGATACTGTAATGGTGAATATATGGCATTAGGCATTTGTCAAAATCCACGGAACCATATAACATAAATAATGAACCATAATGGCAGAAGTGGTTAAGCGTTCAGCTGCTAACTAAAAAGTTGGCATTTTGAATCCACCAGCCACTCCTTGGAAACCCTATGCGGCAGATCTATTCTGTCCAGTAGGGTGTCTATGAGTCGGAATCAATTCGATGGTAACACGTTTGTTTTCTTGTTTTTGGTTTTGGTTTTTTGTTTGTTTGTTTGTTTTTTGGTAATGTAAACTATGGGTCTTAGTTAATAAAAATGTATCAATATTCGTTCATTAATTATAACATATGCACCATGCTAATGCAAGATGTTAATAATAAAGAAAACTGCATGGGGGTCTGAGAAGAGGTATATGGAAACTTTGTACCTTCTGCACTTTTTTTCTATACACTTAAAACTGCTCTAAAAATAAATCATATTAATAAAAAAATAGGTATATGTTATGTTTGTCTCTGTTGTTCTCTTTCCCCTTTTCTGTAGACCAAAATAAATATTTACTGTATTTTTCAAAAGTAACGGAATGGAGACAAATAAATAAATAAATTAGGATTTTTTTTTCAAGTGTCTTTTGTTACTGACAGCTTGAAAAGCACTGATACAGGAATTGAAGTCATTATCAACTGAAAGTGAGATGACAGAAAAGATGTTGGAAGTGTGACGCTAGAGGAGATGTGAAATATTTGCAAAATGCAAGAACGAATGCACTACTGCAATGGTTCTTGAAGTGTGGTCCTTAGATGGACCCAACTGCATCACCTAGAAACTTGTTAAAACGCAAATTCTCCAGCTTCAACTTTATGCATGTTTATAGGCCCTCCGGGTGACTCTGATGCACGCTGAAGGTTGGGAATCACTAGAGTAGGCAAATGTAGTAGAATTACTGGGTGTAGCACTGTGACTTCACTTGACATTAGTGTTCATAAATTTACAGTGAGTTCAGCCTGCTTGGCTTGGAGATTTTCTCTTGCCAACACCTTGATTTTAGGACTTGCAACCTCCAGACAGGGCGGATGACCCAGTAAGCAAGGTAAGCATGGGCTTACTTGTGCTTACTTACTAATCAAACCCATGTGAAATTTGTTCACTACGGGTTAGGAAATTTGTGGTAATTTCTTACAGCCAGAAAACAAGTCTCCATCAAGACATTTCTGACTGATGGCAACCCTACATGTGTCAGAGTGCTCCACAGATTTTTTGATGGCTGATTTTTCAGAAATAGATCACCAGGCCTCTGAGTGCACTTGAACCTCCAACGTTTTGGTTAGTGTCGAGTGTGTTAACCATTTGTCCCACCCAAGGTCTTCAGTTTGTTACAGCAGCAATAGGAGACTAATACACACTCCTTTTAGTGATCCACAAAACTTTCATAATCCTCCACACTCCCCTTTTTCTTCCATCCACAGCCTGGGTATAGAGCATCCAGCAGAGGGCTCCAAGGTCCTGCTCGTAGATGAAGATGGCAGCAGCGTGGGTCCCAGAATCGCTACTTAAGAAACCACCTGCTTTGAACTGTTGTGGGAGAGATAAATAAACATGTACTCTGTTAAAACTCTGAGTTTTGGGGATTATTTTTTACAGAAGTTAGCCTCTTCTAATGTTGAGGTTGATCCTGATGATGGTAAGAGTATAAGTGCTGGAATAGGATTGGGGTGGGATAAGGAGTCTTTCCAGAATTGCACAGAACGCAGCAGTTCTTTCTCTTCAAATCTGCCAATGGTGCTGTGGAGGCCACAAGAGGACCAGTAATATTTGCATATAATAACTCCAGCCTGGTTTAGGACTTCAACCACATGAAAGGAAAATAGTTAGCATATATATTAATAAGGTTCTTTTGTAGTCCTGCCATGAATGGCAATTGTTTTTACTTTAAGACCTCAAGCCTTGATTAGGTGCAAGCTATGTGAAAATATGAGTCATTCCCAACTCCCTGATAAGAAGCACATATGTTTTCCTCGAAGTCTTTACTTGAGACACTAATGGCTGTTAGGAAGACAAAAGATTGACGTTCAAATAAATCAAGTGAGCATAGCTGGCTTAAGTAGATGATTGTTAATCATTGAATGAGATAATCCTTCTTCCCTTCAAATCTGCCTTTAGACAGATGTGTTTAGAAAATCACATACACATACCAAATGGCATTATGCCTTCATTCTAAATTTCTGAAGTTCTGTTTAACCATCACACTTACTGCCTCTCTGTCCTCACACACACATGGGTCTTAACAACTGATACATCAAAAATTGAAGAAAACAGTGCTATAAAAATGGAAAACATATTTCATAAATTGGAACACTTGGGGTGATTATCAGGAACAACATCAAACACAATGGTGAAAAAGTTTGAGATATATGTTGAACACCGCAGTTATTTGAAACCAGGCAGGAAATAAATAACAGAAGATTGAACTGTCAAAAATAATTATGCATCAGTAGCCTGTTGCTGTTGTTAGGTGCCATCAAGTCAGTTCCGACTCATACTGACCCTATGAACAACAGAATGAAACACTGCCCGGTACTGTGCCAGCCTCACAATCATTGTTATGCCTGAGCCTGTTGTTGCAGCCACTGTGTCAATCCATCTCATTGAGGGCCTTCTTCTTTTTCATTGACCCTCTACTTTACCAAGTATGAAGTCCTTCTCACGGACTGATGCCTCCTGATAACATGTCCAAAGTATATGAGCAAAAAAATACTCCTTGCTTCTCAGGAGCGTTCTGGCTGTACTTCTTCCAAGACAGATTTGTTCGTTCTTCTGGCATTTCATGATATAGTCAATATTCTTTACCAACACCATAATCTAAAGGCATCAGTTCTTCTTTGGTCTTCCTTATTAGTACCCTGAGTGGCGCAAAAGTTTCTCGTGCTTAACTGCTAACTGAAAGGTTGGAAGTTAGAGTCCACCCAGAGGACTCTCATAAGAAAGGCCTGGCAATCTACTTCTGAAAAATCAGCCATTGAAAACTCTATAGAGCACAATTCTACTCTGACACACATGGAGTCGACATGAGTCAAAATCGACCCGACGCAACTGAAACTGAAAGGCTAGATTAGATCAACAAATAGTAATGATGGTGGGTACTTCTTCCCCCTCAGATTTTGTTCTGAAATTTTACAAGATTAACAATTGACATTTAATGAAGATGGCATCATTTTATACTTTGATGCATAAAATATATTTTAAAATACACAGAATAAAAACTGTTAGAGATTGAAATATGGTGGGGTAATTGCCAAAAGTCTTTGGGAAGACTAGGACAAAGCTGGGTACTGAGGGCAGAATGATTCCAGGGTTTTAATGATAAGCCAAGCTAGGAATTTCTTGAGAGGAGTGACATTTTTTAATCATTGCTTCATCTCTAACATCATCACAGTGCCTAAAACAAGTTTCCAACAAATATATTTATTTCAGTTAACTCAATTATGATCATCTTATTTGTACTACTTGACAATGCAGGTTTTCAGTCAATTAAAATGAAGAGTAAGTTCTCATGCCAAAATAAATAAATAAGCAATAAATCCAATAAAGGTCAGTCATTTGCAGCATTGTCCAATTAAGTCCACTTTTGGAAATGACTGACAGAATGTGGCTAAAGGGTCAGCATTAGATAAAGATAGACAACTGAATGAGAGTAACCCATGGCCTGCCCTTACCAAGATATTAAGTTATGCCATGTATATTTTTAGATTTGTATTTTCCTCTTGTCTAATCATGCTGCTCCCTTGCTGAAATTTGAAATAACAACTTCTATTAGCTGAGACTTTGACCACTGACTAGCAAATGCTCTTCATTATTGTTTATGGCTGGCTAAAGGACAAAATCATTCATTTTTAAGAGCATTTTGAGCTGTGACTAAATTGTATGGTCAGAATTTGCAATAATTAGCAATAAGTCAAAGACGGCAAATTTTCTTTTTTTACTCACTGTGTGGCTAGTGATGGCCCATGTCAACATTTGGCAGTTGAATCTGTAATAACTCTGAGGTCATAATTTAACATAATCGCACCACCACTAACACCATGCATAGATGCAATCATACTTATTCCACATTCATGATAACACGCCCTTGCTCAAAATTCTCTGATAACTCTCTCTGGTCTACCACCTCAAGTCCCAATTCTTCTTTCTGGCCCCAGTCAACGTTTTTATAAATCTTGCCCCAGACAACTTTTTGTTTTATACAAATGCCCATTACTTCCCAAAATGCACCCTCAGATCTCACCCTAGTTCCCTAGAAACACTACATGATTTTCTTTCTTTACCCTTCATCTTGTATATCCCTGCCAAGGACACTCTCTCTCCTCTGAATCTCACTCATAAAGCCCAGATCAGGGCTACCACAAAATCTACTTTAATCCATCTCTCATCTCTCCCTACTCTTAGCATCTACTGGGTCTTGCTAGATCTCCAGAGCATCTTTTTCCCATGTGGGAGTTTCGATTAGTCCTAAGATCATGAACAAATTTAACTTTAATGAGAACCATGAGGGCAGTATCATCAGTGCTGGGAACAGAGCCAAGCATGGAGAGGCACTCAAACATTGCTGGTTGAATGAATGAACTACACATGGGAAGACTTTATTAATTTCTTAATTTTTATGTTATAATCTTTATATCCCTTAATGTACTCATCTAGTTAATGAGTAGTTAACGAGCTTCAAACATGTTTCTGGTTCTGTAATAGGTACTGATGAAACAGAGATAAATGGTAGATTCTGTCCCCAGGAAGTTTATTGTCTAACACAAACGACAGAAAAGTAAACTGATTAACTACAGCTAAATGTCTTGGTAAATACTGTCTTCTCTTATTTCTCTCATAATTTCTCGCACAGGATGAGGTACATAAGCAGTCTATAATTACTTGGTAAATGATTTAGGCCAATGATAGCTGTTATGTTGGAAGCTATGCTGCCAGTATTTCAAATACAAGCAGGGTCACCCATGGTGAACAGGTTTCAGCAGAGCTTCCAGATGAAGATAGACTATGAACAAGGACAAGGACCTGATGATTTACTTAAAAAAAAAAAAAAATTAGCCAGTGAAAACCTTATAAATGCAGTCAAAATGCTCCTTAGAAGTGAAGATGGCAAGACTTCATCTCGCTTACACTGGACATGTTACCAGGAGAGACCAATCCCTGGAGAAGGACATCGTGCTTGGTAAAGTAGAGGGTCAGTGAAAAAGAGGAAGATCTTCAGGGAGATAGATTGACAGTGTCTGCAACAATGAGGTCAAACATACCTACTATTGTGAGGATGGCACAGGACTGAGCAATGCTTTCTTTCTATTATACACAGGGTCACTGTGAGTGGGAACCAACTTGATGGCACCTAACAACACAACAAATGACTGAAGCAGATGATGGCTAACATTAATTGGAGTCCTACATCCACCAGCCATAGATTCCTCCATGTTGTAGTCTTTCCCCATCCAAGTCCCTGGGCAGCTCACCACTGCTCTTCCCTGCTCCTGGTGTTCCCTATACCACAGTGCCTGAGGGAAGGTCCCAGAGATTAACCCTTCTGGTCTGAGCAGCCTTTTGAAAAGAATTACCAAGCCTTCTCCCTCTGTGAAAAGGAATAGGGCCAGAAATAGGGTGACCATACTTCTTAGGTTACCTGTGACAGTCTCAGTTAATGCCTGATGCCACAACATAATTGATGGCCCCTGATGTGGGTAGGTGAAGACCTGTTTCATTAATAATTAATTATTATTAATAATGCCTCTCTTTTACTCTCAGACATGTCCTGTTTAGATAACAGATTACATGCTCGCCCTACTCAGGGACAACTGATCTTGAGATCAGAGACTACCCTTCAACCACTGGTGAGTAGCTAGCTCTTGGATGGCGCAAAAAGTTAAGTGCTGGACTACTAGCTGAAAGGTTAGCAGTTCGAAGCCACCCAGAGGTGCCTTGGAAGACAGGCCTGGCGATCTGCTTCTGAGAAGTCACGGACTTGAAAACCATAAAGAGTACAGTTCTATTCTGCACATATGAGGTCGCCACGAGTTGGAGTCAAAACAACCACCACCACCACCCCATTTATTTGTACTACTTGTACTAGTTGAGT
Source organism: Trichechus manatus latirostris (assembly GCF_000243295.1). Taxonomy (NCBI): domain Eukaryota; kingdom Metazoa; phylum Chordata; class Mammalia; order Sirenia; family Trichechidae; genus Trichechus; species Trichechus manatus. Next base: position 193,265 of record NW_004443959.1, on the reverse strand, counting down.
GACTATGTCAGATACTCTTGGACTCTTTTAGAAGCCACAGCTGCCGTGGCCTCTCTGTTCCAGTTCCCAGAGTTTCTTCTGTGTCAGTTCTTCCACCTACACTCTTCTCTCTACCTAGTAGATTCAGTATGGTGCTACTTCATTTTCTGTCCTACTTCCTCCTGACCTGTGTTTAGCCACTGTACTCATGAACATACTCTAGAATCTGTCTTTCTGATCCTGTTGGACCCACATACTACCCCGGGTCCTATCCATTTTCCTCAGGGAGGTCCAGGCAGCCCCCAAAGGTATACATTTATTGACTTATTCAACACATAGGCATTAAGTTTATACAATGTGTGAGACTCTGTCCTGTGGCAGACAAGTAAGAATGATAGCTACAGCAGCAGCTAACATCACTTGAGTATTATCCACAGTAAGGCACTGCATCAAGGGCTAGGACTATTACTTTTAACGCTTACAGGAGTACTACGAGTAAATATTCTGTTGACACTATTGTACAGATAAAATTAAAATTCAAAGAGGTTAATTCACTTGCCCAAGAGAGGAAGTGGCTGAGTTCAGGTGCAAACTCAGGTCTGCTGAGTTGAGCACCTTGCTCTGAATGACTCTGCAATAATTCTGCTGTGAGGAAAGTACAGGTGTTATGGTGGCCCACAGGAGAGGGCACCTTGAGGCCTTTAGGTGGAGCCACTTTTGGGCTGGGGACTGGGTGACTTGGAAGTAGCTCCAACTTTGGAAATCAACTAGGAGTAGAAGGAAGTCCAGAAATGAGCAAAGGGCTTTAAATGGCCTTGTATTCTTTAAGACTAACTCCAGGACGTCAGGGAATAAAAGCAGAGGGGAGGAGGCTCAGGTAAGGTTGCCAGATAAAATACAGGATGCCCAGTTAAATTTGAATTTCAAATAAACAATGAATAATTTTTAAGTATAAGTAAGTTATACATTGACTAAATATGGCAACCCTAGTTTCAAGTCTTCTTCTGGATATTCATTCACTACATTCCAGAAGTCTGAAATAAGAAGACTTTCTACTGCCCTGAGTCCCACCCTGGAATGGATTATGCATTTGTTGAGAGTGTTGCCCCTGTGGCATCTCTAAGGGACCTTGGGTGTGGAGCAAAGGAGAAAGCTGACAGACTGTAAGAGGACCTGAGGGCACTAACTCAGCTGCCTCTGCAGACTGAAATGTGTTTAATTCTAGATTTAAAGGCAATTTCCTAAAGTAAACACAACACCTGCTTATTAATTAGCTTCTGCTTAGTTAGATTTAATGCACACATCCCAGTGTGGCCCAAAAGCCAATTATCCCACAAAGTACATTAAGCATGACCTTGTTTCCAATGCATAACTTCTTACAAAATAAAAATCACATTCCTTAGCATGATATTCAAGGCTGACCTCAAACTACCTTTGTCTTAATCATGTAGTGCTGCTATAACAGAAATACCACAAGTGGATGGCTTTAAAATGCAGATGTTTATTCTCTCACAGTCTAGTAGGCTAAAAATCCAAACTCAGGGCATCAGCTCCAAGCGAATCCTTTCTCTCTCTGCTCCCAGTGCTGCTTTCTTGGTGATATGAGGTCCCCCTGTCTCTCTGCTTGCTTCTCTCTTTTACATCTCAAAAGAGATTGGCTTAAATTGTAGATTAATCTTGCAGATTGAGTTTATATAACTGCTGTTAATCCCATCTCATCAACATCATAGAGACAGGATTTACTACACATAGGGAAATCACATCAGATGACAAAATGGTGGACTGTCATACAATACTGAGAATCATGACCTAGCCAAGTTGACAGATATTTTTGGGGGCCACTATTCAATCCATGACAACCTTTCTAAACTCAACTTCCTCTGCAACTTCCCCTGCAACTTCCCACACATCCTAGAGTATAATAAAACTGATGACAACCCTGAGTCTTCACCTATGTTGTCCCTTTCCCCATCAGAAACCCTAAACTTCATTGTTGCCTATCACAATAGCCAACATCAGAAAAGCAATGATAGTAGCAATATCTCTCTACCCTTGCCTTCTAGCCCATCATGCCTTCCAGTCACTTAGTGCATACCCTCGGAATAGTAACACCCAGTGTCAATAGTTGAATTCTCAAGAAAGTAGATACTGGTATGGAGTTAAAAGGGCAAAAGTTTTCTGACAAGTAATAACTGTGAAATGAAAAGGGAAGAAACAGTGTTGGTCAGGGAGAGCTATTAGATCACAATGGTAACATGATGATACTCTGGCAACTCAACAGGGAGCTCCAGAACAAAAATTGCTCATTAGAAAAGCCCCAAAATGGGCAGAAATGACTCTTGTATCACTGCCTTGCTCAGTCTTTGTCCAGAGTCCATCTCGAGAATAGCATGACCACAGCTAGAGCTGAGGTGGACCCTGATGAAACTAATAGCTGGAAGCTGTCAGGTAATCACATCTCCCTGCCCCCTTTTTAAGGGGGCCCTGAGCAGCATGTCTCCATGGCTGCCACAGCCAGAAAGAGACTCCGCAGACAGGGCTGGCCCTTGAAATGACTTCAGGGACATTTTAGTTTGAAGCATCTCATGAAATTTTGATATAGATCCCGAAGTCCACCATTTGAGAGTTATCCCTTTTAGGATACTAAAAATCTTTGGAATTTCTGAGATTGCCAATATATTCCTTAAAAATAATATACACTTGTAAGCTTAACCATTAGCACATGAAAACAGAAAAATCTTATGACACTTGTGGCATTTTTGAATGTGAGTTAATGCCATGAATTCTGAGGTTTAATAGCCCTGGGTTTGAGCCCTGGCTAAAGGAATAAATAGTTAATAGAAAGACTACCAAACAAGAATAAGGCAATGGATGGCATGTTTGTTTGGGGTCAGGAATACAAAAGGAAAAGAAGATGCCTAAAAGGCAGATACGGCCCTACTCTGCTCATGCTTCCAGTCTATCTCAGGAACATTAGGATTCGACTCTCATCTACCAGTGACCCAGGCAAGTTATCCCTGCCAGGGAATCCTGCTGGAGAGGAAGGCCTTTCAATCTCGTGAGTCTATTGCAGTAGTGCAGGACTTAGTGAAAACACCTGAAATGTTCAACTTGAATAAGCATCTACGGTTCTCTGGCCTCCACTGATGCACTATTTCTCATGGATGCTCCCACAGCCCTCAGACAACTGTTTTGCTTTGACCCACAGGCTCCCTCAGAGCAAGCTGTAGCCTTCCTGGAGACCACAAGGGAGCCTCACTCATTTAGTTATCCCACGAGTAGTTACTAAACACTGACTACACACTATGCTGATGATCTTGTTTCAGGATACAGCAATAGATAAGACAGAATCCCCATGCTATAGAAATTTTCCATTCAGAGACCAAGGTGTAAATCCTCAGTTTCAATCTAGTATAAAGTATACTTGTAAACATGGTAGTAGTAGTAAAGTTAGAACCTGTCCAGCTTCAGGGGGAATAATGACCAGGATCAGCCCAAAGCTGATTCCTATGATGTGGAGGCCAAACATATCGCCACCCTTCAACGTTTTTACCAATTCTGACACCAGCCATCCATTCCATGTCACTCTCTACTTCTCTGCTGGGTTTGATAATTCACTGCAATAATCTCACAGAAGTAACAGATTATACTCATGGTTATGGGGTTTATTAGGGAAGTAGGTTATAATTCAGGATAACGATCAACTTGGAACTAATAGGAACAACTCAGGATACAATTCTTCAATCATGAAGCCTCTTCTTGGATGCTCCTGGCCTGGGCCCTTGCTCTTGGCATGGGTCCTTACTCTTGGCCTGTGCCCTGCCTTGCTTGGGAAAGTGTTACAAATCTCTGTAGCTCTGCTGATAAATGCCTGGAGGCATCCCACTCTGCCAGGAAGCCTCCTGCCTGAAGGTGCTCAGCCCTCTAACTCTGTAAGTCTGCAAGCCTACCCTGTCAATCCTGTGCCACTGCAGTTTCATGCTGTCTTCAATGTTACAGCTCTCTCTGTCTCTTGTGTCTAGGAGGTTCTCAGCACAGGGACCTTGAGCCCAAAGGACACCCTCTGCTCTTGGCTCTTCTTGTTGATGGTAATGAGGTCCCCCCCACAACCTCTGGGATTGGCTGTCTTTAAGCGCAGCAGGATGGCAAAATTGACAAATCCCCTACAAAGGTGCTATGCATTTTATTTACATTAGCAAAACTGTCAAATCCCCTTGGTAGGCCACAAGTACCTTAATTTCATAGTACTACTCAAACGTTTTGTGGGAGTTACAAAACCATAACTAGAAGGGCTATATTAAAGCAATTCACTACACCACAGTACTATTAAAGAATAGGGGAGGCGGAGTCAAGATGGCAGAGTAGTCAGATGCTTCCAGTGGACCCTCTTAAAACAAAGACCTGAAAAAACAAGTGATTCAATTATATATGGCAATCTGGGAGCCCAGAACATCGAAGGCAGAGTTGAGGAACTGGACTGAATGGCAGGGGGAGAGACAGACAGTTCAGAAGCAGTAAGGAGTTGCCAGACCTGACCCAGCAAGAGCCTGAGCTCTTCAGGCCTGATCAGCTCAGGGGTGAGCGGTGAGGCAGGCAAGCAGCTGTGCTCCTGAGGTGCATTTTCCACACCAGGAGAGACCAGCACCAGAGAGTCATTCCACGGCCACCCAGAACCAGTGAGAAGAAGCCCTCATCGGTGAAAGATAAAACTAGTGTACGGCTTACCACGTGGATCAAAAACACACCCCTTAGGGAAAAACTTCTCTCCCATTTATCTCCATGCTCCCTGCTCTGCACTGGGTCCCTGACTGGCTTCAGCAATTGCCGAGGCCCCTGAGCCCAATGTAGGATCTGTCACACACACGGAGCCATTCTCCCTGCCTTGGAGAGTGAACAAATTAACAAACTGGGGAAAAAATGAACTGCTGGCTCCCCAGGGTAGGCACAGCTCCTTTGTCTAAGCACAGGCATAAGGGATCCACGGACTTTGAGTGCCTTTTCCCCTGCATAAACTTGTATGGGTCCGTCTCAACATCACAGGCCCTCATTACCGCAGTACAACAGGGTATACACCTGAAGTCGAACTTCAACTGTTTCAGCTGTGAAGTGGCAGGTTCTTGACATTTGACACTGCTCTGCCCATTAAGCAGGTTCTTCACCTACCCACATCAGGGGCCTGAGGACTGGGGGCTCCACCCGTGCCACCTAGCTACCAGAGATAGGGGCCCAAGAATAAGAGATGCCCCACAGTCCCTATAGCCAACAGCATTAGCTGCTCATAGTCTGGCTGCAAAACCCACCCATCTACGAATTCTAGGGAACAGGGCACATCTTCCTCCTGGACACTCAGGGGTAGCCATCAGCCATCTGCCTTGCTCAGAGTGTGAACCCCTGCTGCAGCCAGATGCCTCTGCCTACAACAATCACCCATGCCTGTCTAGGACTATAAGTGAGAGCACACACCACACACTTGGTGACTATCTATCTGGGCACCAGAGCTGAATCCATACGGGAGGAGTGTGTGGACTCCTGAGCTCACATACCTAGTAAGAGATCTCACCACCTGGTGACAGGACATTAGAGCTTCAAAGGTGCCAATAATCAAACTAGCTCATACGAGCAGCCTATTTGGGCATATCAAAACTAAACAAGAAGCTAAGACACAATAAGCAAACATAAAATAAACAAATATAATAACTTACTGAATGCTTGAAGACAACAGTCAATATCAAGTCACATAAACAGGCAATCCATGATGGCTTCAGCAATCTCCCAAAATAAAGAATCTAGAACTTTTCCAGAGGAGGAAAATTTCTTGGAATTACCAGAGGCAGATTACAAAAGATTAATATACAGAACTCTTCAAGAAATTAGGAAGGAAATTAAGCAAAATGCAGAACACACAATAGAGGAAATCAAAAGATTAGAGAAGAGAATAATGGCAAATTTAAGAGGCTGCAAGAATCCATAGAGAGACAGCAATCAGAAATCCAGAAGATTAACAATAAACTTTCAGAATTGGACAACTCAATAGAAAGTCATAGGAGCAGAATTAAGGCAATGGAAGTCAGAGTTAGTGAGATTGAAGATAAAGCACTTCACACCAACTTATTTGAGGAAAAATCAGATAAAATGAATTTAAAAAATGAAGAAACCCTAAGAATTATGTGGGACTCTATCAAGAGGAATAACCTACGAGTGATTGGAGTGCCAGAACAAGGGGGGATGACAGAAAATACAGAGAGAATTGTTGAAGATTGGTTGGCAGAAAACTTCCTTGATATCGTGAAAGATGGGAAGATATCTATCCAAGATGCTCATCAAACCCCACATAAGGTAGATCCCAAAAGAAAGTCACCAAGACATATTATAATCAAACTTGCTAAAACCAAAGATAAAGAGAGAATTTTAACAGCTGCTAGGGATAAACAAAAAGTCATCTACAAAGGAGGGTCAATAAGAATAAGCTCAGACTACTCAGCAGAAAACACGCAGGCAAGAAGGCAATGGAATGACATATATAAAGTTTTGAAGGGAAAAAGCTGCTAGCCAAGAATTATATATCTAGCAAAACTGTCTCTAAAATATGATGGCAAAATTAGGTCATTTCCAGATAAACAGAAGTTGAGGGAATTTGCAAAAACCAAACCAAAATTACAAGAAATACTACAGGGAGTCCTCCAATTAGAAAATCAGTAACATCGGATAACATCCAAAGACTAGAACACAGGACAGAGCAACCAGATATCAACCCAGATAGGGAAGTCACAAAAGTAAATCAAAGCTAAACCACTGAAAATAGGGAAACAGATGTCAGTATGTAAAAGATGACAACATTAAAACAAAGAAGAGACATAGATTTTTCATATGGAGGGGAAGTCAAGGCTATATAAAGAAATAAAAGACTGGTATAAACTTAGAAAAATAGGGGTAAATATTAAGGTAACCACAAAGGAAACTAACAATCCTACAAGTTAAAATAAAAAACT
>NW_004443959.1:177975-183551 GCF_000243295.1 Trichechus manatus latirostris | reverse complement strand
ATAAAGATCATGAAAGAAAAAATAGGGACAACACTAGGAGCCCTAATACATGGCATAAACAAAACACGAACCATAGTAACAATGCACAAGCACCAGGAGAGAGACTAGATAAATGGGAACTTCTAAAAATCAAACACTTACGTTCATCAAAAGATTTCACCAAAAGAGTCAAAAGACAACCTATAGACTGGGAAAAAATTTTTGGCTACCACAAATCAGATCAGTGTCTAATCTCTAAAATCTACAAGATACTGCAAAACCTCGAGAAAAAAAAAAGACAAATAACCCATTCTCTTCAATTTGACATCCCCGACATTGTAGACCGTATGATTGTCTCATTCACAATGGCCAACATCAATTCATTGCAGCTCTCTAATGCTAGGATATCAATCTTTATGTGTTCCATTTCATTTGGACTACTTCCAGTTTTCCTGGATTCACACTTCATACATTCCATGTTCCAATTATTAATGGATGTTTTCAGCTGTTTCTTCTCATTTTGATTCGTGCCATACCAGCAAATGAAGATTCCAAAAGCTTGACTCCATGCACGTCATTAAGATTGACTCTACTTTGAGGAGGCAGCTCTTCCCCAGTCATATTTTGAGTGCCTTCCAACCTGAGGGGCTCATCTTCCGGCACTATATCAGATAATGTTCTGCTGCTATACATAAGGTATTCACTGGTCAATTTTTTCAGAAGTATACCACCAGGTCCTTCCTCCTAATGTTTCTTATTTGGAAGCTCCACTGAATCCTGTCCACCATAGGTGACCCTGCTGGTATTTGAAATACCGGTGGCATAGCTTCCAACATTATAGCAACACAGAATCCACCATGGTAGAAAAACTGACAGACAAGTGGTGGCTATGCTGTCTACTATAACTCTATTTCATTGATTTTTTACTATATTATTCCATTTTATGAATATATTGTATTTATCCATTATCCTGTTTGTGATCATTTAGATCGTTTAGAATTTTTTCACATTTACAAACAATGCTGCCTTGAGAGTTCTTCTGTACACATTTCCTTGTGCATGGGTTTAACAGTTCCCCGATATACAGCTTCTAATAAAAGAATGTGTATATCTTCCACTTTCCTCAAAATTGGCAATTTTTTTCTCCAAGTGATTATAGCAATTTCAATTCCAAAAATAGTGTTTAAGAGTTCCCCTTTCTCTACATACTTGACAACACAGGATATACTTATAGACTTTTTAAAAAACTTTTCCTGGTAAGACAAATGTGAAATGATATCTCATTGTTGTCTTATTTGCATTTTTCCAAATTATTAATAAGCTTGATCATTGTTCACTCATGTTTATCATTCTTTGGTTTTACTCTTCCATTAATTCTCTGTTCAAATCCTTTGCACATTTTTCTATTGGGTTGGTTATTGTTTTTCTTATTTAATTGTAGGAGTTATTTAGAAATGTCAAATACTAATCTTTGTATAGTGTATATTTTGCAAATATCACCTCTATCTCCCACAATTAGCATTGTTTATGATTTATTATTTTAATTTTTTTACATGTTTGTCTTACTTCTATGTGGGTTTTTTTTAAGCATATGGAATACAATTGGGATAGAATTGTATGTATTTTTCCATATGGATATATAAATTTGCCAGCATTTCATTCGTTTGCAATATAATTTTAGATTTTCTTGAATTTTCTATAGAGGCAATAATATCGTTTTCAAATAAGGACTTTTTTTCTCCTACTTTATGAATAGCAGGGGAACATTGTCTGATATAGTGCTGGAAGATGAGCCCCCCAGGTTGGAAGGCACTCAAAAGACAACTAGGGAAGAGTTGCCTCCTCAAAGTAGAGTCGACCTTAATGACGTGCATGAAGTCATGCTTTCGGGACCTTTATTTGCTGATGTGGCATGACTCAAAATGAGAAGAAACAGCAGCAAACATCCATTAATAACTGGAACATGGAATGTATGAAGTATGAATCTAGGAAAATTGGAAATCGTCAAAAATGAAATGGAATGCATAAAAATCAATATCCTCAGCATTAGTGAGCTGAAATGGACTGATATTGGCCATTTTGAATCAGACACTCATATGATCTATTATGCCAGGAATGACAACTTGAAGAAGAATGGCATTGCATTCATTGTCAAAAAGAACATTTCAAGATCTATCCTGAAATGCAATGCTGTTAGTGATAAGCTAATAACCATACGTCTACAAGGAAGACCTGTTAATAGGACTATTATTCAAAGTTACACGCCAACCACTAAGGCCAAAGATGAAGAAATAGAAGATTTTTACCAGCTTCTGCAGTCTGAAATTGATTGAACGTGTAATCGGGATGCACTGATAATTACTGATGATTGGAATGTGAAAGTTGGAAACAAAGAAGGATCCTTAGTTGGAAAATAATGGCCTTGGTGATAGAAATGATGCCAGAGATCTCATGATTGAATTTTGCAAGACCAATGACTTCTTCATCGCAAATACCTTTTTTCAACAATGTAAATGGCAACTAGACACACGGACCTCACCAGATGGAATACACAGGAATCAAATCGACTATATCTATGGAAAAAGATGATGGAAAAACTAAATATCATCAGTCAGAACAAGGCCAGAAGTCGACTGTAGAACAGACCATCAATTGCTCATATGCAAGTTCAAGTTGAAACTGAAGAAAATTAGAACAAGTCCACGAGAGCCAAAGTATGACCTTGAGTATGTCCAACCTGAATTTAGAGACCATCTCAAGAATAGATTTGATACATTGAACACTAATGACCGAAGACCAGACGAGTTGTGGAATGACATCAAGGACATCATACATGAAGAAAGCAAGAGATAATTAAAAAGACAGGAAAGAAAGAAAAGATAAAATGAATGTCAGAAGAGACTCTGAAGCTTGTTCTTGAACGTCGAGTAGCTAAAGTAAAAGGAAAAAATGATGAAGTAAAAGAACTGAGCAGAAAATTTCAAAGGGCAGCTCAAGAAGACAAAGTAAATTTTTATAATGATGCGTGCAAAGATCTGGAGTTAGAAAACCAAACGGGAAGAACACATTTGGCATTTTTCAAGCTGAAAGAACTGAAGAAAAAATTCAAGTCTCAAGTTGCAATATTTAAGGATTCTATGGGAAAAGTACCGAACGATGCAGGAAGTATCAAACGAAGACGAAAGGAATACACAGAGTCACTGGACCAAAAAGAACTGGTCAGTGTTCAATCATTTGAGGAGGTAGTATATGATCAGGAAATGATGGTACTGAAAGAAGAGGTCTAAGCTACACCAAAAACATTGGCAAAAAAACACAGTTCCAGGAATTGACAGAATACCAATTGAGATGTCTCAACAAACGGACACAGTGCCACAAGTGCTCACTCTTCTAAGCAATTTGGAAGACAGCTACCTGGCCAACCAACTGGAGGAGATCCATATTTATGCCTATTCTGAAGAAAGGTGATCCAACCGAATGCTGAAATTATCAAACAATATTAATATCAGACCCCAATAAAATTTTGCTGAAGATCATTCAAAAGCGGCTGCAGCAGTATATCAACAGAGAACTTCCAGAAGTGCAGGCCAAATTCAGAAGAGGACATGGAACCAGGGATATCATTACTGATGTCAGATGGACCCTGTCTGAAAGCAGAGAATACCAGAAAGATGTTTACCTGCGTTTTATTTACTATGCAGAGGCATTTGACTGTGTGGGTCATAACAAATTACGGATAACATTGCAAAGAATAGGAATTCCAGAACACTTAACTGTGCTCATGAGGAACCTGTACATAGATCAACATGCAGTTGTTTGGACAGAACAAGAGGATACTGCATGGTTTAAAGTCAGGAAAGGTGTGCATCAGGAAGTATCCTTTCACCATGTCTATTTAATCTGTATGCTGAGCAAATAATCTGAGAAGATGGATTATATGAAGAAGAATGGGGCATCAGAATTGGAGGAAGAAACTCATTAACAACCTGCGTTATGCAGATAACACAATCTTGCTTGCTGAAAGTGAAGAGGACTTGAAGCACTTATTGATGAAGATTAAATACCACAGTCTTCAGTATAGATTACACCTTCACTTAAGGAATCCAAAATTCTTACAACTGGACCAATAAGCAACATCATGATAAACGGAGAAAAGATTGAAGTTGTCAAGGATTTCATTTTACTTGGATCCACAATCAACACCCATGGAAGCAGCAATCAAGAAATCGAAAGACATATTTCATTGGGCAAATCAGCTGCAAAAGACCTCTTTAAAGTGTTGAATATCAAAGACGTCACCTTGAAGACTAAGGTGTGCTACACCCAAGGCATGGTATTTTCAATTGCATCATATGCGTGTGAAAGTTGGATGGTGAATAAGGAAGACCGAAGAAGAACTTACACCTTTGAATTGTGGTGTTGGCGAAGAATATTGAATGTACCATGGACTGCCAAAAGACGGAACAAATGTGTCTTGGAGGAAGTGCAACCAGAGTGTTCCTTGGAAGCAAGGATGGCGAAACTGCGTCTTGTATACTTTGGACATGTTGTCAGGAGAGATCAGTTCCTGGAGAACGATATCATGCTTGGGAAAGTAGACGGTAGCAAAAAAGAGGAAGACCCTCAAGGAGATGGATTGACACAGTGGCTGCAAAAATGGGCTCAAGCATAACAACGATTGCGAGTATGGTGCAGGACTGGGCAGCGTTTCATTCACAGGGTCGCTATGAGTCGGAACCGACTCAACAGCACCTAACAGCAACAATGACAACAAATTTTTAGTTTTCATAACTGATTTTTACCTTGCTTTTTTGAGTGCTTAAGACCTCAAGGGCCGTTTAGAAAATGATAGTAGGGGTTGTTACATTATTCTTGATTTTAGTGGGATTGCTTCTAAAGTTTCAATATAAGTATAATGCTTGCTACATATTCTAGACAGATACACTTTGCCCAGTTAAAGAAAATGAGAAACCTATCGAGTTAATTCTGACTCATAGTGACCCTATAGAACAGAGTAGAGCTGCCCCATAAGGTTTCCAAGGAGCAGCTGGTGGATTCAAACTCCCAACTTTTGGTTAGCAGCCAAACTCTTAACCACTGCACCACCAGTCTCTTCAAGTCCAAGTTTGCTAGGAACTTTTACCATTTTTCAATCTACTGTCATGATCAAATAGTGTATCAGTCAAGGATTGGTTAGGGAACAGAAGCTTCCCTAGAGATTCCACCTAGGCAAAGGATTTTTAATTCAAGAAAAAAGAGGATTACAAAATTGTTGGAATGGCTGGGAGAGCAGACAGAGACCTAGGAAGCTGCCTCTAGAAGCTAGTATATATAAGAGTCCATCAGAAATGTAAAAGTGGGAGGTGGGGAGGGGAGTTGCTAAAGCACCAAAGCCAATGATTCTCAAGTGCTCTCTATATGCTCTCATTTCTGTCTGAAACTTTCCCTGGAGAATAAAGATGTCTCTACAGCCTTCCACATATAGCACTGTTGTTGTTAGTTGCTGTTGAGTCCATTCCAACTCATAGTGACCCTATAAAACAGAATAGAACTTCCCCACAGTGTTTCCTAGGCTGAAATCTTCACAGGAGCAGATC
>NW_004443959.1:149258-160665 GCF_000243295.1 Trichechus manatus latirostris | reverse complement strand
TTCTTTATTTTGGGAGCTTGCTGAAGCCACCATGGATTGCCTTTTTATGTGATTTGATACTGACTGTTGTCTCTGAGCCATCAATAACTTATTATATTTATTTATTTTATGTTTGCTTACTGTGTTATAGCTTCTTGTTTTCTTTTGATATGCCCAAATAGGCTGCTCATATGAGCTAGTTTGATTACTGGCACCTTTGAAACTCTAATGTCCTGTCACCAGGTGGTTAGATCTGTTACTAGGTATGTGAGCTCAGGAGTCTGCCCACTACTCCTGTATGGATTCAGCTCAGGTACCCAGGTAGATAGCCAGCAAGTGTGTGGTGTGTGCTCTCACTTATAGTCCTAGACAGGCATGGGTGATTGTTGTAGGCAGAGGCATCTGGCTGCAGCAGGGGGACACACTGAGCAAGGCAGGCAGCTGACGGCCACCCCCAAGTGTCCAGGAGGAAGGTGTGTCCCTGTTCCCTAGAGCACATAGGTGGGTGGGTTTTGCAGCTGGACTATGAGTAGCTAATGCTTTTGGCTATAAGGATTGGGGGGCACCTCTTATTCATGGGCCTCTATTGCAGGTGGCTAGGTGGCATGGGTGGAGCCACCAGTCCTCAGGCCCCTTATGTGGGTGGGTGAAGACTCTGCTTAATGGGCAGAGCAGAGTCTAATATCAAGAACATGCCATTTCACAAATGAAACAGTTGAAGTTAGAGTTCTGGTATATACCCTATTGTACTGCGGCAATGAGGGCCTACGCTGTTGAGATGGGCCCACACAAGTCTATGCAGGGTAAAAGGCACTCAAAGTCCATGGATCCCTTATGCCTGTGCCTGGGCAAAGGAGCTGTGCCTACCCTGGTTTCCTGGCTTAGGGGAGTCTGCAGTTCATTTTTTCCCTGTTTGTTAATTTATTCACTCTCCAAGGCAGGGAGAATGGCTCCAGGCATGTGACGGATCCTACTTCTGGCCCAGGGGACTTGGCAATTGCTGAAGCCAGTCAGGGATCCAGTGCAGAGCAGGGAGCAGGGAGGTAAATGGGAGGGAGGTTTTTCCTTAAGGGGGGTGTTTTCAATCTGTGCGGTAGGCCGTAATCAATTACTTATCTTTCACCCATCAAGCACTGCTTCTCACTGGTTCTGGGTGGCCTTGTAGACTCCCTGGTGTTGGGTCTCTCCCGGTTCAGAAAACGTGCCTCCTGAGCACGGCTGCTTGCCTGCCTCACTGCTCCCCCACAAGCTGCTCAGGCCTGAAGTGCTTAGTCTCTTGCCGTGTCAGGAGTGGCAACTCCTTGCTGCTTCCAAACCATCTCTCCCCCGACTGCCACTCAGTCCAGTTCCTCAACTCTGCCTTTGATGTTCAGTGCTCCCAAATTGCCATATATAATCAATTCACTTTTTTTTTGGGTCTTTGTTGTAAGAAGGTCCACCAGAAGCATCTGAATACTCCACCATCTTGGCTCCGCCCCCTGAAAGTGGTGACATTAGAACTAATACCCAGATTTCCTATCCTCCTGTGCACAGTTTTTCCCACTGGACCACCATTTGATCAAGGAAATAACTGAGCAGCCACTTTGAAATCCAATCATTAATATCTATGAGTCTTCAGTCAGGTCTTTTAAAATTGTGAACCTCAGTTGGAAACCCTGGTAGTGCAGTGGTTAAAAGCTATGGCTGCTAACTAAAAGGTTGGCAGTTCTAATCTAGCGGGTGATCCTTGGAAACTCTACAGGGCAGTTCTACTCTGTCCTATAGAGTCACTATGAGTCGGAATCGACTTGACAGCAATGGGTTTCATCATTTCTAAAACGGAATAATTATTTTTAACCTGCCCCACCAACACAAGAGTCATATGAGGTTTAAAGAAATAAAGGTTCAAGAAAGTATATAATGCTGAGAGAACATCATGTCTAAGTATTAAAATTCTGACTATAACTCTAAGAGAGAAATAAAAATATTTCCCACAAAGAACCAGAGAGATCTGAAAAGTGATGCCTTTTGTAAATTCTGCTTCTTGTTTCCTTCCTGAGCCTGGGAGTCCAGTGGGGTCAAGTAGTCGGCTAACCCAAAGCATGCTTTATCAATAATTCAGGGAGCCTGGCTGGCTGGCTTTGCCTGAAGTCCAGGACCTGAGCTGCATTGCTGATGTCTTCATACATATATAACTCTTCACCACTACATTAAGAATGCCTTTTGGTAATTATGCAGATTTGTGTAAACTATCTCATCAATTCAAAAAGGGAGCTGCTTTAGACTTTTCTTCCGTGAGCTTTCTAACTGCCAGATGAAAAGTCATATAGGCCAATGATACAATTAGAAGCAGCATCATTTCCCAGCTAATGACAAGCACTACATCTACATTAACAATTTACTGCCTTATGATGTTATAGACAAGCGCCAGATGGTTTTTTTAGCTCGTTTGGTTCTAGACAAAAATGTCATTAACCTCCCAGGGTTTCCAGGGGTGGTCAAATCTAATTCTCAGGGAACACATGAAGTCAACAGGCCTATGACAATGTCAGGAACTTCTTGCTGAGAACAAATGTCTATCAGTCAAGTAATACATTCGAGTCCCCTCTAATTTCCTACTGTCTGCAACTTAAATCCTCAACGCCAGTGAAAAGCACTAGCCACTGACTTCCAGCATCTGCTGCACTTCCTGCCTCTGTGATTATACTCAGTCACACCGTACACTTAGAATGCCTTTTCAGCTCCTCTCTGCCCATAAAAATAAGGGATATCCTTTCCTAGCCATTTAGCAGGGTACACCTAAACATTCTTTTAAGTCACTTCAGAAATTGTTGTCTCCATTTCACAGATGAGAAATCAGAAGCTCAGCAAAGTGAGACAATGTATTCAAAAGCGTACAAGTATGCGATAGAACCAGGATTTAAACTCTGGTCTGTTTGTCTCAAATCTATGTTCTTCCCACTATGCTTCCTCTCTCAAGACTAGCTCAAATTTCACCTCTTGCAGAAAGTCTTCTTTAATTACCCATCATTAAATGGCCTCACACCTCTTCCTCCCCATTCATTGACCACTCAGAACTCCTTGTCTTGTGGTGACTCTTGGACTTTACTGGTGTCTTCCACTAAGCCATGAGATTCTTGAGGATAGGGTGATCTCTCATATTTCTGGTACGTCTTAGCCAGTATCCACTGTTTTTATTCCATCAGAATAAAAGTTTTTGATGAGGACAAACATCCACTTGCATGTCTTATTGATCTTTATATGCCTTTAGATGTTTGAGTAGTGTACGCGGTAGACTCCATTCAAATCTGTATGTTGAAATGAACTGAAATTAGAGTCAGACTAATACACCAATCTGAAAGATAAAGAAACTAGAATGCAAAGAAGTGCTCAAATTCTCACAGAAATTTTCTGACAGAGCTAGGTGTCTTGATTACTGACCAGTGTTTTGGGGTTTTTGTTTTTCCCATGTTTTACCTACAGTGACCCTTAATTTATTGCCCAAACAGGGACTTTTTAAGAGCTAAAGGTAACAGTATAAATAATTATGCCAGGGAAATAGGTATAAACCAGAACATATCACCGCCTAATTATTTCTCACTGCCTTTACCAAGAAATAATGGCAATAATAGCAGTATGCACTTATATATAGTGCTTATAATGTACAAGATGCAGTTCTGAGAATATAGATTATCTATGACATAGATAGAGATGGAGATGGAGATACGGATACAGACACAGATTGTTGTTGCTACTGTGTGCTGTCGAGTCAATTCCAACTCACACAGATATACAGATTTAAAACGGTGACCCATTTGCTCTCCAAAACAAGTACTATTATTATCCCCATTTTGCAGATGAAGAGACTGAGAGAAGTTAAGTGACTTTCCCAAAACCATACACCTAATAAATGTTGAAGCTGATTTGAACGCCAACAGTCTGGCTCATAAGTCTATACTTAACCACTACAAATTGAAACAGGTGCTCAGGAAATGTTTGTTGACTATTCTTAGCTAAGACCCTTTCCCTTGGTCAGGCCACCATAAATGTGTCATAGTAAAATGAGCCCAGGGTCACGTAGCAAGAGAACTGGGGTCCTCTCTCCTCCTCTGAACCTTGGTTTTTCATTTGTAAAGGTATAAGTCTGTTTTATGTAGAAGTCGACTAGCTTGAGAGCCTCCATTGATGGCACTGATTGATATGGTTCTACTTTGGGATTTTAGCATAGTCTAGCACCTGATGGATACCAAAGGGGAGAACTCACCTTAATCTGAGCCCAGAGGGGCAATTCTCCCTGACTTCTGAGGGCCGTAATGACAATAAGGCAGCTTACTCACAACGGCCTATGAGACTGGTACAGTATTGCTAATTTCCAGATGAGAAAGGAGAGACTCAGGAAGGAGAAGTGATTTATCCAAAGTCACACTGTTAGTATATGAGAGACAAGATCAGAACCCTGTCTATTTAACCCCAAAGTTGTGATCATTGTACTAAAGCAGGCTGGCAAGGAAATATCACCTTAATTAACGAAAAAGATCTTGTTTTTCCATTATCCTCAGCTTCATAATTCAACAACTGTGTGGCTCAAAAGTACTAGCATCTAGCGAGGGAAAGAAGCAGTTTCTTTCTGGGCAAGGTAAAAAGAGAATTTGATTAAATTTAATCAACTTTACTACCCATTCCCTTTCTACTCCTAACACATACTTAGAAACTGAGTATAATCAAAGGTGTTTATGAAGATACCACAGAAGTATACCATTGAATTTCTGAGGCTCTGTGGTTGCCAGGGAAACAATCTCTTACAGGGAAGCTTATTGTAGAGTGGGACATGACTCTGAGATACCAGGAACCGGACTCTTTACAGGGCAATTGTCTGTGTGAAGCATGCAGGGGCATTATCATATATACCTCTCACTTGTGGTTTTCCAAAGTCAGTCTCAATACTGCAAACATAGTTGCTGTGATAAATACTGGGGTTTGGGCCCCTCCACTGCTATTCAGTTTACTAAGGACCAAGGAGGTCCAGTTTAGACTGGTTCCTTCAGGGATCTGCCCCCCTCTTGGTGGCAGACACCATGACCAGCACAGAAGCGTCACTTCGGGAAATAGGCAGGGTTTTCAGACACAGATCCTGAACCACTTCTGTGCCCACCTTAGACCCCACCCCATTCTTGACCTCCTATGTTACTGGTTTCTTACTCCACTGTCTGTTAATGTGGCTATTTCCTTTCTGCTCACCTCCAATATTTATTCCACAACTGGATGTCACTGCCTTCTCTCACCCTGGAATAAGAAAAGCTTTGGGATCCCACAAGCCAACCTTCCAAGAGAAAGTGACCCTCTCACCACAGTCCCTTCTTTCATTCCAGCCATTAGAAATTTCTCTCCTGTGTCTAGCCTTCCAGGTAGCCTCTTCATTTCCCCCATATATAGAAGGCCTACTGCCAACGGCCAGATCCAAGTCATAGAAAAGACCTTAATAGTCACTATTCCAACTCTCACCCTGCTTAGTAATCCCCCTGCCCTGAGGTACTCCCCATCACCGGTGTTGGACAGCTCCTACTGGCAGAATGTCTTTTCACTGGCCCTGGCCCACCCTTCAGGTTGCACAGAGTTGACCCTTCTCTGGCCCATGAAGTTCCTTCAGAGGGATCAAGCCACTCTCAAGCTCCCTGCTCTAAGTCTTCTCTCCTCCAGTCTAATCACCTGGTTCCTTAAGCCACTCCCCATATGACCACACATCATTCCTGTCAGGCCTGTAGGAACCATACTCTCATCCCTCACCATGACTTTGGCTACTTGATAGTAACAGCCACAGAACATTTTACAGGACAACTCTGGAACTTCGTATCCCATTCGTCCTGAGTTTTTGTTCAGACAGCCTCATCGACACTGTTCCAATGGGGTCTCAAGCCCTGGCTTGTGTTTTCAGGCTTCGTTGTCCTTCCTTTTCATCAGCCTGAGTGCTATCCACTTCAGAAATCTCAGCCCTTTCATGTCCATATTTCTACTTTCCACAAGGATGCAGCATCTTGCCCTGTCCACCTCCCGTCTGTAACAACATCCACTTAGATTCAGATTGCACTTACTGAGCACTTATAGTGTTCTCAGTTCTTTCTGGCTTCACTAGGATTTCCTGAGTTAGATATTCCCAACTCCTCCATTCCCAGTCCTGCTGGTGAACACTGATTTGGGAAAAGAGTCTTCTTCCTTCCTAGCTAGAAGTGTATCTGCTCAACTCTCTGCTTTTAAACCAATCCAGATATCTCACCCCTGTGCACTGCTCCATAAGTAGCCAAAAATAAATAAATGAATAAGCAAGCCTTGGACGTTGTGGCCCCATTGGCAGCAAATGTCTCTGACATCTCCAATCACTTTTTTTCTTTTCTCTCACTCCTGCATCTATTATACATTTCCCTGACTCTCGATATCCAGAATCTGTTCCATGCTAGTCATTCCTTGGAATGAAGCCCAGATTTGCTTTTTAGAGAATGTTCTTGACATTCTTTCTCTGACAAGGTGTGTGTTCACCTTCTCTAATGGTGTTAGCTCACTTGTCCATCTACCCTGACTAGTTTTAACTGAGCAGTCCCAGGAGCAATGCCTGTGCACTACATAGGTGTCTGTCAGACTACATCCATTCTAGCTGTGGCATCAAAAGAAAAAGCTTTTGTGTATATTACAAGTGGTTGCTCAGCAAGGCTGGTTTTGGGCAGTAGAATCTTCTCACTGGGTCTCCAGCCATCATTCTATGTTGTTCCTCTTATCTGTTTTCCAGATAGATAGTTGACTTCTGAATTCTAACACAGAGACAAAGTACCCACTGTACAGCCAGAATCACTAGCCTCCCCCACCTCATGGTCAGCCTCAAAGGAGCTGGTGCGGATGATGCAGCTTGCTCTCCAGTGTGCAGACCACAAGAGCTGACAACCACTTAAAGAAACCTCAAACTGGGCAAATGTAAAGTCATTTCATTCACTAGTCGTAGATTAGTTATGCCTAATGAAATTTTGGCCTGAAATTTCAATTTTCAGATCACCTGACTATAAAAAAAAATGTAGCAGAACCTGATTTCTCAAGCAGAGATTCATCCTTAGAAGGGTACATATTGGTACCATTTTCAGTCACCAGTGGAATGTTAGCTTATAGAAAAAAAATTGTTTTCATATTGAATTAAATAAAAACTGAGCTCTCTTCTCACTTATTTATTCTTTTTCCAGGAGGGTGCAGACTAAAAGCAAATGCTCTAGTCAGTCCTCAAAGTCTCTGCAAAGTACCTTTGTATCTTTGTTCCCTACTTCCTCCTTAGGTCCAATAGTCTCCTGTTATGCTGAGAACCTTGTCATTCTTCATGCACACATGTTCTACTGGCTGCCTGGACCTATTCATCCTACATATGAGGGGTTCCATCTTTGCTCTTTCCAATCCTTCCCATTTGTGAATGCCCAACTAGAATGCCTTCTCACTCAGGAAGACTTCCCAGAACAATTCAGTCCAAATTTCCACTTCTCTGCACCCATAGCATATACAGCCCATACCAGTAAATTAAAAATCATACTGGTCCTTCCCTAGGACATCTCTTAGATTAGCGTCTCATTTAACGCCTGCATCTCCTAATTTAAGATTGATCTAACTCACTTTCAAAAGGACTCAGGCAAGAAGGAAAATAACTAACAGTCTTAGTTTCTCCTGAGCTAATGATTTCCATAAATTGTCTTTTTAAATCTTTTTAACAACCTTGTTTTTAATCTCATTTTACAGATGAGCAAATGAAGCTGAAGCTCTGAGAAGGTCAGTGATTTGTCCTGGGTTTTTCAGCTAGTAGGTAATGCTGATTTAAAGATAGACCTACCTAATCCATAAGCTACTGCTCAGTTATGACTCTTTAACGTTCCTCCTTTCTTATACTTATGCTTCATCTCTTCATGTACAGTTTAGTCCCTTAAAGATCAGAGGATGTGCCTTAAATGTTGGTGCCTCCTCATTAGTACAGCCAAACCTAAAAATCAGTGTTTCTTAAACGTTTGTTAGATTGATTCTCCTCCTTGGTTACTTGGGTAGTGAATGGCTCAGAACTGGAGGCTGCTCTGGGTTCCTTTTTACCTGAGATTACCGGACTTGACTCAAGACAAACCTGTTATCAACCAGACTGGCTGGCTGTGCCCTTCTCCATTGCAATCTAAGGTCTAACAAAAAGAAAGAATCTATTTTAGGATATCCCACATCCGCTGCAGTTCTGAGTAATGCCTAAGACTTGTTATCTAGCAATTAAGCAAGAAAAGATGGGAAATTATATATACATTTTCCACACAGTTGAGCTTTCTGTACCTAACCTTAAATAGTTAATACTGTGCTGAGTTATGATTCATCAGGGAGCAGTGGCTTTATTTATAAAAGAGAAAATAAAGCTTAACTCTCAGTATGATGGCTATCTTTAGAGAGAAAAGGGAGTAAAACAGGCGTTTTAAAATTGTCAGTGATGACAATAAAAAATAAACTACTTTCCTTACTGAAAACAGGACTTCAGATCTTCATCTTCTTTCTTCCTAACTCACCAAAATAATAATAAAAAATGACGCTAATTTCTCATTTCCATCTGGCCTGTTGTGGTGCATCTGGGAAACCCTTTACCCTAACAGCCTCATGCCCAAAGTCTAGTGCTCCTTCAAGTTTCAGCTCCCATACCACTTCTTCCATGAAGATCTCTCTGATCACCCCCGTCTTCCTTCCTCCCTGCCCTCAGCTCCTGCCATTTAACCTTCCCAGTAGTCTGCATGGAGCCCTGGTGGTACAGTGGTTAAGAGCTTGGCTGCTAACCAAAAGGTTGGTGGTTTGAATCCACCAGCCCCACTCCTTGGGACAGTTCTACTCTGTGAGTCAAAATTGACTTGATGGCAATGGGTTTGGTTTTGGTGGGTAGTCTTCCTACTCCTCATAATACTTCAGTCTCTAACTCTAGTATTCATTTATATCTCACATTTTCCCTCCAAACTAGAAACCACTTTAGAGCAAGAGATTTTATTTCTCTGAACCATAGCCCAAAACACTGTAGTCATTCAGTAAGTATGCATTGCTGACATGTATTTCACATATTGTGTTTATTATATTTTACTTATGTATATACAGTATGCCCAGTTTAACGATATCCAATCTCCTTGTAAGACATAGGAAAGAAGAATGTCTACATTTATTGCCAATAAATTGTTTTTTAAAGGGTTGTCTATTTAACTTGGTAAAACTATTTATGATGAAATATCCTTTTATATATTTACATCAATGGACAGGCATAGACAAGGACGGACAGGGTGTGGTGGTTCCTGGAAATGCTGGTTGATTCCATTTTTAGAGGCTCCATTAGTGCTAAGGGCATGGGCTTTGAGGACACATGGATTCCTGGATAATGGTTAATTCTTCATTTAATGTTAATTCCAGGTTAGCAGATGAGAATGGTGTTTAGTCCTCAATGCTCTACTTTTCTTGCTATCTTCTAGACAACAGAAAATTAAATCCTAATTCTACTGCAGCGTTTCTCAACCTACCTTAGTTTTAGAATCATCTGGGTGCAATTTAGAAAAATGCAAATTCCCAGGCCCTGCCTCCAATGATTTGGATTCAGTTGGTCTGGTTGAGGACTAGGCAGCAGGTTCTGTTTAAATCTTCCAAGGTTATTTTAATGTGTAGCAGGAATTGAGAACTATTGGTACAGTGTTTGATTTATTGATTCCCTGCTCTGAGCTATGCTTATCACCTGTCCTAAGTGCGAAAATAAATAAATAGCAATCCAGCTGCCATGCTGCCTCAGGAAAATGGAGGATTTAATGTTTTAAAAGAAAGGGTACAGTAGTAAAAGATACGATTCTCAATAGGAAAATTTTCATTGACAATTCTAGAAGTATGGATACCTTCGGTCTTAGGTGCTTTCTCTGCACAGAGCCACACTGTAGCTGCTAGGATCAATGCCTGTGGTTCTGGAAATCAATCCAGGAAATATTTCTCTGCTACAAGGATGCAGGACCTTACCCCTAGCAAAATGACACCAAAGTGTCTCTAGGCTACTCAGTCTTCATCATTCCTGAGAGGTGGGTGTTGAAGCTTCATAAAACTCTAGTCCTTGTCTAAAGTTGAACAAAAGCTATTTTTGGTGTCAAGTGTCCCCATGAATAGTACACAACTGGAAAGAAGATAATGGAGGCAGAGCAAACACAGATTTCTGGTTGATCAAACTACAATCAGAAGCAGCAGAAAGGATCTCTACCTACAACATGGAGGAGAACATTAAACAGCCCAAAGGAAGAGTGAAAATTTCTAGAAAGAATAATAGACCTATTGTTGCATGCGGTCCATCAACAGCTCCCTTGGTTACAAGTGACCTACTGGATACAGGGAGGAAAAATCAAATTAATTCAAAGTGGTCTATTCTGTAGGTGAGATGATTAAATAGAAAATATTTTATCTTTGAGCAGATACAAAATGGGGAGGGTTGAAAGAGGTATAAAAGCAGCACTTCCCATGAAAGTCCTAAGTCCACCAGACCATATATTCTCTTGCCTATGGACATCTGCCCCTACATGTCCCTCAAGCACCTAAAATTCAGCCAGTGAAAAATTGGGCCCAAAACACTCTCTTACACCCTTAATCTTGGTTGGTAGAATTACCCAGTGGTCTATGCCAGCAGCCTGAGACTTACTTTGATTCTTCATCCTTTCTCCTCCTCTGTTCTGTGTCCAATTTACTAAGTTTTGCCAGTTCTCTCCCTTTGCGTTTCCACAAACTATATCCTAATTCAGTTTAGCCTCTTATCATTAATTGTCTTGATAAGGGGTTGTCAGACTATGACCTGGTCAAATTCAGCCCTCCACCACCTTTTGTAAATAAAGTTTGTTGTATGGCAGCCATGCCCACTCATGTACATATTGTCTGTGATGGCTCTCAGGCTATAACAGCAGAGTTGAGTAGCAAAAATATATATTACCTAGTACTTTACAGAAAAAGAAAAATCGCTAACTCCTGATCTAGATCACTGCAATATTCTACTAGCAAGCTATCCTATCACATGCTCACCCCTACATCCAAACTATCCCTCACACTGCTGAGAGAATAGTCTTTCAAAAATACAACTCCAATCATGCACTCCACTGCTTAAAAGCATTTCATGGTTCATTATCAAAGGTAAGATCCCAAAGCATCAGCCTGGCATTCAAAGCCCCTCATTATATCTTCACACCCAAATGCCAGGCTACCTCAGCCTCCTTGTTCTTTTCTCTACTAAGCAGAGTAGCTTTCCTTTTCCTCAGGAAATTGAAGCTCCAGTTTCACAGGAAAGCCATGATGGCTTGCCTTGACCTGCAGGGGGCTTATTAGATCATCATTTCAACAAAGGCAAAACTATCCCTTAAAGGAATTTACTTTCCACCTTACTTGCTTTATCATATAATGGCTGGGTAGAAAG
>NW_004443959.1:134974-146682 GCF_000243295.1 Trichechus manatus latirostris | reverse complement strand
AGGAGCTATAAACCAAGGAGACAATGATAGTAAGAATTGTACTTCATCTTGTTTGCTGTTTTGGCTTTCCTTTTTTCCCCTTTGCCACAGAAATCAGTGAAAAGTCCTGATAATATAAAGGGCCTGTAAGTTTATTTAGGAGTACAAAAAAGAACAAGGTAGATGTTAGCAGACAAGATCATGTTCTGTTCCACAGTCGGCCTAACAAAAGGAGACCAAAGAGATCAAAAACATAGAGACAGCCATTACAGGAGAGATATGTGGGCTGAATTTCCAGGTTCTACATCAAAGAAAGAAAGGAAATCCTGAAGCAACAGCCTATACCTAAGATGGGGACAAATTGGTAGTTCTCATTCTCCCGTAGATTTTAAAGAGACTATTATGGAAGTCACCAAACTGGCATTGCTTTTAAAGGCAAATATGATGCATCGCATCTCTATCAAGGAAGGCTGGAATCCAGAAACCACTAAAGTTGGTGAAGAAATGGTAGAGACAATCAAGGGGCTATTAAAGGATCTTATCATGAGATGACAATCCAGGAAGGACTAGATCTGATATGCAGCTTGAATAACGCTGATGGAATAGAAATAAGGCATAACACTCAACACTAATTTGGCTTCCTGCTTCTCCATGAAGAATGACCTGTGTTCCTACATTCAATAAACATTAATTAATTGTGTATTTGTCCCAGCTGCTGTGTAAGATATTCAAAGAAACACATACTATCTATTCTTTAACAGGCTCACAGTCCAAAGAAGAAGACTAAAAGCAATTGAAGACAAGGTCTCAGATAAAAAAGAAATCATATGAGAGCACGTGGGTACTGTCTGGGGGGTCATGTGCACAGGCCCAGCCAAATTTCCCAGCCTTGTGGTACAGGCCCACTGCTCATAATCTCTGAGGCGCAGGGGAGAATGAAAGAAATGCCAGAAGACTGGAAATGGGAAAATGCAGTAATGAAAGACAGAAAATATAGGCCCCATCAACAGAAGAAGGAGCCCTGGTGGCGCAGTGATTAAGTGCTCCTCTGCTAACAGCAGGTTGGCCGTTCAAACCCATCAACTGCTCCACAGGAAGAAGATGCAGCAGTCTGCTTCCATAAAGGTATACAATCTAGGAAACCTTACAGGGCAGGTCTATTCTGTCCTACAGGGTTGCTATGAGTCAGAATCCAATCAAGGGCAACAGTTACCAACAGAAGACCCAGGGCTTGCTATTTTTAGATTTTGGCCAGTTGGCAGTCCCAGCCAGGCTAAAAGAGGAAGACTACCTCTTGGCTACATTCTGATACTCTGTTGTTCCTTCCTCCCTCACATAGATTCCTGGAAAAAGAATCTGAGTTTCTTCTTGTGAGGCAGCAAACACAGCGGAAATCACTCAGGCTTGGCAGTCACATACCTCATTCTTCACTTGCTATCTGCGTGATCTTGGGCTAATTTCTCAACCTTTCTGAGACTCGGTTTCCACATCTATGAAATGGGAATAAAACTTCTGCCCTCACAAGTTTGTTGTGAAGATTCACTGAGAGAATGTATTTAGCATTTTGTTCAGACTTTGGCAAATAGTAGCTGCTCAATAAATATTAATAGTTATGATTACTGTTATCCTTTTGACCTTAGGCACAAACATACTACCTTTACCAACTCCTTTCTAGTCTAGTCTCTGCCTGTCTGACCAGAAATTTATACAGACAGGTTTTTCTTAGCAGTTCTAGCTAACTTAGATAAGTTTCCCTAGCCTGAAAAACTTCATAGCCCACCCCTCTTATACTCTGCCCTCTACTGACCACAGACAGTTGCTGCAATTGGCCCTTCAGGTCCTAGGAGTGTCAGAATACAGAACAGGCTTTACCCCTGATCAACTTCTAGAATTACTGAACATATCATTCACAGCCATACAGAAAAGTAGGGGACCAAGAACCAAAAGACGCTCACTAATAAAATGTCTTCTGCTAAGCTAACATTTCTTTTTATAACAACATTAGTAGATTGATCGTTGTTGTTGTTGTTAGGTGCCATGGAGTCGATTCCAATTCATAGCGACCCTGTGCACAACAGAAAGAGACACTGCCCAGTCCTGAGCCATCCTCAAACATCGTTGCTATGTTTGAGCCCATTGTTGCAGCCACTGTGTCAATCCATCTTATTGAGGGTCTTCCTCTTTTTCACCGACCCTCTACTGATTATTAGGAAATACATTAAATAGCATTGCCATGAGAAACTGCCAAATGTTTACAAATAACCTTGTGGAAAAGAGACAGTTATTAGCTGAAATAACAGATAGGAGCCCCCATGGCATGGTTGAATAATGAAGCCACAGGATTTATGCCGATGAATCTTGAAGGTTACACCAAGGCTCCTTCAACAACCCTATCCCACTCAATATTTTTATAAATGACATAGATGAAAACAGGATATAGTTTTATTATATTTTCCAATGACACAATATTACATTGAAGAGCGAAAGTGATAAACAGAATCCATCTTCCAAATGATCACACAAATGCCATTTTTAATAAACATTTTATTGAGTTGCTTCCAGGTTTCAGGCACTGTTCTAGGCACTGAAGACAGACTGACAAACAAGGATCCAGCCTCAGAGAGTAAAAATCATTTGGATCCTAGATGTTCAGATCTTCAAATGTGACCATCTAA
Organism: Trichechus manatus latirostris; assembly: GCF_000243295.1. Taxonomy (NCBI): domain Eukaryota; kingdom Metazoa; phylum Chordata; class Mammalia; order Sirenia; family Trichechidae; genus Trichechus; species Trichechus manatus. The sequence goes on along the minus strand of NW_004443959.1, from coordinate 144,028 downwards.
ATTAAAATATTGGAAACTAATTTTTTTAAAAAAATATGTGACCTACACAAAACAAACCTATTGACTAGATACAATCTAAAAACTACTGATTTGCAACACTCAGTTTAAATCAACATTATTGACTCAATGACTAAAAACACTCTTTAACCGTGGGTGAAAGTCACAGGAAAATTCAGATAAAGGGAGGCAAAAGTTTCATGAAAATCTGTTCTGGTTAAACCACATCTGCATAACTTGTGAAACCTGCAGAGCCCTGTGTTGACAAGCTAGGGCGCAGCCACAGGTATGTGAGTAGGATGAGGAGGGGTCTGGACATCTTGCTATAGGAGGAACATCTGAAAAAAGTATGTTTCTGGAACTAGAGACAAGAAACTAAGGAAGGAGGCTGTGTGTGTGTGTGCATTTGTGTGCACACGTGCATGCATGTACACGTGTACGTGTATATTTGTGGTAGGGATGAGGGGGCAAGGTAGCTTTTTTTCAAATATCAGAGACATGTATCCTGCATTGCTCTGCAGAGTTATATGTCTTTCACCATAATGAACTATGATATACAATTTTCCTTAAAATATGCTCTCCTTTCATGGCATCTTCTGGTAATAAAACCCTTCCATCCTGTGAGAAATCTACTCCACAGGGTTCCAAAAAAAACCCAAACCAGTTGCCTTTGAGTCAATTCTGGCTCATGGAGCCTCCATATGTTTCAGAGGTAGGACTAAATGCTAGGTCTCCACATCCTCCTAGCAACATCCAGACCTCTCTTTGGATAGGCATAGGATCCAAACCTGATCACAGTCCTCCACTGGACTTTTGTTAGTCGTGTCAGGGAAATGGCACTCTCATTTCTATGCAAATCCAACTTTAAGGCTCACATAAACTAGAAGCTACCAAGGGCCATCTTTCCCACCACCTGGACAGAGCCTGACAGAGACAAAAACCTAATATAGATGAAAGAGGAGCACAGAGATTTGAAGAGATGGATTGTTGTTGACATGGTCTGAGAACCTGGGTCTACTGGTTCATGGTGTCAGACCAATCATTGAGATTTTTCAATAAATTATCTTTTTGTTTAAGGTTTTTTGAAGGGCTTCTGTTATTTACCATCAAAAAATCCTATCACTTTCACTAAACATTAAGTGCTTTATAAGAAGTGTCTCCTCCTTACTTGTCATTGTAATCCAATGCCAAGCAGAGTCCCTGGCATAGATTAAATATTTAATTGCTAGATTAAACTGAATTGACCCAAAGCTTCAAGGAGACTGACTTTTATTTTATTGAAAAAGGTCTTCCTAAAGATTGGCAAGGTTCAACGTCAGTACTGTCTCTACCACAGAAAGCATCCCTAGAGGTGTTATAGCTGAGTCTACAAGGGGGCTGAAGGTGGGTATTTGGGAAGAGCAGCCTGTAAGTGGCTTTTGGGTCCCTTGTAGTTAAGAATCTATGATTCCATATAATATATATCTTCTGTCTGCCTCTGAAAATACCTTCCATGGTATTTTTCTACCAGGTTTCATTGAAATCATCTCATCTTTTTCGCTCTTCATTTGCTTTTAAGCTTCAGAGCCTCTGAAACAGTAATTGCTGAAAAAGATTGCCCTAAAGCAAGCAGAAAGAAAACTAAAGCAGAATGGAGAACAGAGTGGTTACAGCCTCAGCTTTAAGTTTGTTTCTGAATAACCACAGGCAAGGTAATTTAGGCTTCATGTCTGTAAAATGAAGCCCTGGTGGCGAAGTGGTTAAGAGCACAGCTGCTAACCAAAAAGGTCAGCAGTTTGAACCTACCAGCTGCTCCTTGGAAACACTATGGGGCAGTTCTACTCTGTCCTAATGGGTCACTGTGAATCGAATCGACTAGATAGCAACGGGTTTTTTGGGGGGAGTTTGGTGTATAAAATGGGTACATGTTCTATTAAAGAGATAGCATTTAAAACTATTTAAAATAAGGGTAAAAATTAGATGATAGTTATATTTTTGAGGGCTATCTGAAGTAATATATGAGGAAAAAACTAAATAAGGGGATAATATGCAGTGGAATATTCAAGGGCAGTCAAGGACCAAACATGTTTGATTTACTGATCTCTAGGTAGATACTAGGAGTCCCTGGGTGGCGCAAAATGTTAAGCACTGAACTCCTAGCTGAAAGACTGGTGGTTCGAAACCACCCAGAGGTGCCTAGGAAGACAGGCCTGAAGATCTGCTTCTGAAAAGTCACAAACTTTAAAAACGCTATGGAGCAGTTCTACTCTACACACCCGGGGTCAACTCAACGGCAGGTAACAACAACAGGTAGATACGGTGTATCAATCATATATTTCTATATTATATGAGTTCTGTAATCAGATTATCTTCGAAAAAAAGGAAATTTAAACATAATCAATACTTTGTTGTCTTGACTATGCTCTCAATTTCACATTTTGGCTGATATTCCGTTTTTCCCTTGGACATAAATAAAGATACACATAAAAATCACAAAGCAAAGGTTAGAGATTCATTATACAATGTAAGACATGAAGTATATTTACTACCAAAACAGAGACTGAGTAGCGATTGGAAAGTGTGGTTCTGAATACTTAGTCACTTCTACACTGGCTTAATGGTTTTGCACAGAAAGTAATTATCAGAAACCATCCTCATAGACCATTGTTCAAGTTCTTAATCTGCTTAGCCGCTTCTTCATATGTGATTTACACTTTCCTTTATTGCCCAGCAGCTGTAGCAAACACCTTTTTTTTTTTTTTTCTTTTTTTGTCTTTTGGGAATTGTTTTGTTGTAATAAGTAATACCAGCTCTGACAATGCCATTACATCACTAGCATAATTTGTGATGCATGCCGGAGCTGTATCCTGCCACCTTTTCTTTAGAGCAAAATTGACTCATATCTGCTCAGATAAAATAATGTCCCCATGTCCTCACTGAAATGAGTGAATCGTTATGATTTTTCAGTGAACATTGGGAAGCATTCTTTCTTTTTTGTGTCTGACTTGGAATTCTGTGTGATGTGCATGGGTCAGAGATTGCAGGGTGGAAAGGAAGAGAGGAGAGTGGGAGCCTGGGAAAAGGGGTAGGATAGAGGAGGGAAGGAGACATTGTTCAAAGTATAAGAATATGAGCAGCTAATTTTTATGAGAAAACAACTCCAATTTCTAGAATAAAACCTGTATTGTAATCACCTATTCTACCTTGAAAAGGAAGACACATCTGCTTACAAGAAAGAAAAGAAAAATGCTGCCACATGATTCTATTCTACATTCGTACCATTTTCCAACACAACCCATATAGAATCATGTGAGAATATAATTTAAAAATGTTCTTAAATAACAAGAAAATACAAAAAGAAAAAAATGTTCTTAAATGAAAAGGAGAGTACAAAATGAAAATTTCTGTAGGACTGAGGGTGTTATTTCTATCTTTTGCACAGCAGTCTTATAGTTACATTGTTCTTACAATAAAAACCAAAAAGGTCTTCAGATACAAGCAAAGAAATGCTGCTTCTGACTACTGTTTTCTTAGCAATATGGCAAATATTTGGAGGGGTAACATAGACATACAAAAATAACTCATGAGTCAAAAAATCATTCCTGTGGGAAGTACTTTTAAAAGCATATAATTAACCTCAAACAAAGGCAAGTGACGGACACCATTCAAAGGAGCCATTTCCACACTGTAGAATTAGTTCACTTTTCTTTCTTTTCCAAATACAAAATGACTTTCTTTGATTCTTCTCGCACACACTATTTCAAATAAACCATGCAGTATGAAGCTTTTTAAATACTGAGATAAGTTTTTTAAAGGTCATATTAACATCTGAAAAATGGTCCTTTGACATTTTGCAAACATTTAGAGATTTTGCACACAAATTTGCGCCTTTTATAATTTTCGATTATCAGCATTCTCTAGTAATTGAAATGTAGGAAATTAGAAAATTCTGAGTAATTAGGCGCTCCTATCTTGTCCTCAGCATCATGAACCATGTATAGGAATGATAGCCAAGAGGAGATGTCAATATTCCAGTCTGAGAGATACCAAAGCAAGTTATAATTTTGCCTCATCTTTAAATAGGGGCTGAATTAGCAAAGAATTTTGGCATGGGAAATAACAAATAAATAAATGACACAGTAAATGTATTCACCTTTGACTATGCTGGAGCACAATGTCTACAGGGTAACTCTCTGAGATTTTCCACCACTGACATCCATCTTCTTAGATGTTCCCAGTGAACACGATTCCTACCAAGCCATTACCAACTTAGTCTTAGAAATGAACTGTTCTCTTTCTGGAATTGGCAAAGCATTAGCCTGACAATTCCCAGGTATGTGTTAAAGACCAATTTGGGTCAACAGAGAAGCAGAATATTGTAACACATATATGTAGGCATGTGTCATAGATTCTTTGTGCTGTCATTTCCACACACCAAGGCCTTGCTCCAGAATCAGGCCTTCTTGAGGTGCCAGAGCTGAGAAGATGTGGGGTGAAGCTTTCCCATGTTCAAAACTACATGCCAAGCAAGAGGCAGAACTGAAAGAACGAAAGCCTCCTGATATAAAAGATACTTAGTCGTCATCTTGTCTGTGCTATATCACTCTACTTTCTCTCCAATTAAGTAATTGGATTATATGATTTCTAGTTCCTCCTCCTCCTGCTATTCCAATCTCTTCTCATACCAATTAGCACAAAAGCCAGCCTTCTCATGATGACCTAGAGGATGGACCAGTTTCATGGCTGTGTGGCATGGGCAGTTACACAGAATCCTAACCTTAGAAGAGCCTGCACTTGGTTTAACTCTCTGCTGTCGTCGTCTTGAAATTCTTAATAATATTTGAACAAGACCACCGTGTTTTCATTTTATACTGGCCTCAAAATTAGGTAGCTGGTCTTGCCTAGGGGGGCCTCCATGATCTCGTCCCAGCCTTCTTCCTCTACCTCATCTCCCTCCTCTTTCCTCTTGCTCTACTGCACTCCAGCCATCCTGCCTTTCTGTCCCTTGCACATGCAGTATTAATTTCCATACCTTAGCCTTTGCACCTGCTGCTTCTTCTCTGTGGAGCATGCGGTCACTGCCGCAGAGACCTGGCCTCACCATCAGAGCTCACCCTCACCATCGTTTCTTCCACTACCTTACTTTATTTTCTTCATAGCACTTATAAGTTTCTGAGATTATCTTATTTATTTGTACTTTTGCCTACATGTTTCTTGTCTACTTCTCCCCCACCAGAATGTAAGCTCCTCACAGGCAGGGATTTTATCTGCCTTGTTCACTGCTGTTATCCCCAGCTCCCACACAGATGACATATCTCTGACACAGAGCGGGTGTGCCATAACCATGTGTTAACGAACTTATCAAATCACTAACTGGTTAGGATCCTCTGAGTGCCAACATATACTTTCCAAAACTTCAGCCACATTAACAATAGTCTGAGAGCAATTCTTATGCTCTGTATTGGACCTAGAAAGCATAAAGTTTGGCCAAAAGTAGAGAGCTTTATGTAACTCTAGTCATTTCCCAGGGATTTGTGGACTCCTAGGTGCTGGTTATGCCACATGACATTTCTCACCTGTCACACTGAACTGGGCTTGGGATCCAGCTTGAACAAGCTGTATCACTGCTGGTTCTCACCCAGATGTCACAACATGACAGACCATGCAAATGAGTTCACAGACTCCCGGCTGCCAAGTCATGGATGCCTGCAGTCTGGGTCCTCAGTGCGGGCAGTGCCACTCAAGTGGCTGCCGCCACACCTCCCATGACAACTTCTGATTCCAGCTGTAGCCCCCAGACACTTATATTCACACTGATCTGAGTGTTCCTTTCCTTACCCCTCCATACCTGCCTAAAGTGAGAGCCACATGGAAAGCAGCTGAACTGCAAAGGGGAATGATAGCTTTAGCGGAGACCACTTGCTGTCTAAGGAAAATGTGGTCATTCCAGGAACAGGAAATAGAAGACAGAAAAATGAAAACTCAAAATTGGAGAGAAGGACAGTTTCCTTTCTGCCACCTCCAAGGCACACTGACCTACCATAGGCTGAGTTAGTACTGAGACCTATTGCAGTCTGCAGAAAGGAGCAGACTCGGAAGGCCTTCCTTTAAGACAGATACCATCAGCCCTCAGAAGTAAGCCATCATGCAAAACATCATGCAAGAGAAAATTTGTCACTAAGAGCATTTTCTCCATAACCCCAGAACTTGATCTCCCGCCTGCTGCTATTGGTTCTGACTCCAGACTGCACTACAGTTCTACTTCCTACTCTGGTCCATACCTGATTTTGTAGAATCTTGTTTGGTGCCTTGGAATCATGCCCTGTCACTTCTCTTTTTCTTTCCTTTCTCCTCCTGTGCTCCTAGAATTTGTGCTCTCAGGCTTCCCAACCCACTGGCTTTCCTCCTGGTTTTGACTATGGGTTTCTCTCCTAAACTAATGGTCCCACCTCCCAGTGAAGCCTAGAGGGTCTATTGGCTCCAGGATATTTTGGAAATACATGAACAATGTGGAAAGGCTCTGGAAGCTAGTTCACATGTGGAACAATTAAAGAAAGTGGGACAGTATGGTCAGAAGATAATTCTGGGCTGATGAAATTACTCCCATGAACATTGTATAGGCTATCACTTAGAAGAGTGACTAGACTTTATTTTATATGGCATCAGGGACTAGGACTCTAATGGAGTCATTTTTTAACTACTCAAGAAGGGGGCTTGGGCAATCAGATGCTATCCTGAAATTCTGAATCAAGAATGCAGTGACACATAGAGGAGGAAAATGTTTGGAATTCGTTCCATTCTTGTGGTGGTGCCTAGATTTGTCCGTCAATTCTTTTCCTGCTGCCAAACCGTGTTGAGCTTCCCAGCACCTATCTGCTCCCAATTTGGACTTCTAACTTCCCCAGCAATCTTGTGAGTGTCCCCATTTTACTTCTAATATCAAAGTTGCCTCAATTTCTGTCACTTCCTAACTTATTATAAATTATTATAAAGGGCCAATGAGAGTAAATGGGGGAGAGGAAAATGTCCACTTATAGAAGAAGGAGCTTTCTGTCACTCAAAGTTGCTCAGGAAGGGTGTAAGTTGCCTTGTGGATGATGACCTCCCTGTCACTGGGAAAGTCCAAGCAGAAGCTCAACAGAAACTTCTGCAGGATGCAACAGAGAGGACTCTGCTTCAAGCAGTAAGTTGAGTTTGAGATCGCTAAGTCTCCTACAATGCTAAATTTCTATAGTTTTAAAGGTTGAGAAGACCTGGTTTGTCAGATATGCTGTATAGATTGCTAACAATGAGGGCAGGCACTTTATGGCGTTTGATGGCATGTGCCAGTAACAGCCTTCCATTCAATCATCCTTTCTCCCTATAAGTCCCTCCCTCACCAAGATATACGCACAAAATAATAAATGGCAAAAAATTACTAAATATTTCCTAGGTTGGTGTCCAGTATCCCCCAAAACAGAATCTAGTAAAGCTAGATGGGAACACAAGGCTTAGCTTCAAAGACTACATGTGGTTTTAAACTTTTCCTTAATAATAAATTTAGAACTCAGGGTCTTACCACCTTGTTGCCAATGTCAGAACAATGACATTGTGCTCAGTGGTGTTTGCAAAGCTAGAGGGACGATAGAGCTCAAAAAGGGGACTTGACTTAGCCTGCCACCCTGCCACGTGGAACAGAAGGTCATGCCTTTTAATCACACTGATCCTTTCCAGTAGCAAAGAGTAAACGTGTCTTAATCAATATCCTGGGAATTGAGCAATCAGATTATCAATCTCTTCCCAGGACTTGGGGGGCAGGGGGAGGAGGAGAGCAGGGAGACTGAATAGGGATATAAGAAGACTTGAGATGAATCATACAGATTATAAAATACTTTAAATTCTATTTGTAAGCATCCATAATATAAGCTAATTAAGTAAAGAGGCTAAGCATAGAAAGTCTGAATTATAGCAAATTTAATTCGTTTTAAATTACATAAAACTGCTTAGGAGCTCTGCTTCAATAAGCTGCTACAAAGAATTTCCAAATTTGGAGTCGATTTCCTTGTATAAATAAAAAGACTGGCAATTTTTTACACTATTAATTTGGTGAGCAAATCTGTTCGTTATAAATTGAACAAGAGTGACTGCAGATTTCAAATCAGTAGGAGCTGAATGAATAACATGCCCGTATAGAATATTTTTCCTCTCCTTAACCAAAAACTAAACCAATCCTGTTGCCATGGAGTCGATTCCGCCTCACAGCGACCCTATATGACAGAGTAGAACTGTCCCATGGGGTTTCCAGGGCTGTAAATCTTTAAGTAAACAGATTGCCACATCTTTCTCCCGTGGAGCTGCTGGTGGGTTCAAACCGTCAACCTTTCAGTTAGCAGCCGAGAGCTTAATTACTGGAGTAAGTGTTATATTCAAAAAACCACTGCTAACTGGAAGTTTGAATTATAAAATCCCCAGTGGCATCTGGAGAAGCACTTGAAACAAGTGTTTCAATTAATAATGTGCCTCTTTATGACTGCCTTCTCTAAGAGACTTCACCATGTTAGGGGCATAACAGAGAGCATATTTTAAATAACATTAGAAAACTCCTAAGTGACTGAGAAATTTTTGAAATGCTTGGATTCCAAATGTTGGTAAGGGAACTGAATCCAAGAACTAGCCTCCAAGAAAGACAACAAAAAATGTAACGGAAAGAACATGAACTTTAAAGCAAGCACAATTTGAATGCCAACTCTGCCTTATGCTTGGAGGAGAGTGGATCCCAGGCAAGACATTTTGCCACAGGAGTCCCATCATCTGTAGAATGGGGCAAAGACACTGCTTTGAAGAGTGGTTGTAGGCTCTGAATGAGATAAAAAGTTAACATGGGGGTGGGGCGAGGGGGTCTCATTAAACTATTAAGCTATAATTTCCAATTCATACTACACTTTAAAACAATTTTTTTTTTCCATTTTAGGATGAGATCTGGAAGGGATCTTAAGGACCACTGCATGCAATGCTTTCATGTAGATGAAAATCTGAGGCTTGTCCAGTGTCACGCTGATAGCTTTGGAATAGGAAGAGGAGATGAAGCAAAGATCCCCT
>NW_004443959.1:132640-134139 GCF_000243295.1 Trichechus manatus latirostris | reverse complement strand
GTTTTCAGAAAATCTCAACTGGAGATCAGCCAATCCAGCTTGAGGAGCGAAGAAGGGAAACTCAGTTTGCCACAGAGGATTCAATAATGAAATGCTATGTGCATTTGGGCCTGAGGTGTGAGGAAAAGAGAATTGAACGAGGGCAATTCACTGTAAGCCCCGCTGCCTTGTCGTTGGGACAGTGGGGCTTACAGTGAATTCAAATTCTACAAAACAGGCCCTCAAAGACACTTTATAGAAAAGAAATTCTCCTGCAGGAAAAAAGAAAAAAAAAAAAAATTAAAGGAGCCGCTGCTATTTTCACCTTTGGTGCAGTTCTCCCTTTGGGATTGTTCTCCCAGTGACAAACCTAGCATGGTATGAGCACTGTTCCACAGAAAACATTTGTCTAATCAAGATTTTGTTAGTGGTCCCATCTGTTTAACAGGATTGCTCATCACCTCAAAGTTAACTGAAATCTGTTTGCTATCAACAAATTACATAAGAGCCTGGTAAATATTTTATGAATAGAATTGTAAATATTTCCTCTCTGTTCACAGGAATAAGTGATATTTACCCATGCCTACTGCTGCTATAGCCTGCTTGGCTGCCCCTTGTAGGGAATTGAAAGGACATTTTCAGAGCTTCCTTGGCTCACCATGAAGGGCAGAGAAATTTCTAGTCCCTGGAACGAACAACTACCGGCTGTCATTCCCCTGGGGGTACTGCTGTCTCCCGTTATGTCAAAAGCATGAATGAAAACTAGTACCAGTTGCTGTTGAGTCGATTCTGACTCATGGTGACTCCATGTGTGTCAGAGTCGAACTGTGCTCCATAGGGTTTTCAGTGCTGATTTTTTGGAAGTAGATTGCCAGGCCTTTCTTCAGAGGCACCTCTGAGTGGACTTGAACCTCCAACCTTTGGGTTAGCAGCTAAGCACGTTTCCATTTGCACCACTCAGGGACTCCATGAATAAAGAAGTGTCCGATAAATTGGGGAGAGACATTTTCCATCATGATAAGAGTTTTAACAGGACAAAAGAAAATCCAAACAGAAAATGATTATTGTCTTCAAAGATAAATAGTGCAATCAAAAGAATACAGACTTGTGAGCCAGACAGACCTGGGTTTGAATCTTGGCTGTGTCACCTACTTGCTCTGTGGCCTTGGGAGAGTTACTTAATCACATGCAGTCTCATTTTTCTAAGTGAGTTTGTTAGGAGATCCTGTTGGCAAGTAAGGTACCTGGAAGAGTATGGGGCACATAGTAATAATAGTAGCAATGATGATGATGCTAACAATAGCTGTTGTTGAGTAGTCACTCAACACATTTAAACTGCCTTCTTTCAACCTTCCCTCATCCTTTCAACCTTCAAATTTTTAATGGGTGTCTTATAAAGCAGGAGTCAAACCTATTCCATGAAACAAATGAGTGCAGACTGTGATCTAATGGTGAATGCTACAAAGAAATCAATTTCAACACAAAATATGGAAGACAGTTTACAAATGAAGGAGCCCAAC
>NW_004443959.1:130033-131374 GCF_000243295.1 Trichechus manatus latirostris | reverse complement strand
CAGGGATTTTTCTCCCTGGGCCAGGAGCTAAACCCACACTGCCTTGAAAACCAGCAATGCCTGGCTTGTCACTACTCAGCCCCTCAGCATGCAGTTTTCCTTCCCATACCCAGGAATGTGCCCTGCCTTTCTACTTGCTAGGGGTACCTTGACACTTGCAGAAATTTTTAGCACATACAACACTCTTCTGGAAGGTTCTTTGGAATCCCTGCAGTTTGGAGTAAGGGTAAAGACATTTATGAACCAATAAGAGACCATTGTCAAAGGCCTGAGATTCCTGTCTGTTAATTGCTAGTTGGATTGCATAACACAATTACTGGAGGCCTCAGTCAAGGTACAAACCTTCAGGAGACCTACTCTACAATCTCCAGCCCACATGGATTCCCCCAGCTTCATAGAACCTAGCACCTGATCGCAGATTTGTCAGAGTTTCCTGTATCCCACAGCCACCTCTCATCCGTGGGAAAGGGAAATCTCCTTGAAAGTAGGGACCATAGAGGCACGTCTTTCTCTCTGTTTCCCACACGCAGAAGGTCTAGCTGATTAATGTTCCACTTTAGCACCTCTGTCTCCTTCCTTGTGCATTGGATTATTTCTCAGCCACTCCAGGAACCATATCCCTGAGGTCTGAGATGAGAAGGAGAAGAGATTCAAGGCTGAGGAGCCCTGGTCTGCTCCACTCTGGACCAAGTATAGGTGCATGTGTGTGCATGTGTGTGTGCAAGTGGAGGCCTATTGAGAAGGGTGCAGGGCCAGAGCATTTGGCCCCCAAGTACTGTTGTGCCTTCCCATAGCCAGGAACTTGCATTGTAGACAAAGGATAATCCTCTAGAGAACTCCATCTGCTAAAAGTCACAAAGCTCCTTTCCCAATAGGTGAGACCCTTGGCAAGTTCCTCCAAGGGGTCAACAGTGATTGGCCTCTTATGACTTAATTCTCAGGAAACATAGCATACATGGAAAGTGTGTGGATTCAGACCCATCCCCTTCTCCCACACAGAGTGGATGGTGGGACACTGGACCCTTGGGCACAGTTTGTTCATCGTCTTCATCTTTTCAGGACCGAAACAATTTGTGATATACATATGATGGGGCAGAACTGTGTCTCTCAGTACCCATTAAGAGGCCTTGGAATCTCCAGGATTCATGGAGGTAACTATTTAGCAGGTAATTTGGAAAACTGCCCCAAAGTTATTTCTTTCATACGATCCCTCTTGCCAACTCCAAATCTTCTCCATAAGTTTATTCCATAGAATTCTTTCTGACCTTGATGTTCTGACAAGATCTCCAGGCTTTGGAAAGGTCTGTATTCAATAATTATCAGATGGCTTCTAGTTTCATG
>NW_004443959.1:128940-129933 GCF_000243295.1 Trichechus manatus latirostris | reverse complement strand
CTATGCTCTCACAAATCATATTTCCTGGGAAGGTTTTCAAAGAAGATCTCTCTTTGAAAATAAGTTGTTTCCTCCCGGATTTGCCCAGCCCATGGAAGCCAGAAGCCTTTATTTCAAGGTGAGAGGCGAGGCAGCTAATACACTGTATTCTTCTGGGAGTTTTAGAGGCAGCATTCAGGCTCTGCCAAAAGTACAGGTTCTGATTGCCAGTCTGCTCCGTTTCCAAGGCATGCATTGAACTCCTCAAAATCACTAATTATATCCTGTGGAAATCATAATCCTTCTTACCAGTTTTTGGGCTAGCCTATTTTCAATGAAGCCAGCTGGGTCGAAATACTGACTGTCTAGGAAAAGGCTTTCATATGAATGGAAGGAAAACATAGGGGAGAAATGTTCTTGCCTTTGAACTCAGGGACCTGAGGTTAAGGACTAATTCTGGCATTAATGTGTGCAGTTGACTTACATAAGTTTCCTCTACTCACCTGTACCTATTTCCTGAATTTTAAAATGAAAGATCAGGTACGGTATTTCCAGGGTCCCTTCCAAACCCAAACAATACTAAGTTAACCTAAAGAGTTATCTTCTTGTGGGGTCTCAAAGTTTTTGTCTACTCAGAAGCAAGATATTAAACCCTGGGACTGATGTAGAGTGGAGGTAGCTAGTACAGTGGGAACATACAATCAAGGAAGACAAAGCAAAAACACTGGAACGTGTAGGGAATCATTTTCTGAAATGTATTCTAGGAAACCCCACTCCCCTGGAAAATAAACAGGTGTTGCTATTTTTTCAAAAACTGCTCTGTGGTCAAATCAGTTTGGGAAATAATCAGTTAAACAAATGGCTCCCTCTACTACAGGTCTTCTCAGAGCATTTAATATGCTAGTATGAGTGTAAATCTGCCAATGATGCATACAATATGTAGAATATCCTACAATTATATTTTGGAGAAACCACTTTTGGAAATGTTAATCTAAAAGAAGTTACAAACACCAA
>NW_004443959.1:127184-128085 GCF_000243295.1 Trichechus manatus latirostris | reverse complement strand
TTAGTTAATCAAAGTTCATCATATAAAACCACATAGGGTGCCAACCAAGCTATGTGGTTGAGCCAATGTAAGGAAATGGATCAGTGAGAAATGGAGTAATCAGGAGAAGCTTTGTAGAGAGTCAGTACTCTGACTGGTCTGCTAGAAATTCCGTTAGTGTAGACCAGATGATAATCGGACACAACTGAACATGTAAGATTTATCTCCATTTACAAGGTGAGAGCTGACAAATATTTCTTAGCACCAATAGCGAATGATTGGAAGTGCTACCATAAAGTGCAGAATTACTTTTCTCTGCCTCAAGCCAATTGCAATGCATGGCTATTGCTCACTTCCTCTTTAATATATATTTTTTCCTGCTCTTCTGATAGTCTGCACTATCAGTCCCACTACCTGTCCTCTGGTTTTCCTTGATTCATGTAAATTAATTTCCATTTCAAGCCCCACTTTTTTGCTAGTTTCTTAAGAGGTCTAAGAAAAATACCAATCAGCTCATCTATTCCATCATTCTTTTTCAGTGTTGGTTTGCTTGTTTTATGTGGGCTTACTAAGCAAGCTGTGTTCACAAGGAGTGTGCTCATAAATATTCACCCCACTTAAAACTGGGATGAGACCTCCAACACTGGGGGCCACAAATGTGGGAAAAGAAGATAGTTGACTATCCATATTTTCTCACATGTCATGCCAAAAAGCCCCACATGTTCTCTTTGGATGGTGTTCACTAGGGTCAGTGAATGCTGAAAACTTAATCTGGCAAATTTCAGTAGATCAGGATATTAAACAAAAAAAAAGTCATGCTCATCAATAACTGTGGTAGCTGATCTCCAAGATGATTCCCCAAAGAACCATATCTCCCTGTGTTTACTTACTTTAGTGGTCCCTTCCCACAATGAATTTAAGC
>NW_004443959.1:126053-127053 GCF_000243295.1 Trichechus manatus latirostris | reverse complement strand
CAGTGGTAGTGATTTGAAGGGGTCCTGGTGACGCAGTGGTTAAGAGCTCGGCTGCTAACCATGGTTGTCAGTTTGAATCCATCAGCTGCTCCTTGGAAACCCTATGGGGCAGTTATACTCTGTCCTATGGGGTCACTACGAGTTGGAATCAACTCGATGGCAATGAGTTTAGTGATTTGAAGGAGCAGGATAGAAGGAAATGTGTATAGAACACTTTATTTCCAGGCATGGTTGCATACATTATCCTATTTAATCCTCATAATAAAACTTTTTTAATGTTCACTTTATAGATAGGAAACTGAGATAGACAATGGGGAATGGCCTGACCAGGTCACAGAGCTAGAATGATTATGCTGGTTCTCACAGGGGATAGTAAGTAACCCTCTCCAGCCAGGTGTTATTCTGAGTTCTGCCTCAAGATTGATTCTGAAATTAGAGGCGGTAATAGAGCTGCCAGGAGCCTTCATGGTACAGTGGCAAAGTGCTTTGCTGCTAACAGGCGGGCAGTTCGAACTCAACAGCTGCTCAGGTGGAGAAGGATGTGGGAGTCTGCTTCCAGCAGGATTTCCAATCCCTATTCCCATAGCTCCCTCTGAGGAAATTCTTCTCAGTCTGTTTATTGAGTATCGCCTGTGTATCAAGTTCTGTGTCAAGATCTAGGGCTCCAAAGGTGAGTAAGAACTACACTTAAATATTCAGTCCAGTGGAGAAAATACTCACTTAAAGAGGGAAATCAATTAGTATAAAGAGGGCTGTGCAGAATGCCACAGGATGAGCTGAGCTGCCCTTGGCTGGCCTGGGGCAGGGGGGCAGGGTAGGGAAGTGTGTCTGTAATAGATGTTACTGACCTCAGCTTTGTGGCAAAGTCAGCCAGCCTAAAGGAAGGGACACCGTCCTTCTCTTGGGGAGACCTTACACATTTTGCCTCTCTGCCTACCATTTCTAGAGTCCCTGTGTTAACTCCCCAGAAAAGTATGACTGTCCCTTTCTTTCTATTCAA
>NW_004443959.1:76671-125024 GCF_000243295.1 Trichechus manatus latirostris | reverse complement strand
CTCTCGAGATCTACCAAGCCACAGAGACCTCTCTCTCCTTGGGGCTCTGGTAAGATTTATTTCTTTACCATATACTTTGACATGAAATTAAACGTTGTGTAAAATTTTTCTCTCATAACATTTTTCTTACTGAGTATAGTGGATGCTCATCAGAGTTATTGCAGACCGTGCTGCTACACTGCTCAAGAACCTTGAGAGGTTTCCTGGGGCCTAGAGTCATTTTTCTCAAGCTATTCCACAGATGCACCGAGCAGCAAAACAGAATGAATGTATAGTCTTGATGATGCTGGGGCATCAACCGACTGCCCCCATCAAGAAATTTCCTTAATATCTCATTGTTTGGTTTTTAAAATACAAATAAATTTTACATTGTAACTTATAATAGTACTTTAAGTAAACCCGTAGAGATGAACTTAAATGCACAAGATATGATAAAGTGGGAACAGTTGAGATAATAAAGTCTAAGAGCTAGTGCTTTAACAGAAAGGCAGAGTGAGGAGAGGAAGCCTATGATGTAGAGATCTTTGGTGGGCCGTGAGTGGTTACATTAGTGCCTTAAATAATATTGTTTTTTGGTTCTCTATCACCTTCACGACAAAGTCCAAACTCTCTAGCATGTCATTCAGCACCATCTGTGACTTGGCCACAACCCACTTCTTCGGTATCATCTTTCATGATGCCTCTCTCTGTCTTCATGCACACTCTGCTCTAGTCGTATGGAACTACATGCAATTTCCTACGTTCGCCATGACATTCACACTTTATGATGTTCTCTCTCCCTGAACATCCTCCCATTTCAACACTCATACACAGGACTCAAGAATCTATTCTCAAGAATAGATTTGACACATTGAACACTACTGACCAAAGACCAGAGGGGTTGTGGAATAACATTAAGGACATCATACATGAAGAAAACAAGAAGTCATTAAAAAGACAGGAAAGAAAGAAAAGACCAAAAAGGGTGTCAGAAGATACTCTGAAACTTGCTCTTGAAAGTCGAGTAGCTAAAGTGAATGGAAGAAATGATGAAGTAGAAGAGCTGAACAGAAGATTTCAAAGGGCAGCTTAAGAAGACAAAGTAAATTATTATCATGATGTGTGCAAAGACCTGGAGTTAGAAAACAAGCTGAAAGAACTGAAGAAAAAATTCAAACCTTGAGTTGCAATATTGAAGGATTCTATGGGCAAAATATCAAACAATGCAGGAAGCATCAAAAGAAGATGGAAGGAATACACAGAGTCACTGTACCAAAAAAAAATGAGCAACATTCAATCATTTGAGGAGGTAGTATATGATCAGGAACAGATGGTACTGAAGGAAGAAGTTCAAGCTGCATCAAAAACACTGGCGAAAAACAAGGCTCCAGGAATTGACGGAATACCAACTGAGATGTTCCAACAAATGGATACAACACTGGAAGTGCTCATTCATCTATGCCAAGAAATTTGGAAGATAGCTATCTGGCCAACCAACTGGAAAAGACCCATATTTATGCCTATTCCCAAGAAAGGTGATCCAACAGAATGCAGAAATTATCGAACAATGTCATTAATATCACACGCAAGTAAAATTTTGCTGAAGATCATTCAAAAGCAGCTGCAGCAGTACAATGACAGGGAAGTGCCAGAAATTCAAACCAGATTCAGAAGAGGATGCAGAAATAGGGATATCATTGCTGATATCAGGTGGATCTTGGATGAAAGCAGAGAATACCAGAAAGATGTTTACCTGTGTTTTATGGACGACGCAAAAGCATTCTACTGTGTGAATCCTAACAAATTATGGATAACATTGTGAAGAATGGGAATTCCAGAACACTTAATTGTGCTCAAGAGGAACTTGTACTTAGACCAAGAGGCAGTCGTTCGAACAGAACAAGGGGATGCTGCATGGTTTAAAGTCAGGAAAGTGTGTGTCAGAGTTGTATCCTTTCACCATACTTATTCAACCTGTTTGCTAAGCAAATAATCCAAGAAGCTGGACTATATGAAGAATAGGGCATCAGTTGCAGGAAGACTCATTAATAACCTGCAATATGCAGATGACACCACCTTGCTTGCTGAAAATGAAGAGGACTTGAA
This sequence comes from Trichechus manatus latirostris, assembly GCF_000243295.1. Classification (NCBI taxonomy): domain Eukaryota; kingdom Metazoa; phylum Chordata; class Mammalia; order Sirenia; family Trichechidae; genus Trichechus; species Trichechus manatus. The sequence continues at coordinate 122,939 of NW_004443959.1, read as the reverse complement.
GCACTTACTGATGAAGATCAAAGACACAGTCTTCAGTATGGATTACACCTCACCAAAAGAAAACAAAATCCTCACAACTGGACCAATAGCAACATCATGACAAATGGAGAAAAGATTGTGGTTGTCAAGAATTTCATATTACTTGGATCCACAGTCAACACCTATGGAAGCAGCAGTCAAGAAATCAAAAGATGCACTACTTTCAGCAAATCTGCTGCAAAAGATCTCTTTAAAGTGTTAAAAAGCAAAGATATCAATTTAAGAACTAAGGTGCTCCTGAACCAAGCCGAGGTGTTTTCAATTGCCTCATATGCATGCTAAAGCTGGGCAATGAATAAGGAAGACTGAATAATTGACGACTTTGAGTTACGGTGTTGGCGAAGAATGTTGAATATACAATGGACTGCCAAAAGAATGAACAAATCTGTCTTGGAAGCAGTACAGCCAGAATGCTCCTTAGAAGCAAGGATGGCAAGATTTTGTCTCATGTATTTTGGACATATTATCAGGAGGGGCCAGTCTCTGGAGAAGGACATCATGCTTGATAACGTAGGGGGTCAGCAAAAAAGAGGAAGATCCTCAACGAGATGGATTGACACAGTGGCTGCCACCATGAGCTCAAGCATAACAATGATCATGAGGATGGTGCAGGCCCAGGCAGTGTTTCGTTCTGTTGTACATGGGGTCGCTATGATTTGGAACCGACTCGACGACACCTAACAACAACAACAACAAACACACGTGTCAAACTCAAACCACCTGGTGAACATTTTCTCCAGTAAGGTAGCACGTGCTTACTCTGTGCCAAGCATAGTTCTGAAAGCTTTTACCTGTATCGACCATTTCAATCCTCACAAAAACCACCTGCAGTAGGTTCTATTATTATCCCTGTTTTGCAGACCGGAAACAACATTAAGTGAGTGACAGAGTAGTGATTCAAGCCCGGCCAGTCTGGCTCCAGAGTCCACACTCCTAATTTCTACCTTATGCTGCCTCGGGACAGAGATACAACCTCCAATCTGAAATCATACCTGAATTCCTGATCATCCACTATCCCCAGGTAGTTTTGATCATACCCTCTTGGTGGTCCCCCCTGTGCTCTGTACAGGCTTGTATTATAATGCCTCATATTATTTCACTCATTTGTTAAAAAAGAAAAAAAAAAAATTAAAGCCCATCACCCAGTAAGGAGCAGGTGGGACACACAGCTAATTAGTGGCAGTAGTAATAACTTATGGGTTTTATTAGAATGGTTGGCATGCAAAAATATGTATAAACGAAAAAGTCAACTCTTCATAGAGTAAGAACTTTTTTTCCATAGAATGGAAAGTAGTAAAAGTCTTTGGTATGAAAATAAAAATACTTTCTAGGGAAAGGGGGATGAAAAGGTTTAGCGTGTGACCATTCTTCTGAGATGTATAATGCCAACAATGCAGACCAGAACAACTGGTGTTGTTATTCTACAGAAATATTCCAAAGGAGAACAGGCCTGTCTCCTGAGTATCTCATACAGTAATCTGACTCATGTTCTCTGCCTTCTTCCATCCCTCTTCTCTCCTCCTTTACTTCACCACCACGCACTATAAAACCCAAAAAACCGAACTTGTTGCCATTGAGTCTGTTCTGACTCATAGCCACCCTATAGGACAGAGTAGAACCGCCCCATAGGGTTTCCAGGGAGCAGCTGGTGGATTCAAACTGCCAACCTTTTGGTTAGCAGCCAAGCTCTTAACCACTGCATCACCACAGCTCCACTAGGTACTACAGAGAGTGAATATAGCATGAGGTACCCAGCACCCAGGAGACTTCTGATGAGTTAAACAGCTGAGTCATCTGCATAAGCCATAAAAGCAATACAAGAGCCTTCAAAGGGCTATATAAAGCACCCAATGAGCTATGGTTTCTGAGAGAAGAAAAGATCCCCAAGTGCTGAGTGGTCAGGAAAACCTTCTTAGGGGAGGTCAGAATCTTTCAGAAATGAGAGCTGGTCTCAGAGAATTTATCAAGGCTACTTTGGGAGCTTATATAGCCTGACAATCATAGAACACATGACTTGATTTTCATTAAATTGCCATTTCAACGCCATGCTGGGCAATGGAATAGTCTATTAGTATTATTGGCCTCAGGAGATGAGATCTCCATCTTAACCTGTACATCCCTGCTATGGTGTAAAACTGAGGCATGATCTGCCCAAATGAAGGAGAGGCTAATATTAATTGAGTATCCCCCAAGTCCAGGCACATGTTTGACACCATAAGTACATGTTTATGGTGAATTCTCCCAGAGGCTTGTGGGATAGGTTGCATTATGATCATTTTACACTTGCAGAACCTCTGGCAAAGCCCAAGTTAAGCATCTTGCCCAAGATCAGATAGCAGAAAAGAGACAAACTTGAATTTTAATTCCAAATCTTTTGATTTCAAAGCACATTTTTCTTCTACAACACCAGAAACTGCACTGATGTGGCATTATTCTATGCTTTATTTTATTAAGATTCCAAGGTCACTGGACTTACAACCGTACACTAACTACTGCCCAAAATATATATTGGATTAAACACACATACCAGAGACTGTGTAAGACAAAAAAAGTTTCCATCTATTTAACTGTAGGCTGAAGCGCTCCATAGTTACATTATTACTGAACTGTCAAAAGGAGAAATCGTGACTTATCCTGTGGTATTTCTCATGACTTTTCTAAATTTTTTCTTACACAAAGCTATTCCTGGACTTCTGTCTAGCTTTCTGAAAACAACACACACACACAGTAACTTATTAAAATGGGATCAATTTAAAGTTGCTGTTGTTAGTTGCTATTAAGTTGATTACAACTCATGGCGACCCCATGTGTACAGAGTACAACTCTCCATAGGGTTTTCAAGGCTGTGACCTTTCAGAAGCAGATCACCAAGCCTGTCTTCTGAGGCATCTCTGGGTAGGTTCAAACCATCAAACTTTCGGTTATTAGTTGAGCACTTAATTGCTGGCGCCACCCAAGGATCATTATGTGACAGTATGTCTTATAGTCCCCACATTGTTAATGATTTTGTTTTGGATTTTAAAGCCAGCTAATTAAAGAACTGAAGCAATTCTATATTGCATAAGTCATTTTTTTGTATAACACTTAGTCCTTGGTTTTGGCCTCTAACTTATATTGATCGCTGTATGCATCACAGAGATAGTTTGTATTAAATAAATGTATGAACAATGTAGGTATTTCTTAAAGGTCCTGCCTCGAGTATCGAGTGTTCTTGGATATGTGCAGCTTTTCCAGTTAGTAACTGGCCACAGGTCTGCACAAAAGCTAAGCTATTACTTGGAAAGCTCATTATGTGGCTCCCCCTGGTAAGGCTGCTTAAGAGCCTTCCTATTTTGTCCTAATGGCTTCTTCATGGATAATGAGTCTAAATTCCCTGCAGGATCCTCATCAGTATAAGCTGGACTCCCAAGGGAAAATGGGATCAAACCAGGAATGCCTGGCTCTGGGACCCAGACCAGTCTGCAGGAGTGGATTGAGCAGTCTGATAGGGAAAAGGCAGAAGTGACTACTCTGAGATGTCATGGAGATTTACAAAAGGCACTGTGAGGAGATCTAATTAAAGGAAAACTTTAAGAAAGACTTTCAGTAGATAACTGCATTCCAATAATGGAGCCTGGGATACTTTACTCCATGGCCATGCAAGGCATTGTGAGTGAGCACAAGCTAGGGAAGGACCAGGGGAATGGAAGTACCAACCAGAAAACAAAGGAAGAGAGAAGCAAGGCAAGATGGGGTTACAGTGGAATGGGAATCCAGATAGCAGGATGAAGGCACAAATCAAAACAGCCGAGTCACTAAGAATCACTTGATGTTGACTACCAATTCAATACAGTGTGTCTGTAAATATATATGCCTTTGAATTCATTTCCTAGGGCTGATGTGACAAAATACCACAAATAGAGTGGCTTGTAGGAACAGAAATTTATTGTCTCCCAGTTTTGGAGGCTATTAGTCTGAATTCAGGGTGTTGAAAGAGGCCATGCTTTCTCTGAAGTCACTAGAGGAAGATCTTCTGGTAACCGCAGGTGTTCCTTGGCTTGTAGATACCTCTTCACTTGGCCAGGCTTCCTCTGTCTCTCTCTTCCTCTTTAGTAAGAACACCATTCATATTGAATTAGACCCACGCTACTCCAGTATGACCTTAGAGTAACTGATAACATCTTCAAAGACCCTATTTCCAAACGAGGTCATATTCAAGGTACTAGGGGTTAGGATAACATTGTGAAGAATGGGAATTCTGGAACACTTAATTGTGCTCATGAACAATCTGTACATGGAGCAAGAGGTAGTCATTCAAACAGAACAAGGGGCTACTGCATGGTTTAAAGTCAGGAAAGGTGTACGTCAGAGTTGTAGCCTTTCACCACTCCTATTCAATCTGTATTTTGAGCAAATAATCCAAGAACTGGACTATATGAAGAAAAAGGGGGCATCGGGATTGGAGGAAGACTCATTAACAACCTACGTTATGCAGATGACACAATCTTGCTTGAAGCACTTACTGGTGAAGATCAAAGAACACAGCCTTCATTATGGATTATACCTCAACATAAAGAAAACAAAAATCTTCACAACTGGACCAATAAGCAACATCATAATAAACGGAGAAAAGATTGAGGTTGTCAAGGATTTCATTTTACTTGGATACACAATCAACACCCATGCAAGCAGCAGTCAAGAAATCAAAAGACACATTGCATTGGGCAAATCGGCTGCAAAAGACCTTTTTAAAGTGTTGAAAAGCAAAGGTGTCATCTTGAAGACTAAGGTGCGCCTGACCCAAGCCATAGTGTTTTCAATCACCTCATATGCATGAGAAAGCTGAACAATGAATATGGAAAACTGACGAAGAATTGATGCCTTTGAATTGTGGTTTTGGAGAAGAATATTGAATATACCATGGACTGCCAAAATAACGAACAACCAGGATGCTCATTAGAAGCAAGGATGGTGAAACTATGTCTCACATACTTTGGACGTATTATTAGGAGAGATCGGTCCCTGGAGAAGAACATCATGCTTGGTAAAGTAGAAGGTCAGCAAAAAAGAGAAAGACCTTCAATGAGATGGGTTGACACAGTGGCTGCAGCAATGGGCTCAAGCATAGCAACAATTGTGAGGATGGCACAGGACGAGGCAGTGTTTCGTTCTGTTGTGCATAAGATCACTATGAGTCGGAACCAACTCAACAGCACCTAACAACAACAGGAGTTAGAACTTCAACAAATCTTTTTGGGGAACACAATTCAATCCATAACAGCCTTGAATATATTTTCATTTAAAAACACTCTTATATTGCTTTTTATGCTTTAGGTTAGGCACCGTTCAAAATGCTTTACAAACGTTTACTTATTTAAAATCTATAACAACCCCTTCAAGACAGATACTAGTGTTATCCCTATTTGATAGATTAGGAAACTGAAGCACAGAAAAGTTAAGAAACTTGCTCAAGACCACAGGGTTAGAAATTAATCATTATTTTAAATTTTGCCTAGAACTTGAACCTTTTCAATTTGCAGACACAAGTATTTTTTTCAGCCCATAAAATTTTATACCTAATATACCTTTCATTATTGTCTCTACTCTATTGTTTTGCTTCTCCTCCCTCCCCTCCCCCCACCATTGGAACTACTATTATCCAGGGGTTGGATATTTGCTTTCTGATCCCCATATCTATTAACTTTTAATTCATTATTTGCATTTTGTCGTTTTCTTCTGCGTTTAAAAAGAATATCTTGAATTTATCTTTTTTTTTTTTTAATTTGCTTATAATTCACTTCTCTTTTTGCAGATTTTTATTCAGATGCAACGTTTTGGTTTTCTTAAAGTCATTTATTTCATCCAGTTTTCTTTTTACCTCTACCTTTATTTCAATTTGGTCTTCTCTTATGACTGTCTATTCCTGTTAGATTTTAGAGCAGGTCATCATGCATTTTCTTAAGTACATCTAGCAGAGGGTTTCTAAAATTATCTTCCACTTTCTGCAGTAAATCATTTTCTGAGGTATTCTTTTCTTCTGAGTATGCTAGATAATTCTTGTTTCTCTGGTTGAGGAGGAGGGAGCACAATATGTGGAATATCATTTCAGCCACCATCCCCCATACACACCCAAGCACACACAGCCTACTGGCAAATTCCAGCATTCAGATATAGATCTGGAGTAGAGCTTGATGTACACAGACTTGAGACCAAATTCTGAGCCCTAACATCATTTATTGTAGCTCTGACTGGACAAGTATGAGATGTTCTCTTCTGGGTGTCAAGTACCTTGAGACACTATAGAACTAGATGCAGGCTGTATCTCTTCTTTGAAAAGTATAATGCATAAATGGCTACTCATTGCCCAATATAGGCAATTAGGCAAACAAATTCCTAGGGGAAAGAGAAACATGTTCTCTCAAAAAGCCTACTCAAAAAAAAAAAGAGGCAGAGGATTCAAAAAATTTTTTTCCGATTTATTCCATTGTTGTAAACACAAACGAACCAAGCCAAGACTCAATAAATCAGTGTTTAGGCACTGGATGCATTCTGCCTTCCACAGTTCATAAGAGTTGAAGACCAGATGATTAGATAATACTCTCCCCCCTCCAAAAAAGGAGGTTGATGCAGTTATTGTAGCAGATGGTACCGTGTTCAACATTACAGCAGTCCTCAAAGTGAGAGAATTCGTGCTGGCTAGTTTATCACATAAATCTCTGTCCCACTTATGCTTTTGGGCTATCAAGCATATGGGAAGTTTAGATTTTGACAATGAATCTTGTTGAATGCTACATATAAAAAGATACCCTAATATCATTCCAGCACACTGGTCAGGTAATAATCTAGCAACACAGAAAAGGCAGAAACAAGGCCCTTTGGTCCTTTCTGACAAGTATGAGATATCCAGGAAGAAGACTTCATCAATCATACTGTGAATACTATATTCTATGATTGTCCTGATGGATGCAGTAGCCTTAATGGTATGGAAATTCTTGGGGCGATATCTCAAAAGCAAAAACAAATTTGGATGAAAGAATACAAAAAAGATCCAGATGGCTTTGTTGTGCTCACCATTTTAAATGAGGATGCTTGTACAAGGCAGCCAAAGTGCATCTGTTTGCTATTTTATTCAATTACTTAATTAGAATAATGTTCTCTCTTTAATTGTCACTGTTTTAATAAAACATAAAATCAAAGTAAAATTGCTATTGTTTTTTTTCCTGATAAGTAGAGTTTAAGTGCACAGAAAAAGAGCATCTTCTAATATTTCACTGACTCCCAGATAGTTGCCCACGCATGCCCCTCTTTCCAGGGACTTAGTTTTCCCATCAGATGCATAAAGCTTCTCTTTGAGCATGGGAGAATTTGGAGCCAGTCAAACCTCTAATGTTATCCCCTCAAGCAGATCTATCATCGTATTGTTGAGGAGAGGAGGTGGTTGGTAGCAAGGAACAACAAGATTAATCAAATTGTTGTTTCTTTAACTCAGATAAATCCATCTCATCTTCTTTGTAAGAGTTGGCCATTTGGTAAAATAGGATACAAATGAGGAAAGCATGGAATGCAAATCCCCTGATAATATGGCAGATATCTAGAAAAAACATTGGCTACTTCTTTGCAGTTGTAACACTTTCGAAAACCATTCTTCATCTTTGTATTTAAATGCATTTATAAGGTTCTGCTGAGAAAAGTTCTGTCCCCTTTAAAAATTAAAAGTAAACCTTTGGTAGAGAGGTAAGACTGATAAAATGGTAGGAGCACTCCAAATGCCAAGAAAGGTGTTGCATCAACCCAAGTGTGAGTTATGAACTCAAGATCTTGTAGACCCTAGACTCACAGGGCTAGATGAGAACTTAAAAGCCATTGTGATGGTTAAGATTTTGTGTCAACTTGGCTAGACCATGATTCTCTGTGGTTTGGCAGTTAGTTAATGATGTAGTTTGGCAGTTATGTAATGATGTAGTCATCCTCCATGATGTGATCTGATGTGATCAGCCAACAAGTTGTAAGGGGGTGTTCCCTTGGGTGTGGCCTGCATCCAATATATATACAGACATTTTGGCTAAGCTCTCTTGTTTGCTCAGGATCGTGCATCTGGCTCATCGTCATCTGACCTCCAGTTCTTGGGACTTGAGCAAGTGGTCTGCCATATTGCCTGCTGATCTTGGAATTAGTTGACCTTCACAGTCCATGAGCCAGCAGCCTGTCTTCTGACCTGCCAATCGAGGGTTAGTCAGCCCCTATAGCTAGGTGAGTCAGGAGTAGCCTACAACTTGATGCCTGACCCATGGCCTTGGGATTTGCCAGCCTCTACAATGGCATAAGCCATTTCCTTGAGATAAATCTCTCTTTCTGTCTCTCTCTCTATATATATATGTGTGTGTGTATATATATATATAGAGAGAGAGAGAGAGAAAAGCTTCACTAGTTTTACTTCTCTAGAGAACCCAGCCTGAAACATTTGATACCGGGAGTGGTTCTCGAGAAACAAAATCGTAAGGATGAGTTTCCTAAATTGGTTCTCAAGTCTGGTTAGTCTTAAAGATGCTGATGATTCTGCCTGCTTCCAGTAGTGAAGAGGGCACTACTTATTCATTGTGTGAAGTAGCAATAGAAATATGCAAAATATCACCACCAATAGACCAATATTTGTGAAAAGTGGGGTTCTGGATGATCACATATTGATATTTTTTCCACAGTTTAGTCAGAATGAGAAGTATAAGGAAGCTGGTTGGTTTTTCCTATTCACTAGACAAAGTGGAACAAGAAAGAGATGAGCAAAGGGCTTCAGAGTCATAACACAAGTGCTGCATGAAAGACCTGAAAGTAGCCAATTGTGCCCTGAAAGAAAGCTTTATTTCTTGCAGTAACATAGCTGATATTGCCAAAAATCAAACCCAGAGTCTTATTGTAAGAATGGCTAATTACAACAGCAATTGAATTCCCAACCTCAAATGGTGTCTGAAGTTAAAGCGAAAGTATTGATTGGGAGGAAATGAGGTCTTGAAATTTGGGATGGGGACATATGGGCAGATAATCAGGAAGCTGTAGACACTGGACTCCTAAATTCCACTGAATTTATTCTACCAACAGCACCACCCCGCTCATCTGAAGAATTTACTCCATCATTGTCTGCTAAGCCACCCTTGCCAGGAAAACCATTATCCCTTCTACTTCCAGTTGGTGAGATTAACCTAGCTGAACCTGAAGCTGAGATATCACCTAGGGTGTTGCCTGGGGTATTGCCTGAGGCAGATGCCTTGCAACATATTTCTGAATGCTGCCAGGACTCAAACTCTTTTGCTTCTAGAACTATAAGTAGACTTAAGTCCCAGCAAGCCTCAAAAGGTGAGGTTCAAAGTGTGACCCAGGAAGAGGTATGCTACATTCCAAAAGAACTGCTTGACTTTTCTAATATATACAAACAGAAACCTGGGGAATACATGTGGGAATGGCTATTAAGGATGTGGGATAATGGTGTAGAAACATAGGTTGGATCAGTCTGAGTTTATTGATACGGGCCCACTAAGCACAGATCCTTCATTCAGTGTTGCAGCTTGAGAGGATAGAAAATGATCTAATAGTTTATTTTGTTGGTTTACTGAAGCATAGATTATGCAGTGGCCTACAATAAATCAAGATGAAGTACCAGACCTGCCTGAGGAAGAAGGTATCCAAAGGCTTAGGGAAATTGGCATGTTAGAGTGAATTTATAAGGTTAGAGCCACAGACCCACAACTAGAGTGCCCAGAGGACACATCTTTTACCACAACAGTGAGGAACAGATTTGTGAAGAAGTCCCAGCATCCTTGAAGACTGCAATGATTGCTACTTTATTTAAGTCAGGTTTGAAAGAGGAACTTCCTTAACTGAATTAAGACCCCTAACTACAATGGGACTAATTGGACCCCATGGTTGTATTGACAAAGACAAGGTGGGGATGGTTATCATAATGGACAGCAGAGTCAAATCAATAATTAGAATAGTCTGACTCCTATAGACTTATGGTGTTAGTTACTTAGTCATGGTGACCCTAGGAGTGAAACAGACAGGAAATCTACTAAATATTTACTTGAGCTGAAGAAGCAGAAGAATTCTAGGTCAACTGAACAGCAGTTTAACTCAAATTATCAGAATAGAGAGTCACGGCTCCTCAAGTAATTCTCAGACTAGAGCCAGTTTATGAACCCACAACCCTTTGAATGAAGGGGAAGCCAAAACCCCTTGTGGAAAGACTCCACTCCACTGCCTAAAATTTACACTGTTAATCTTTCTCCTGACCTTCCCCAAAGGTATATACAGTGTTTTACAAAATGGCTGTTCACTGGGGAAAAGGAAATAGTCACAGTTTTCAGGAATTACTGGATACTGACTCAAAATGTCACTGTGGCCCATGAGTCAGAGTCAGGGTGTGTGGAGGTCAGGTTATTAATGGAGTCTTAGCTCAGCTCCATCTCACAGTGGGTGCAGTGGCTCTCCAAACCCATCTTGTAGTGATTTCTCCAGTACCAGAATGCATAATTGGAATACATATACTCAGCAACTGGCAGAAGCCCTGCACTGGATCCCTAACAAGTGGAGTAAGGGCTATTATGGTAGGAAAAGCCAAATGGAAGCCATTAGAACTGCCCCTATCTAGGTAAATAGTAAATCAAAAGCCACACCTCATTCCTGGAGGGATTGCTAAGATTACTGCCACCATAAAGGACTTGAGGGATGCAGGGAATGTGATTCTCCCCACATCCCCATTCAACTTGCCTATTTGGCCTGTGCAGAAAACAGAGATACTGGAGAATGACAGTGAATTTTCATAAACTTAACCAGGTGGTGACTCCAATTGCAGCTGCTGTTCCAGATGTGGCTTCATTGCTTGAGCAAATTAATACAACTCCTGGTACCTGGTACGCAGCTATTGATCTGGCCAATGCCTTTTTCTCAATTCTGGTTTCAAAGGAATACCAGAAGTTTGCCTTTGGCTTGCAGGCCAGCAATACATCTTCACTATCCTACCACAAGGGTATATCAACTCTCCAGCCCTATGTCATAATTTAGTCCACGGGGACCTTGATCACCTTTCCTTTCTACAAGATGTCACACTAGTCCATTACATTGATGACATTATGCTGATTGGACCTGTCAATGGTTTTGGACTTGTTGGTAAAACATTTGGGTACTAAAACCAAACCAAACCAAACCCGTTGCCATTGATTCAATTCCAACTCATAGAGACTGTATCAGACAGAGTAGAACTTCCCTGTAGGGTTTCCAAGGAGTGACTGGTGAATTCAAACTGCCAACCTTGTGGTTAGCAGCTGTGCTTTTAAACACTGCGACACCAGGGCTCCACTTCAAGGCTAGAGGGTGGGAAATTTAATCCTACAAAAATTCAGGGGCCTTCCACCCCTGAAATTTCTAAGAGTCCAGTGTGTAGGGCTTGTCAATATATTCCTTTTAAAGCAAAGGTTAAGTTGTTACATCTGGCCCCTGCAACAACTAAAAAGGAGGCACAATGCCTGGTGAGCCTCTGAGGAATTGGGAGGAACATGTCTCTCATTTGGGTGTGCTAGGTGGGCCTATTTTTCAAGTAACTTGAAAAGCTGCTAGTTTTGAGTAGGGCTCAGAACAAGAGAAGACTCTGCAATAGGTTCAGGCTGCCATGCAAGCCACTCTGCCACTTGGCCATTTGTTCCTGCTGATCCAATGGAGCTTCAAGTGTCAGTGGCAGATAGAGATGCTGTTTGGAGACTTAGGCAGGCCTGTACTGGTGAATCACAGCACAGACCCTTTGGATTTTGGAGCAAATCCCTGCCATCAGCTGCAGATAATTATTCTCCTTTTGAGAAAGCTTTTGGTTTCTTACTGGGCCTTAGTAAAGACTGAACACTTCACCATGGGCCACCAAGTCACCATGTGACCTGAGCTGTCCATTATGAACTGGGTGTTGCCTGACCCACAGAGTTATAAAGTCAGACCTGCACAGCAGCACTCCATCATTAAATGGAAGTGATATATATGAGAGTGGGCTCGAGCAGGACATAAATGCACAATTAAATTGCATGACGAAGTGGCCCAAATGCCCATCATCTCCACTCCTGTTACATTACGTTCCCTCTCCTAGTCTGAACCTATGGCCTCATGGGGAGTTCCTTGCGATCAGTTGACTGAAGAAGAGAAAACTCATGCTAGGTTTATGGATGGTTCTCTATGATAAGCAGGCACCATTTGAAAGCGGACAGCAACGGCACTACGGTCCCTTTCTGGGACTTCCCTGAAGGACAGTGGTGAAGGGAAGTCACCCCAATGGACAGAACTTCAAGCAGTACACCTGATTGTTCACTTTTCTTGGAAAGAGAAATCACCAGATGTGCTATTGTATGCCAGTTCATTGGCTGTGGCCAGTTGTTTGGATGAATGGTCAGGGAATTGGAAGGAACATGACTGGAAAATTGGTGACAAAGAGGTATGGGGAGCAGGTATATGGATAGACCTCTCTGAATGGGCCAAAGAAATTATGATATTAGTGTCTCATGTGCATGCTCACCAGAAGTGACCTTGGCAGAGGAGGATTTTAACAATCAAGTGGATAGGATGACACATTCTGTGGAAACCTGTCATCCTCTTTCCCCAGCCACTCTGGTCATTGTCCCAAGGGCTCATGAGTAAAGTGGATATGGGCTCAGAAACATGGACTTCAACTTACCAAGGCCAACTTGACTACAGCCATTGCTGAATGTCCAATCTACCAGCAGCAGAGACCAACACTGAGTCCCTTACATGTCACCGTTCCTCGAGGTGATGAGCCAGTATCTTAGTCATCTAGTGCTGCTCCAACAGAAATACCACAAGTGGATGGCTTAAAAAAGAGAAATTTATTCTCTCACAGTCCAGTAGGCTACAAGTCCAAATTCAGGGCATCAGCTCCAGAGGAACAGTTTCTCCGTTGGCTCTGGAGGAAAGTCCATGTCATCAGTCTTCCTTTGGTCTGGGAGCTTCTCTGCACAGGAACCTCAGGTCCAAAGGATGCTCTCTGCTCCTCGCACTTCTTTCTTGGTGGTATGAGGTTCCCATGTGTCTCTGCTCACTTCTGTCTTCTATATCTCAAAAGAGATTGCGTTAAGACACTATCTAATCTTGTCAACTTCATCAGTATAACCTCATCACAGTGATAGAATTTATAGCACATAAGGAGATCACATATAATCTCATCATAGTCATAGAGTTTACAACACATAAGGAAATCACATCAGATTACACAATCATACAATACTGGGAATCATGACCTAGCCAAGCTGACAGATATTTTTGGGGGACACAATTCAATCCATGACAGCCAGCAACCTGGTGGCAGGTTGATTACATTGGACCACTTCCATCATGGAAAGGACACCATTTGCTCTTATTGGGATAAACACTTACTCTGGATATGGATTTGTCTCCCCTACACATAATACTTCCACCAAAACTACCATCCATGGACTTACAGAATACCTTATCCACCATCATGGTATCCTGCACAGCATTGCCTTGGATCAAGGGACTCACTTCACAGCAAATGAATTGTGACAATGGTACCATGCTCATGGAATTCACTGGTCTTACTATGTTTCCTGTCATCCTGAAGCAGCTGGCTTGCTAGAGAGATGGAATGGCCTTCTAAAGACGCAATTACAGTTTCAGCTTGGTGGCAGTACTTTGCAGGGTTGGGGCAATGTTCTCCAGGGCACCGTATATGCTCTAAACCAGTGTCCATAATATGGTGCTGTTTCTCCCATAGCCAGGATTCATGGGTCCAAGAATTAACAGGTACAGATGGGACTGGCATCACTCATTATTACCCCTAGTGACCCACTTGCCGTATTTTTCTTCCTGTCCCCACGACCCTATGCTCTGTGGTTCTAGAGGTCTTAGTTCAAAAGGGAAGAATGCTCCCACCTGGAGACATGACACTGATTCCATTGAACTGGAAGTTAAGAAAGCTACTGAGCCTCTTTGGGCTCCTCATGCCTCTGGATCAACATCAAAGAAGGGAGATACCATCTTGTCTGGTATGATTGATTCTGATAACCAAAGGGAAATTGGGTTGATACTACATAACTGAGGTAAAAAAGAGTATGTCTGAAATACCGGAGATCCCTTAGGGCATCTCTTAGTACAGCTATGCACTGTGATTAAATTCAATGGAAAACTACAGCAACCCAATTTTGACATGACTACTAATAGCCCAGACTCCTCAGGAATTAAGGCTTGGGTCACCCCACCAGGGAAAGAACCATGATCAACTGAGGTACTTTCTGAGGGTAAAGAGAATACAGAATTGCTGGTGGAAGAAGGTAGTTCTAAATACCAGCTACGACCACATGATCAGTTGCAGAAATGAGGGTTTTAATTGTTATGAGTATTTCTTCCTTGTTTTATTATACTTATATCAGTGTGTAAAATATAAGATGTAAACTGGGCTAGTGTGTTTTCAGTTCTACACATGTTAGTTGTATCATGTTAGGCCCAAGTATGACTTTGTAATTGTCTTTATTTAGAGATTATGCACTGTTTAAGATGTGTACAGGTGCCAAATTGACAAGGGGTGGACTATGATGGTTAAGGTTGTGTGTCGACTTGGCTGGGCCATGATTCTCAGTGGTTTGGCGGTTAGGAAGTGATGTAGTTTGGCAGATATATAATACTGTAGTTTAATGTAGTTTGGCATGTAATGATGCATTTGGTAGTTATGTAATGATGTAGTCATCTTCCAAGATGTAAGTTGATATGATCAGCCAGTCGGTTGTAAGGGGGTTTCTTTAGGGGTGTAACCTGCAGCCAACATATATATTGATGTTCTGGCAATGCTGGCTTGCTTGCTCTGGATCCTGCATCCAGCTCATCATCATCTGACCTCTGTTTCTTGGGACTTGTATCAGTGGCCTACCATCTTACCTGCCAATCTTGGATTTGTCAGCCTCCACAGCCCATGAACCAGCAGCCTGCCACTTGACCTGCTGATCTTTGGTTTGTCTGCCCCTGCAGCTAAGTGAGTCAGAGGAAGCCTCCAGTCTGACTCTTGCGGCCTATGGATTTGGGACTTGCCAGCCTCTACAATCATGTGAGCCATTTCCTTGAGATAAATTTCTGTCTCTCTCTCTCTATATATATATATTTATATACACGTCATTGGTTTTGTTTCTCTAGAGAACCCAGCCTAAGACAGCCATTAAAAATAAATAAATAAAAAGTTGCCATTGAGTCAATTCTGACTCATACTGACCCTATAGTACAGAACAGAACTGCCCCATAGGGTTTCCAAGGCTGTAATCTTTATGGAAGCAGACTGTCATATCTTTCCTCCATGGAGTGACTGGTGGATTCGAACAGCCAAGCACTTAACCACTGCATCAACAGAGATCCTTCATTAAAACCCCCTGGATGCATTTTGCATTTTAAGAATATTGAGTCCTTAACCCCACTAGCAGTCAATTCAGTCCAAATCTTTGGGGAAGGGACTGGATATCAATATTCTTTAAGTGCCCCAGGTTCTTTCTAATGGGCAGCCAGGGTTTAGAATTGCTGATCTAACTCAAATTAGGCAAGAGAGGAATCAAAGGGAATTCAAATCACGCAATTGGAGAAAGATCGTCAAAGGGAATGCAGATGGCTTATATGGGCATCTGAAATTTCTTTCTATTCAAGCTGAATGTGAGTGCATGAATTAAAAAGGAATGATGATTGGATAGTTAAAAAAACATACTACTTTAATGTTATCTAGAAGTGCATAGAAGAGACAATTTAAAGCCTTGTATGTTTTAGTTTGGGGCTGTTGAAGAGAAAGTTGCTCTTAAGGCTCAAATGAGAGATCCAAAAAAGTGCGGAAAACCTGAAGGGGCCTGGAAAGTAATAACAGTTGTACTTCAGGAAAAGCCAAATGAAACAAAATTCTTAACCCCTTTCTCTAACTTGTATATTTGCTTTGTATTATAATAATTTGGAATTAATAAGTAGTTGATTCTATGATTTCGAGAGGGTATTTCTTTTGGTGGAAATAACATACACAAATGGTTGCCAGAGTAGCTGGAGAAGCATGGTGGGGGGTGGGGAAGATAAACAATGATTGGAGCTGGGGGGGGGGGGGAGGAGTACAATATTAACTTTTTTTTTTTCCTTCACTACAGGAGTCCAGGACGAAAGAGGCATGGTATCAGGGTTAAATTTTATTATTATTATTATTATTGTAGCAAACATATATATAAATATATACAGCAAATTTTGTTCTGTGCCCCTCAGCAACCACTTTAGAACCAGTGCATTTGTCTTCTGCCAACTCCAAATCAGTTAATTGCCGTGATGCAAGTTTATCGCATAAGTCTATTCCCTGGAGGCCTCAGGAACCTGAGTGAAAAGAGATCAAGGATGTTCATGAGTCAAAGTGGCCTGGAATCCAAGCTCTCAGTCTCAGGCTGCCTCCAGAGCCACTGAGCATGAGCCAGTCCTGCTGTTGCTGCAAATTTCTGTCTACTGGGCTGGCTTAAAGCCGACCCTCAACAAGGAACACTGCCATTGGTCCAGGAGGCCTACCTGGGGCCAACTGCAATCCAAGTTTCAAGTTGATCGCTTAGTCTTCTGCATTGGTTTGTTTGTTTTTTGTATAAAATCCGATTGGGATTTGTTTGAGTTTTATGAATATGGATTTAAAACTTAGTCTTAAAACTAATGATGCCAGATAGCGTCCCCCAAACAATCAGTCTCCTATAATTCGCAACAGGCTTCATGAGAATTTAGCCCAGATATAATCATTATAAATATAAGACGGATCTGAGGTGAGGCTACATCACTCATGTTTCTTGAAGATTTTATTGTTTTGAGAACAGTTTAAACTGGAATGATACCCTTCCCCCTTGGTGACTCATATAAGACGGTGTAGCTCTCTTGACTAGACCAAGGTCTACTATGACCAAGGTCCCCTCTGGCTGGAATTGCTGAACCCACGACCCCTAGATTTTGAAAGCAATGCTAGGCCAAGTCTTACTTGAACCAGCATTGGCACCTGACCCAGAGGTTGCACTCCTATGGCTGGCCAGCACCATGAGAGACTTGTGACCTATTAGAGGTGACAGATATTGACCCAACAGAGCAGCAACATCCTGCCTTTGGACTAGTGACTCTAGACAAGACTGGCAGGCAGGAGCACATTGAGAATGGAGCAACTCCATGCAAAGAAGAGGAGACTTCCTCTAAAGAGAGATCATGTGACCCCACCCAGAATTTCTCTGTATTGTGAACAGCTTTCCAGTCCCAGAACCATTCCACTAGCATTCCACTACAAACTCACCTTTCCTCTGTGTGGTCTGAGTGAGTCTCCATTCCCTGCAATTGTAAAAGTCTCATGCATTGGAAAGAATGGACATGAAGTTGTGAAGAACTGGATTTGAGTTCTAGTTCTGCCACGTGCAAGGTAAATGTCTTCCTACAACTTATTTAATTTTTTAGAATTTTATTTTCTAATTTGTTACACACAGAAAATACCATTTACCTTGTCCCAAACGTTAAAAAATTCATGTGAAAATAAAACTATATGAAACTTCAAACAATGGCTCATAATTTACAGTCAATAAGTGTGGGCTATTATTGTTCTTATTATTATAACTAAATAATTAATGAACTCTTTAAGGCATACGGTAGGCACTTAATAAATGGTAATTATTAGAGGTGTTTCTACAAATAGAAAATAGGCTTAAAATCAACAACAAATCTATTATTTATAAAAAGTTACCTGCTATTTATGTTTTCTCATTAACATGTAGAAACAGGGAGAACTTGCTGAGAAGCCCACAACTCAGTGCTTTGCTGTCAAAGATGGTGAGAAGTCCCCTTCTGGGGGAAAGGCCATATGTACTGTCTCATCTACTCATAGAGAAAATTCCTTTTGCTGCCACTACCACTCCTTGCTGTCCCGCTAGAACAGCAAGGGTTATTGATATACAATGATTTAATATCTGATTGAAACAGAAATATCCATTTTTGACAAGTTGTTGTTAGGAGCCATCCAATTGATTTTCAACTCATAGTGACCTCACTGACAGAGTAGAACTGTCTCATAGAGTTTCCTAGACTGTAATGTTTACAGGAGCAGATCACCAGGTCTCTCTCCCAGGAGCCACTGGGTGAGTTTGAACCAGTAACCTTTGAGTTAGCAGCCAAGCACTTAACCCCAAAGTGAGCTAAAGAGTGTTAGCAAATTTGGGAAGAGATCCTTGAAGAAAGAGTGTCATGAAAATCTGGGCTCCTGCTCCGAGTCTGTTATACACGGAGGGTTAAGAGATAAGATTGGCTGTGGAACCAGCATATCAGCCAGTCACCTCTATGTTCTGACAGAAGCTCCTGGCCTGCCCAGCACTGGCCTTCTGTGAGTGTTGAGAGATGGGAGGGTGAGTGGGCCAAAACATAGGGGCAGGAGAATTTAGGACTTTGTCACAAAGTTTCTGCTGCCATCTGTAGGCACTGTTGGAGCTCAGAGAAAGAGGGATCAGTGAGCACTGGGTGGATTTAGAATATTTCCCAAGGGACAAAGAACAGGATCTAAGCCTAGGAATATGGCATGGTGAGCACAGTGGCTGGGAAGAGAAAAATAGACATTGATTCGTTTATTAAATCAGTTGGGTTTTCAATACTTGAGGTAGTTTTTTTCTGCAATCTCATCTGTCTAAATCCTGATCAGGCTGTTTTCTGATCATTCAGGTTAAAAAAAAAAAAATGGGGAACCAGATCCAGGCTCATAGTCATCACCTTATAAAGTGAAATAAAATGTGCCCCCAGTAAGTAGTCAGTCTAAAGCCTGGACTTCCTCCTATCTCCCTTCCTGTGTGTGCACATACCCACAGAGTAGCCCAGACCTGACAATTATCGTTTAGGCCTTGTCACAGCTCTTTGAAGAGAAGCTTCCTATGTACAAGCCCTGCTGACTAAAAGCCCTGGGTAGCCACATTTTATATTTTGTGACTGTCCATTTTCTAGTCCTAATTTATTAGACCATGTGTATAATCTCTCTAGAGAAATCCAATCCACAGGAAGATGATTGATTTGTGATGTTGCCTTTGCCTGCCATGAAAAGATGGAACAGGGACCATTATGTTCTCTTCCAGAAGATTGAACTGATAAATCCTGAGAGAACAAGACAGACATGGAGGTCAAATCGAAGCCAGAGATGGATAAGTAAGCAAAAACTCTGGGCAGGCAAGAACTATGAAGACAGAAAAATGTATATAGGATCAAGATCATGAATAAGAAAATCTGTAACAAGTGGAGATTTGAACAGATTTTCACAAAGTAGCTGAGTAGATTAAGGATATATTAAGGTCCTAGCTGCAGCCCTGTTCTACTGAGACCAGATGATTCCGTTTTCCGTGTGCTCCTGTTCACATGTATTCCCATAAGAACCACCTAACTACATGTGATAACTTGAATGACTCTATTACTTGTATCCAGATGGGGCTAACTAAGCCACTTTACAAGAAAACCAAACCCACTGCCATCGATTCCAACTCATAGCGACCCTATAGGACAGAGGAGAACTGCCCCACAGGGTTTCCAAGTAGCGACTGGTGGATTCAAACTGCCAACCTTTTGGTTAGCAGCTGAGCTCTTAACCACTACACCACTAGGGCTCCTTAACTTGCTTAATAATTTTGCCTCGTGAGATTGACTCACTTGGGCTGCCCACTGACTTTTGCAGAAGTCCAGTGTGAAATTCACAGGAATTCATTTTGACTCTCTGGGATCTGTGCTGGTCCCAGGTGGAAAGCACCTCCAACTTAGAGAAAAAGAGTCTGGACTAATTCTTCCTTCCACCTCATCCTCTCTGCTATCATCCACCCCCTCAGTATCCCTCCTTATTGTACACGCAAATGTAGACTTTCCTGATCCTCCTCAGAAATTCCAGGAAAGGAGAAAAGAAAGATGCAGAATACATTCCACGTCATGTTCTCAGAGTGCGAGTTCAGGCTTGTTATTAAAATTCATGTTCTTTACCACTTAAGCAACACAAGGGGAATAAGCAGATCATTTACTTTTTGCATCATTGATTTGGTTTCACATTTTCAGGGATCTTTCAGAGGATTAGTCATTATTAAACCAATCTGGATTTTT
Organism: Trichechus manatus latirostris; assembly: GCF_000243295.1. Classification (NCBI taxonomy): domain Eukaryota; kingdom Metazoa; phylum Chordata; class Mammalia; order Sirenia; family Trichechidae; genus Trichechus; species Trichechus manatus. The sequence goes on along the minus strand of NW_004443959.1, from coordinate 102,791 downwards.
TTTTCCTGTCTTTTATAAGTCTCTTAGAATTGAAAGAGAGGTTATAGCAGTATTTTAAAACTGTGTTCCAAGAAATATGATTAGATACTGCAAGAAAAGAGTTTATCCCGATAAAGGATTCCCTTTCTCAAAGACGTTTGGGAGCTCACAATACACGTAAGGATATTAAAGGCTTTAGAAGTCCTATGGTAAAGAAATCGACTAAACATGGTTTTAATCTAGCATCTCCCTAGCTTTTTTGACCAAAAAAAAAGTCCTGTTTACATGGAGCACTTAAGGTCCTGCAGAGCAGGATCCACATAACATCAGATTAGGAAATACTACCTCCAACTGTGTCCGTACCAAAAGATCTGGTCCCACTACTCACCCAATTCAGAAATACTTCAACAACATCCCTGACAAAAGGATATTCAGCTGAGACTCTGCTTACTGATGGTCATCACCTTGTCCCATGATGACATTACCATTAATGCGCATTACCTCAGGGGATATCCAGTTCTGTGCCCAGTGAGTGGTAACAAGATGCTGGAATTTGGAATTAGAAGTCCCAGGCTCTAAATCTACTGGGAACAAGCCTTTCTCCTCTGAACCTTGGAGTTCTTCAGTGTTAAAATGGCCATAACGACACTAGTTTCATACAATTCTATAGATTGAAAAGAATTATACAAGTATCAGTTGTGTTTATTATCTCTATCGATATTCCATTAATAGCCAAAGGTTTCCTCCTATAACTTTCTTCCGGTTATCCTTATTTTGTCCTCTGGAGACTAAATGAGAATTGGCCCAATTCCACATAGCATTCTCTCAGTTAGATCACAGTCCCATTGAATGTTTTAAAATTCTCTTTTCTGAGATAAGCCCAATCCTTTAATCATAGGCTTATTGCGTAAGAAAACATGATATTGAGTTCCTTAGAAATCATGACATTTTTCTCTACAGAGATGTATTGGTTAAGGTTCTTTCTAATGTTTTTGTCAGAACCTGAACTCAATATTTCAGGCGGCCTCTCACCCAGGCAGTGAAGAGCAACACTCCTGGTAGGCAAAAATTAGTTGGATTCATCTATTGGCATTCATGGGCTACTTAGGACTCAATTGATCTCGTAGTCAATTAAAAGCCAGGTCTTTTTACTAGACGTGCTACCAAGCTGTGTCTCTGACCTTGTACACTTGACTATTTAAATCTAAAAGCAGTGCTTTACACTATTCCTTTAAAATGTCAAATTTGCTGGTTTCAATTTAGCGTTCTAGCTTCTGGTGTTCCTCGTTGATTCGAATTTGAAAGGCTTGAGTCATCTGCAAAGCTGATGAACTGCTCTCTCTTACACACTTCATCTAAGTCTTAGCTAAAAATGTTGACCAGTGGCTGATCAGCAAAGTCAGTTCCCCTAGCAACTGCAGTATCCTCAAGTTTCAAGCCAGATTATAGTGAGGAAGTTAGGCTGTTTGTCCCACAGAGAAAGGAAATTGCATGCCACTGCCAGTATTGCACTTTTCCTGAAAATAAATAGAAATGGCCTTTTGAATCCTCCTAAAATGAAGTCAAGATATTAAAAAAAATTCTTCCTTCAGTAGTTGGATGGCAAAAGGAATGCCTGGGGTATTGCTTATTTGTATTCCTCTGAATTTTTGCTGTGAATGCCGAACAGAATCGACAGTCATCTTCACAGTCTCATCGGAAGGTTAGAGAAAAACCTTTAGGCCTGCAAATATTCTGTGTATTCATTTCTTCCTTCCTCATTCATTCAATAAATCATCAAGCATGTATTAAATGCTTGTGTATTCAGAAAATGTAGTGGATTCTGGACATTCAAAGATAAAGAAAATACAGTCTCTGCCTTTGGAAGCCAATCACATAAAAGGGGTGATAGGAACTCAAGGAAGTGGAAGTGTAAAAGGCTTTACCAGCTATTTACAGTTTAGTAATGCAACATGAAATTATGATACAATAACTCCTTGCATGTGTGTGTGTATGTGGTATATGTGTGTGTGTGCTTTAAAATAAACATTGGAAAAATTATGAACAATCCATTTTAAAATATCAATAGCATAAATACCTCTGAATAAGCAATAATAATATGACCTGTTACATATTCTACATACAATATACAAAAAATAAAACTATAAAATATTTACTCATCCAAGTCACAAAGCTAAGTAAGTGGTAAAGAAAAGAGTCAGACCTCAGCTGTTCATTTCCTGAGACTTCAATTAAGCCTCATTTTATCATGTTCATCTACTAGAATGGCAAAGTCCAAAATGAGGATTAATTCTCAGTGGTATTGAGGATATGGGAAAACTCTCATGAACTGATAGTGTGATTGTAAATTGTATGACTTTTTGTAAGGCAACTCTCCATATGTATCAAAATGTAAAATGTGAAAAAAATAGAAAATGTACATTGTTGTTGTTAGTTAGTTGCCATAGAGTTGGCTCCAACTCGTGGTGACCTTATGCATAACAGAACAAAATGTTGCCCAGCAACCTATCACAACATGTACAAAAGTGTGCAAAGCTATTTGTACCACGATGTTCATTGCAGCATTAGACTTCATCGAAGATTGGCTAAATAAATTTTGGTACATCCATGTAATGGGATACTATGGATTTATTTAAAAAGACAAGAAAAATGCAAAACTGTAGAGACAGAAAGCAGACCAACAGGCGTAGACTGCAGTCAGGCGCGAGGGAAGTTTTAAAGGTGATGGAAATATCTTAAAACTAGATCGTGGTGATGGTTGTGCAACTGCATAAATTTACTAAAACCCTCCAAACTGTACACAAAGTCCGGAATAAGAGACACCAAGCTATCGACAATTGTTAACTCTGGGAACGGTGATGATGAGGGACTTTCATATAAACTTTACCACTTAAATATTACTAAATATTATAATTGTGAATTGCTTTTGTAATCAGAAAAATAATCCTTAGATTTACATGTATCATAAATCAATAAACAATATCCTATTTAATGGTGAAAACCCGCTTTCTCGTTAGCAGGGTAAAGATCACTGCTAATACCACTATTTTTCACTGAGTGAGACAAATATATTAAAAATGAGCAGGTATAATCACTATTATTGGTGACGATTTGATTGTATATCTGAAAAAATTAAGACTCAATTTATAAACTACAATAATATGATGGCATTAATAACATGGTTGGTTATGAAATAAATGTTTGGAAATAAATACTTTTGTATACATTTACAGTAACCAGAGAAAAATATAATAAATAAACTAAAATATACTTTAGATTAACTTAGTAAGAAATATATAGGCCCCATATAAAGGAAACCACAGATTTCCCTGAGGGAAATAAAAGAAATATAGAATAGAGAGCATGCTATTTCCCTAGATGACAATATTTTAAAGAGCTCAATTATATACAAATTGATCTATAAATGTAATGTAATTTCAGTAAAATGTACATGGTTATTTTTATAAATTTAGAAATAATTCTAAAGAGTAACTGAATAAGAATAAAAGACTTCTAAAATTATAAAAATGAAACAGCATTTATGTATGAGGTATTAAAAAATTCATTGCGTAACCACTATAATTTAATGAGTGGTATTGACATTCAAATATTTAACAGATCAAAGAAACAAAATATCACTCTCCAAGTATATATGAATAAGTCATATGATAAAGATGATATTTCAAATGAGAGGGAAAATGAAGCATTAGTCAATAAGTAGTGTGAGATTCAACTGATTCATTAGATTCCCGTTTCTCACTTTACTCCAAAACAAATTCTATGGTGGGTTTAAAAACAATATCCAAAATCCCAGAGGATGTCTTTGTTGTTTAAAGAATATAAATGCAATGAGATCTGCCCTGTGAACACTGTGGTTTTTAATGTCGTTGGTATCTAACCCAAACATGAAGATCAAAAACACAATAAGATAATCATTCAGACACTGTGGGAGGTGGGAGGTGGGGGGTGGCGGGGTGGGGATAATAAGAATTTCAACTGTTCCCAGCTGTGTGGTGTATTGCAAAGAACTGGATATTTAAATCAGATTTGAACAGAACTCCTGGCTCCACTGTTTATTAACCAATTAGTCAGTCTCTCCCCTTGCTTCAGTTTCCTTTTCTATAAAGTAGAATACATGATATATACCACATTAGGTCGTGAGAATTAAATGAGCTAATCTATGCAAAGTATCCTGCTGATGCTTATTTGTAGATATTAAATTAATGTTCTTCCCATCCATCTCACCCCCTTTCCTCCAAATGTTTGCAAGACAAGAAATGCTAATTACTATCCTGCTAAGCTATGAGGATTATTGTGTTCCCTTAAAACTTGGGGAAGATAAGATCATTCATCAAAAAATACACTGATTTATTTAACAGACATTAGTAAGCACCTAGGATTTGCCAGGTACTATGCTAGGTGCTGAGGTTAGATAGATTAGCTAATCAGACAAGGGTCCAGCCTTCAAGGTGTTCACAGTCTTTAACAATTACCTTCTGATAACATTTTCTTTCCTCCTTTAAACTCACTATTTCCCTCCCTCTGTAGGGCAGTCTTAAGATTAAGAGCTTTCATATTTCTCTGGTCATCTCCTTCTTGGAAAAAGCAGCATAGGTAGACAGGAAGCCATTATTGTCTCCACTGAATACATAAAGGCAATCCACTACCAACAGTTTTTGTTGAGTTGATTCCAACTCATGGTGACCCCACGTGCTTCATAGCAGAACTGCACTCTATAGAGTTTTCAATGGCTGTGACCTTACAGAAGCAAATCACCAGGACTTTCTTCCAAGACATCGCTGGGTGGATTTGAACTGCCAGACTTCAGTTAGTAACCTAACCCTTAACCATTGCACTGCTCAGGGACTCCCATGAGGATAGTAGGCCCTTAGAATTTAAGGACATGCAATAATATTCACATATGCATGGCACTATGGGAAGAGAAGAAATGAAGAAGAGTTATTTTTAAAGTCCAGGTTTTGCGTGTCTTTGCTTCTTTACCAGGCTGTATTCTTTAAGGGAACAGGCTTCTTTGGACTCTTCACAATTGTAAAGCAAATGCCTTATCAAAAAATATTTACTAAAATAGTTTCTCCAGTTTATCTTCACAACAGCCTCATGAGCAAGACAATAATCATTACTGATTGTTTCAGATAAAGAAAATGAAGTTCAAACCAACAAGTAACTTGTAGAAGGAGCCACACAACTACGAGTCGAAACCATCTCGTCGGCACCTAACAGCAGCAACAGGACGCAGCTAGAGTGCTGTATATTTTTTTAAGGTTCCTTTTATTTATCACAAAAGTGATACTAGCTCACAAAAACATTCAAACATAAGAAAGCGTATAAAATGAAAAAACAAAAGTCTCCCTCCACCTCTTTTTTCATCTTTGCCCAAAGCCCCAGTCCCACTCCCCACCCAAAATTAAACACCCTTGTGGAAATTCAGGCATATAACACCATCATACATAAGTATCCCTTTTTAAATATAAATATCTGTTTAATATTTGTATATAAGATGATAAAATGGATCATGTTATAAATAATACTTTGCAGCCTACTTGTATCATTAACAATATACATTGGAGAGCTTTCCAGATCAGCATATGCAACACTAGCTCATTCTTTTTAATGACACAGCTCATTTTTAAATAGAGGCAAAAATGGAACTCTTTTCCTGACTCTTGGTAACTCTTCTTCTTTTTACCATGCCAAGTAACTCTCTGCTTTAACAGTTTCAAAAATTGAAGTAAGAAAGGGTGATAATATCAATTGCAACAGGGCCTAACTTGGAGACAAATATTTTATCAGCATCGCATATCACAGTTCATTCCTCTTCAAGGTAAAGGTTGTTTCATTTATGTTGCTTATGACGCAGCACACAAAATAGGATAATTCCAGGCAATGTGTTCTCTCTCTCTCTCTCACACACACACACAGCACAAATCAAGATACCCAACTGTTTACAGGCTATAACAACCCAACACAAACTTCGTGTAACTTTTCTTCAGATATGGTAGCTCAAGAAAACTACCGTTAAGTTCACAATAACAAAAATAAAAAGAATAACAGGGAAAAAAATTAAAATTCCTTTACACTGGAGACAGAAAGGTCAAACAATCTGCTAGTCATAATTCTGAGCTGTTATTCTGAGAAACAGACTATAAAAGACAATTTCTTGGCATTCAAGTGTTGTAGCACAGATAACAAAACCATTTTCTAAACTCTGTAAGGGACTAACAATGCCTTGTTAGATTCAAAGAGAAGAATTCCAGTTACAATGAAGCCAACAAATACAGAATCCCATAATGCTCAGAAACATGCAACTCAGTAAGGATTGCTAGAAAGAAACCTCATTTAGGTAAAAGATTAAAACTCGTATTCAGCAACTACTGGCTTTTCTACGTGTACAAAATCCTAAATAATCATTTCCCCTAATCAAATGGATGTCCTGTTGCTCCGTAACTAACGATAATCGATGGATTCTGCAAACTGGAGTACCAGTAAATCTTTTCACAGCAGGAATGCAGCACTGTCCTTTGCAGCCTCTCAAAGGAGAGCAGAGATGGAAAAGATGCCCATCTCTCTGCCTCGTGCTCTAAAGTTCAAGGAAGCCCATTAGCTATTTATCTACCTGTGTGTTACCACATTCATCATGAGATGCCATTCTACAAACCTCACCCAAGGGGAGACTTGTTAGAAAAGAAAAATCAGTCGAGAAAACCAGACATTTAAAGTTGAGAGAGCAATGGAGCCAAAAGCAAAAAAAAAAAAAAAAAAATTATTGCTTTAATTCATTTCAGTATCACATTTTTATTAATTGCCTTTGCTGTGCCAGGCACTGTCTATGCTCTGAATACAGAGATAATAAGACTCAACCCTCACACCCGAAGATCTCCAGCTTAGACTGGAAGACAGAAAAGTAAACAATTACTCCTTGATGTTAAACACGCCATGATAAAGGTTGGCCATGGAGCTGAGGGAGGAGAAAAGGGGGCCCATAATATCCAATGGCACGTGAAATAAGCAGATAGGGAAACTATTTTTAAGTCTTTACTGGGAAACTTGCCAGGGTGGTTGGCTTAGGGGAGGGGAAATATGTGACCAAAACGTTGAGCTAAAGGGATACTTACTTTCATTGTGTATATATCTTTTTGCAACTTTTGAAATGTGCATCGTTTGTATGCATTATCTACTCACAAATTAATTAAAAATAAAATGGTGGCTAAAAGTGATTAAATAAATTAAACCCTGTCCAGGGTAAAAAGCAATAACTGTCTAATAGCTACTTATTCACAGTAAGAAAAATAAGAACACATTTGTACCAATGAATAAATAATAATGCATTTGAATTTTTATAAGTGTGCTTGAAATTCACAAACCTTGTATTTTATAATAGGGTCTCAGGTTTTCATGCAATCAAATCATGGGTTTAACGAAATATAATGCTGGCTGAAGTGTAAATTGGTATAACCACTTGATAAACAGTTTGACTTTATCTAGTAAAGTTGAAGATAAGTATACCCAATTCCAGTCCTGGGTATATATCCTAGATGGTTCTTAATAATTATTGTACATTAGAATCATCTGGAAGGCTAGTTAAAACACTGGTTGTTGGGCTCCATCTCAAAAGTTTCCAATTCACTAGGTCTAAGATTGGACACAAGAATTTGCATTTCTAACAAGTTCCCAGATGACGCTGATGCTGATGCTGCAGATCCAAGAACCACACTGTGGTAACCAAGAGAAACTCATGCACATACACACCAGATCACACAAACAAGACTTTCTATAGAAGCATTTTTCATAATACCCCAAACTGGAGACAAGCCAAATCACTATCAATAGAAGAATCCTCAAGTTGTGATTAAATTATACAGTGGTTTACCAGACAGCAATTAAAATGAACTACAGCTGCCTGCGACAACATAAATGACTCTCTCAAATACAATATGGAGCAAAAAGATGTAAGATATAAAGGATATGCCAGTGTTATTTCATTCATATAAAGTCCCAGAGTAAGCACAATGAAACTAAATTGTTTATAGATGCAAACATAGGTAATAAAAGTATAATGCAACACAAGTAAATCATTCAATGACAAAGGTCAGAATACTGGTAACCTCAAGGGTGTTATATGGGGTTGTGATTGTGCAAGGTCATACAGAGGACTTCCGGGGTGCTGGCAATGTACTATTTCTTGACTTGCATGGTGGTTATCCCAGGGTTAGCTCAATAATTACTTGTTAAATTGTACACGTGTTTAATGCTGTTTTCTTTATGAATGTTATACTTAACAATACAAAAGGGAAAAAAGCTAGTCAAAGGAAAGAGATCATTAAAAAATGGGTGAATCAGGGAAAGCTTCATAAAGATGTTGAGACAGCGCTTCAGTAAAGGAAGCTTGGTTTTTTAATGAAAGGAGCTACTAGATCTAGACATATGAAAATAGAGTTGTTAAAGTAAACAATTTTTTAAATGTTATCCCATTTATAAGGTAAATTTTAAAATTATTAATTTTTAAAAATTCAATGAAAGTTTTCATAAACTAATAACAATTTTATCTCACTGCCTATTCAATAGAAATTGATTTTTAGTAGTCTATTTTATTACTGCTATTAGGATAAACAAAAGTTTAATTTATTAATATTAAATACACATTATTAAATTAAACCAGAAATTAAACTTTTCTCTGTATTGGGTAGGTTCTAGGTGCCAAACTGCAAATGGGAGAACTATTTCCAGGGTTAAGTCTTCAACCAATGTTGTGACTCAAAATTTTTCTCAGCATTTCCTCCTCTCTTCTTTCCCAAAATTTAAGCAAGAATAATTTACTTCTCAACACAGAATTCTTACTTTAATCTATGAGAGGTAAAAGGTTTTTTCAAAACAGCTACCTCTTCAGCAAAAGTCTTCAGATGAATCAAAGCACATCTGCTATATTTCTCAGTTTCTTTTGCTAAATCATTCTCATTTTGCTTCCTAAGGCAGCATCCTGAAGTAGGGATTGCTTTTCCTTTTGTCTCATGTATCTACAGAAAGATGCCTTGATTATTCTAAAATTAATAATTTCCTTAGGATTCTAAAGACCTGGAAGGTGAACGGTTTAGCCCTCCTTTATACCCTTCTCCAGTCTATGTCTTGTCCATACTCAAGAAAGTCACAGGTTGACCAGGAAGCTGTTTGTGGCAAAAATCCACTGGCCAATGTATCTCCCATCTGTAGGCGAGTCCTCACAAATCCACAATTTAACTGCTAAGTTTGGACAGGAGAGGAGAGATAATGGCAATTCATCCATCTAATTAAATGTAGAAAGGCACTTAGAAATGTATTCAGGGAAATAATACACTGCAGTCAATTCCAGAATATCATAATACTCTGTGAACTTGCCCACTGGTACCTGCTTCCTCTAGAATTTGGCTGCATAAAAAACAATATCTCTCTCTTTCCCTCTCTCACCTCTTCTCACTTTTTTCTTTCTTTCTTTACTCTGGATTCTTCCCTCTCAACCTAGAGACATGCCCCAGCCAAAAACAAAATAAATCAAGGAAAAACAAAAAATATCACTTATATTCTTTAACCCTTTTCCACCATAAAACATCTCTTAAACTAGTTCATGTCCAGTGCTATTGGCTCCTCCAAGAAGCCTGCCGTGACCCATGCCCCCTTCTCACCAGGAGGAGTTGTCTCCCTCATCTGTGTTCCCACAGCACCCATACTAGTCTCTTAAAATACCTTTCCAATGTATTGCAATTGGGTATGCACCTGTGGCTCCCACTGCTTGTTGAGGGAGTGGCCATGTTTTATTCATCTCTGAATCTGCACAATAACTAGTACTCAGTAAACATTGGTATTGAACTGAACTTTCTCCTTAACTTTTCCACCACATTAGTATAATCTTCTTCTGACAAAGGTAAATGCTAATAGCACACCTACTACACGTAAGGTACTTTGTTAGAAGTCTAGGAGATGCCCTCATGGAGACTTACAATCTAAATTACCACTAAGTACAATACAATGCAGAGGATGAAAAGTATTACAATCACTGTAATAGAATTCTAAACAAAATATATGAGAATGCAGAAATGAGAAAAACTTTTCCAGTTAATGAGCAGAGAAAGATGGGGAAGAAAGGATCCAAGCAGAAAGTCATACTCCATAAATGACACTCCCACCTTCGACAGCTAGTCACCCAAGTTTGAATTGCTTGCAACTATTTTTTATTCCCTACTTGATCTGTTCCAATGGATTGAAAACTCCCCAATGTTCCACTTTTGGTAACGGCTGCTAAGTCTGTCTTCTCCTTTGCAGTTGAACTCCTACTGTCTAATTCATTACTCGTGACATGAAATGAGCAACTATAATAGCCTTTAGCTAATCTCTTTCCTCCTTCTTTCTCTACCACGTCAATATATCCTGTATACTTTTTCAGGATTAATCCTAATGTGAAATTCTAATCCTATCACTTCTCTGCACAAATCCTTAAATGAATCCTCACTACCAAATTAATTTTCAGTTCTTCCACCTGGCATCCAAGGCACAGCACAATGTGGCCCAAACCAATGATTTTAGCCTTATCTCCAACCACCCCCTTACTTTCATTCCATGCTTTGGCCAAACTTGGCTATCCAGCCTTCCCAAACATACCCCACATCTTTCTGCCTCTTACTTCATTTCTCTGCCTTCACATGCTATGGTTTCTGTTTCCATCTCTATCTGTCAAAGAGAAATGGCTCAAACAGCTTAAATATCACTTGCTTGATGAAATCGCCCCTGTTGGCCATTCTTCCTGCAAAGCAATGTGACTTCACCACCCTGAAATGTCTACAGCATCATTCTTTGCATATGACTGTGTGTTGTTCTTACTGCCCTCTTAGTGCTTTAGACTCATAGGACTAAGTAGAGCTCCCATACCCCACAAAATATACTCCTTTCGTCAACACTTATCTTTCCATTATGCCTGGAATTGCTTTCATAGGAAAAAAATTTTCATTTGAGGACAATGCATCACCTCATTTCCCTCAGGAACACCCAAAGCACTTGGCATAAGGTCTGGCCCTAAGAGTCATCCACTGGATATCTGAAGTGAATATTAACTCAGACACATACCTCAAGACCAGATGAAAACTATAAAGCCAAGACAAATCTTTTACATCATCATTTTAGGGAAGTAATGAAGGTATCCCTGTTGTGGTTTTTGTTAGTTGCCATCAAGTCAATTTTTGGTTCATAGTGACCCCATGTGACAGAGTAAAACTGCCCCATAGGGTTTTCTAGGCTGTTATCTTTATAGGGGCAGATCACCAGCTCTTTCTCCTGCAAAAGCTTTCAGTTAGCAGCCGAGTGCTTAACCCTTGTGCCACCAGGGCTCCTTAAGTATCGCTAGGGGGAGGGGATTTGGTTACATTCATCTTTATTTCCCCACAGTGCTCTATGCCAAGTTGGCCACAGAAAGCATCTGCTGAGGGAAAGGACACAGACTTAACAGTAAGTATTTAAAGACAATTAGGTTGGCAGGCAAGAATTCTCCTTGACTCTTGGAATGTCCTAAAAAATGTTGAAGATAATCAGATTCTAGACAAGATGAAATGCTCACCTGAGAGATAACTGCTAAGACCAAGAAGCTGACTAGGGGATGAAGGGACCAAGGATCCTGATCCTCAGCATTTCCACTGGGGGAGACTCTCAGCCACATTGGTTGTGTCATTTTCAACCACACTTTACCAGGCACAAGAAGTCAAAACCAAACTGGCGACCTTGTACCCCCCTCAAACCAACTATTTCCTAAATATGTATTCAATATTTTTCTAGCTGGTTTAAGGCAACAGCTAACTTTCTAACAATAAGAACTATATGTAGAAACAGATTTAATACTAATCCACTTCTAGTATCTGAAGAAAAGTCAATTTCTGAAAAAAAAAAAAAAAATATCAAAATCAAAACAGTTCCCACTTTCCTATACTTCATGTCCTTGTAATTTTCCAAACCAGACACATCCTGAGAGGCATACTAAAGGTTTGGAATTTAGATAACACAATAAATCATTCATTCTCAATAAACAGAAGCATGGTCTGCATTATTAGGTTTCAAAATTCAAAATTCCAGCTGACTCTGAATGCTAACAATGAATGCATGTACATATTGCAAAAACAATCAATGGAGCCATTATGCTTCTCCCAAGCAAAGAGTACAATGTCAATTTACACGAGATAATATTTTCAATGTCATTGGGAGTGGGAAGAATTTACGTTTAGCCTTTTATTCTGGTGATGTTTAGCACCCTGTATTTTACACACTAGTCTCAAGATAACTGCCCAACTGGCCTTTCCCCTTACTGAGGGTCCTGAGCAGGTATGAGCTGATAACCCTCACACTTTGTGTGCAGGCACTGAAGTCAGTATCCTCTCCTCAGTAACTTTCCAATCTCTCTATAGAATACAAGTTTTGGCCCTTGATAAAGCAACTTCAATCATCAGTAAACAGAAAGATATTGAGGCAGTGTGTGTATTTGGTAAGATATGGGATGCCCTACCTAGCCTGTGCTCAATCCACTGATACACAAGGCCAGGGTAAGGCTGATGCAACTTATATGCCACATCTTTCATATGTACATCTGTTTACGTATACTCATCATTGATCAAATAATATCATATATGTGAAAGGAATAATAAAAGTTACTTGGAACTACCAGGACTTCCTGTTCCAGGTATTAGATGGGCTAGAAAGCTGTTGTTGTAGACTCCAGAATGTCACAAATGTTGCAGTCTATCTATTATAACCCTCTCATTTTATAGATAAGAAAATCAAGTTCCAGAAGGAGAAGGCTAGTGGTAGATTTCATTGTAGGGCCTCACAGACCCATGTCCTCCCCAGCAGTGTTGACCTGGTCAAGAAATTCATAGGTAGACCAAGAGACTGTCTTCATGGCATAAGTTAAGGAGTCTATTCATCTCCCATCTGTGGAGTAGCTATGAAATGGAATGGACTTGATGGCAGTGGTTAATATGATCTTGTTTGGAAATAGCCTTTCTTTGTTAATTAGGTCATACTGGAGTAGGATGGGTTCTAAATCTAATCACTTCTGAGTTATAAAAAAGAGCAGAATGGACACAGAGACACACACAGGGAGAAGAAAACAGATGATGGAGACACATGCATCTGCAGATACTAGAAGCTGAAATAGGCAAGAAACAACCTCCTCCTAGAGCCATGCCCTGAATTCAGACTTCTAGCTCCTTGACTGAGAAAATAATTTCCGTTCTTTAAAGTTGCTCACTCCATATGTATGTGTAAATCCCAGTTGGAGAAATATAGCCTGACGGGGTCTATACCAGTTTGTGATGTGGAACTGTTTCTATAAATGATATGTGTTTATACGATTTTATAAATTGGGGAATTCAGGAAAATTCTAGAGTAGGAGCCTATGTGGCAATTTCAGTGGATACCATCCATGAGTTAGTCTAAGCAAGAGGCGGACCAATAAATAGAACATTAGAAGAAAAAGGGAGAGAAGGGGGAAAAAAAGTAAAAGCAAACAATATCCACCCTTGAGAAAAAGGTGCTAACAGTGCTTCTCCTGGCCACTCCACTATATCTGCCTTAGTGCTGACCCTCCTCTCAGCTAAACTAATTCAGTCATCTCCTCCGGAGCTGTATCATTGCTTGCAGCAACACTTGCTTCAGCCTAACACTGATGCCAAAGTATCCTCAGGCTCTTCATACTCCTATGACTTACATATTGGTCATCCTTCCTCTTGAATGCATCTAAACTAACTCCTACTTATCCTTCAATGATCAGGATGTTATTTTATCCAGGAAGCTTTTTATGATCCCCAGTGTATCTTAGATGCCCCTCCTCCGGACTCATATAGTGCCTAGGTTTACTTATATCTATAATCACACCCAACACACTACAGTGATTCTCTTGTCTTCTCAGTTAGATGTAAACAACTGTGTCTTCTCTTCCTTGATATCCCCACATCCACCACAGGACATGGCACACTGTAGGAACTCACTAAGTGTTTCTTGAATGAGAGAATCATAGGTCTGATAATATAACTTTTCTGTTTGCAAATTCTCAGGAGCTATTTTAGGCTGGGTTCTCTAGAGAAGCAAACAGTGAAGCATATATATATATATACACACATCTATATACATATATATGTATATACATAAACATGTATATATAAAAGAAGAGATATTTATCTCAAGGAGATGGCTCACACAGTTGTAGAGGCTGGCAAGTCCCAAGTCTGTGGGTCAGGGGTCAGGCTGGAGGCTTCTCCTGACACACGTTGCTGCAGGGGCTGATGAACCTAAGATTGACAGGTCAGATTGCAGGCCACTGGCTCATGGGTTGCGGAGGCTGATAAATCTAAGATTGGAAGGTAAGACTGCAGGCTGCTGGCTCACAGGCTGTGGAGACTTATGAATCCCAAGATTGGCAGGCAATATAGCAGACAGCTGGTTCAAGTCCCAAGAACCAGAGGTCACGTGAAGACAAGGATCCAGAGGAAGCAAGGGAGCTTTGCCAGAATGTCCATATATATATATATAGGATGCAGGCCACACCCCTGAGGAAACTCCCCTTACAACTGATTAGCTGATCACATCAGATCACATCATGGAGGATGACTACATCATTACCTAACTGTCAAATTACATCATTGCATAACTGCCAAACTACATCATTATATAACTACCAAGCCACTGAGAATCATGGCCCAGCCAAGTTGATACACAACATTAACCACATCACAGGGACTTATAATATAAGTAATGTCCAAACTCCTTTGCCTAATCTAGTATCCAAGATTCTCCATGGTATGAGTCTAGGATATCTTTCCTGGTCTGGATAAGCAGACTTTTCCATGACCAGTGAACCCCTGTACTTCACATTCATTATCTGAATATTCAACTGAACCAATCGGAGAAACTCCCTTAAGGCATTTCCACCAAAGATTCACCAAAATGAATATTGCTATCTACCAGCAAAGTCCAAAATAAGCCATCCAACATAAGGTGTAGCCTTCAAACAGATCAATGACCCAGACCATAATACTTTATGTAGTCATAACCTCATTTCACAGCAAAACACCCAAGTCATTTGGTAGCAACTCTTGGCTTATGCAGAGCCCAGCAGACATCTGGACAATCCAAACTGGATTGAGTGCCCAGTTGGCTCTGAGTAGTTTTAGCAGAGGAATGTCCGCAAAACTCTGATGTCAAGATATCCTCCTTTCTCAACCTGACTCAGCCTTCCCTGCACATATCTTATCACTGAGTTATCTTATAACATATGGCTCAATAGCTAGTTCTGGCTGATTAACTTTTATTTTGGTAACCTAGAGAAAGTTCATCTGCCCAGTCTCCGGGGACAGGTATAAGGAGAGATCATCAGTTGGATGTAATTTTTCAGCAGTATAACTTAAAGACTCCCAAATGGAAAGTAGGAGCCAGAAGTCCCAAATGACCAGGCAAGGTGCTACTAACATAGGGGCATAAGCTGACCATAAAGTAGGGAATTTACTTCCCAGGGACCTCACTCAGTAGAGGCTGAAAGCATGGGCTAGAAAATGGAACCCTGATCCTGTACCCTTTTACATTGATGACCTTGACTCTTAACAGATTGGAATACAGATGCACTTGCCTTTTCCATGGCATGACCCCTGCATTCACACCCAGGACCTTTACACAGGCTGTTGGCTTTTCTCACTTATCTGCCTAATCCAATATTTCTCATCCATAAAGATCCACTTAAGATGATAACTCCCTTATGAGGCTTTCCCTATTCCTCAGTCAGGATTGATTGCTTTCACCCTTCAAAACTCTGATGAATGCTTTCTCAGTACTCATGCTCATCTGCTTTGCAGTCTTCTGTTCATACATGTCTCCCTCCTGTACTGTGAGCTCCTTGAGGACAGAGATCATGTCCAAACCATCTGTTTGTTCTCCTGCTCCACATAGAATAGGGCCTGGCCAAAGGAAAGGACTCTCTCCCCTATTGGCACATGTCATACTAGCAGGGATCCATTTCCTGGCTGAACAAAGTTTATGAAGAAAATTAATAGAGAAGAAACTACTCTTCTGACTCAAGGCCAAGGAGGCCATACTGGCCCAAGAGTCCTGGAAGTGGTATAAGGCAGACATGACAGTAAATGGTCATTCCAACAGTATGATAATCACAGTTTTCTAGCCTTCCAGGTGTGCCTCCCCTCAATAGCATCAGAGGGTCAGGCTGGATGTTGTCCCTTTATATAAAGATGGGAAACAGCTATTTGCCTACATTTAGTCCAGTTGGATCAGAGTGTATAGATGAAAATCCAACTCTTCCTAAAAAGAGGCAGAAGGGTGTGTTGGCAGGAACATAGTGTCTGGAATCAAGGACCTATGTTTTGGCTTTGCCACTTAACACTTATTAATTTTGTCATCCAAGTGTTTATCATTTTAGTTCAATTTTCTTATAATTAATATTTTGCAATCTTTGGTCAGTAGAAAGTTGATGACTACTTTCTAGGTGTCTTTTTTTGTTTGTTTTCTTTAGTAATAAGTGTAATAAATGTCATGGATATTTCTCTGTGTACAACCCTGGACTTATACCATAATTTTTTTTTTTTTTACGCAGCACTCTCCTTGTTATTAATTTCTGAAGAGTATGCAATTGCGGGTGTAATTTATTCCCTGGCCAACTGTTATTTGAGAGAGTTGGTTTTGTTTTGGCATGGTTCATTATTCTTGGGTGCTGGAATTTGGAGCTAACTTTTGTTATTATTTCCAGTTTTATTTCATTGTGGTCAGAGAGTCTGACCTGTACAAGTTGTGCTTTTTGCCACTTGTAAGATTTTTATTGTTAAAATTGTTGCTTATACAATAGGGGGAAGAAAGCTTTATTTTCTCTTCAGGATTGTTTGGCATCTGTCCCTGAATTAGTAAGTGAAAAGCATGCTCATAACTCACCATAACAGATAAGAAGACACCATGAATGCCTCTCAACCCCATCTACCTTTGCTTGAGCCATTTTACTTTGGTTTGTAGATTAGGAATTTGCTGTATATATTAAAGTGGAAGAATAGTTTCTACAGAATAAAATGGCCAGACTCATACAAAAGACATGTCTGGCAGAAAATTCATTCAACATTGAAAGATGCTAGACACTTTATAAAATTTTATCATTCAAAACATTTAAGCGTCCTAATAGAAGAATGTCAACAATGTCACATGTTGATCTGACTGCAAAATTTTCACATTCTTTTGTTTATGAAACGTCAAGAGAATTTATTATTTTTTGTTTTCAGTATTATTGCTTCTTTTACCCCCTCTCTTCCTTTTCCATTAGGTTTTCTTTCATAGCCCTTTTGACGCTGGATGTCTTGTCTGCTATCCTGCTGTTTCCAAATAACGTTTCTGAAGCAATCTCTCTCCAAATCTAACAACTTCCTAACAGACTCATTTAGCTACGTATTTTTGTGGGCCACCTTTCATCTGGGCAGTGCAGACTGTCTCAAAGACATTAACTCCTGGCTCTTCTGGGACACACTCAGTAAGTCATAATTATACCCACTCTGAATGGAGGACTGCTCAGAATGCCGATGACTAACAGCGGAAACTTACCCCCAAAACTGGTTGTACTTGAATTGAAATTCAAAGGACTCCAAGGGCCTGGGCGTTCCACACTATAATTTTCTCTATTGCAGCTTTAAGTCATCTTCTCTGTTAGGTTTAAAATCATGAATTTTCAAGACGACAAAAATCTTAATCTCTATCATTTGTTTTCTTAAACAAGAACCTGAATCCCAGAAAAGATAAGAGATATGGCCAAGCAACAAGTGCCTGAGGCAGAATGGGAGTGAAACCCTGGTCTCTGGATCTTTGGTGCAGGATTTCTCTTCTATTACTGATAGCTTTATAATTTGTATCATATGTCCATGCTCTTTCTTCTTGCCATTTTTTCTTCTTATCTAGCTCCTCTTCTCTAATCCCTTCCCACCCTCGTGCCCTGTCAAATTGTTCTGCACAATATTTTTTTTCTTCATCTTGCATCTACAACCATATGAAACAATATTCAGGTTAATTATGTGCAAAAACAAAAAAACAAACAACACCAAATCCACTGCTGTGGAGCTGATTTCTATTCATAGCAACCCTATAAGACAGAGTAGAAGAGCCCCAGAGGTTTCCAAGGCTGTAAATCTTTATGAAAGCAGACTGCCACATCTTTCTCCAGTGGAACAGCTGGTGGGTTTGATCAGCCAACCTTTCGGTTAGCAGACAAGTGCTTAACTACATCCTACGTTACTGAAAAGACGTAGAATCCCTCTAAATAAATTCAGTGTTGTTCTGTTTAGACCCATGGGTAATTCAAAGTAGGAGATAAAAAGGCTTCCTAACATGTTTTGACAGTTGGAGATGAGAAATGACCACATTTTAGGCATAAAGCATGGGGAGGACTGCATTTCTAATATGACTATCCACATGAGTAGGAAAGGTGCACACACACGCATCAGTTTACAGTAGACAAAATGCTTTCAAATACATTGTCCCATTTGATCATAAAACTCCCAGGTCAAGAGAGAAAACAACATCATTAACACCATTCTACACACAAAGGAACCGAAGGTCTGTTTAGAAAACTAAGTGATTTGCTAAAGACCAGACAGCAAAGAAGAAGAAACAGGACCAGGAGCTGAGTCAGATCTGCTGCCTCCAAACCCTCATCTTTTCTAATCACTCCTCTCATCATCCACTGGGCATGTTTTGTTCCAATATTATGCTGCTTGAGGACAGGGGCTGAGTCTTATTCATGCCGGCATTCTCCACAACTCCAGACAGAGATTGTGCTCTATGAATGTTCCTTGGACTGAATGTAACTGCACTGAAAAACTGAATTAAATGGTACTGCCTTAGTTATCCACTGCTCCTATAAGAGAAACACTACAAGTGGATAGCTTTAACAAACAGAAATTTATTCTCTCACAGTTCAGGAGGCTAGAAGTCCAAATTCATGGCACCAGCTCTAGGGGAAGGCTTTCTTTCTCTGTCGGCTCTTGAGGAAGGTCCTTATCTCCTTTCAATGTCTGTGGGCCTGGAATTCCATGGAGATGTCCATGTATTTAGGCACCAAGCTTCCCCTGGTCTAGGAGGTTCTCAGCACAGGGATCCCGGGTCCAAATGGGGTACTCCTTTCCCAGCCCTTCTTTCTTGGTGGTAGTAGGCCCCTATATCTGCTTGCTTCTTTCTCCTTTTATCTCTTGTAAGGTAAATGTTGTAACTCAAGTAAGAACATGACTTGAATAAGGGTGATAAGGGTGGTAACTGGGGTAAGGGTGATGACTTGAGTCACACCCTCTAGTAAGGTGGTGACTCAAGATACATCCCACCCTAATGCTTCCTCATTAACACAACAGACACCTCACTCCCAAGTAAGGACCACAACCACAGGCATAGAGGCTAGGATTTATACCACAAAAAGGAGGATAATTATATCAGATCACAAAATGGAGAAAAAACACATAATACAGGGAATCACGGCCTAGCCAAGCTGACATACATTTTGGGGGGACACAATTCAATCCATAACAGGTACTGAAAATCCTGATGGCCGTCCTTTTGGTTAGTACTACCTCATTTTCATAAAATTCCTGAATTAACAGGGCTGAGAAATGTAGTTCTTTCTGCAGAGCCAAGTTCCTTAAAGAAAGAGTCTCTGCTGCTCTGTGTCTGCAAGGCTCGTCTGGTGCCTGGCATGCCTGAATCTTCCATACCACTTGAGTCCTCTCATTCTCTAAGGTTTAACTCCAGACCCTCCTCCTCCGACTGCATTCTTCTTCCCCTCTAATTCCTTTCTGATTCATGCACCCCCAGGCTGGATACTGAACACTCATAGCTTTAATTAAAATGTACTCTATTTTTATCTTCAAATGGACAGACACAGGAACCAAGTTTTAGTTCTCTGCCTCTTCTCAGTAGTGTGGCCAATAAACACTGACTCATTCACATTAGCTTGCCCAGCACTATGTTCTGAGTTCAACCCCAGCCCAGATCCCTCCATGATTCTACTTGTACCCTTAGCCTAGTATCTCACACTTGCTTGGCACAACCTAGGACCAAGTATCCCTCTACTGGGCTAGATACACATCTAGGACCAGCACTCCACCTCTGGGCTGCTGCTGCTCTCTGTCCCTGGGCTGAAAACAATAACAGACTCTATTTCCTGCCACTCTGTGCAGTCCCCAGACCCCAGCCAGCCACAAGTCGGCTCTGCACCCAGCATAGGGAGAGCCCCTAGTTCCACTGCTCCTGCACTTTATGTGCACAGAGTTCCTTGAAATCCAAACAGCCCCTTCATGGCACACCCATGTGACCAGCTAGGGGAGGGTCATGAACTCACAGCACTCCCAGGTTCTTGAAATGTTTCTACTGCAATGCAGCATTCAGTCTACTCTCTCTCTAGGAAATGACGGCTCAGCACTCAGTGGTGTGGAAGGAAAGGTTGAGAGGCTGCAGAGAGAGTGAATGACTGCAGCAGAGCCTTGATGCTCACAGCCAAGGGCTCTTAATGATGTGATGCAGCACCGCCAGTGCTAATCATACACACATGTAGAGAGAGAGAGTAATGAGGGAGAAAGAGCAGAGAGGAAGAGAGAGAGCAGATAGGAAAAGAGAAAGCAGGAGAGAGAACAGAGGGGAAGAGGAGAGAGAAAGAGGGAGAGAGCACAGAGGGAGAGAGCAGAGAGGAAGAGAGAGAGAGGAAGAGAGCAGAGAAGGACAGCAGAGGGGGAGAAAGGGAGGAAGAGAGAGAGCAGAGAGGAAGAGAGAGAGCAAGGAGAAGGACAGAGCAGAGGGAAAGAGAGAGAGAGGAGAGGGAGAGGGAAAACAGAGAGAGAGACTAAGATAGAAAGGAGAGCAGAGACAGACAGAGAGGCTGAACAAAAACAAAAAGGTACAGCTTGCTGAAAAGTTTCTAATCTGCATTCTACAACAGCTGTTGTCTGATGGAACCTTGTTCGTTTGGTTACTCTGTCACTGAGACAATTGAAACCATATATCCTATGCAGATGAGCTGTATCTGAAAGCCCAAGAAAATTTAACTCCAGCAAAACAGAGCTGGAGCTCAGCTGCAAGAGGCCAGTTAAGCTATGTCTAAAATCCCTTCTTCCTCTTTCTCCACTCCCCAAGTTATTTCCTACTCCAGGATACTTTGGTCCTCTCTTCCTCCCCCAAAATAAAACATCTTTCCAAGTAAGGATGTCCATATTTGTCGGTTGAGGTCCCAAGTAACCTACATTTCCTTGTCCCAAACCCACACCCCAAGAAGGAAGATCATGTCAAGAGTGATCTCTCAGCACAGAACAAAATCTTCTAGCCCATGGAAAGGAACTCCAGGTCTTAAGTCAGCAAGCTATAAAGAGTCTGTCCATGTTCCAAGTGCTCCCTCCCAATATTCTGGGGACTGGGATTATGGCCCCACTTCACCTGTGATGGGGCACTGAAGGTCCTTCCTCTAATGGTGACATACTTCCTGGCTATTTGCCAGGTTTTTCCAGCATATAACTTTTTTTCCCCTCCTATGGTCATTTCTTGGCCATATTTTTCCCCTTTTTCTCTCCTTTCATTCTGCAGACATTTATTGAGCACATACTATTATTACAAACCAGTTTCAGTACAGGGCAGGTAAGAATGACAGTTCTTCATAATCAGGGGCAGATTAACCATTAATCTTTGTCTGCACTGACTTATAGTAAGCAAGGTACACTTGGGCTTAATTGTGCTTACTTACTAATACGTAGCGCACAATTTCACCTGGGTTGATGTGGTGAAACTCAGGTGAAATTGTGCACGACAGATTGGTACGTAAGCACAATTAAGCCCATGCATACCTTGCTTATTGAGTGATTCATCCCTGACCACAAACCAGAACTAAAACAACAGTTTGGGGATATTCCCAAGCTCATGAGCATTTGAGGGCAGCTGGGAGCCCTTGGTGAAATCTCACAGCAGAGCCAGAGTGCAGAGGAAGAGGACTCTAAAACATCTCATCCCAGGCTTGAGTGGCTTAAGATAACCACAGCCCTCATTTTTAATTTATACTTCAACAACCCGATACAGCTTTTAGATGAACTGGATACGTGCTAAGAAGATTTCTGCTTGAAGAGTTGCAGAATGAGGTCAGCACAGAGCCAGGTCACAGGCCTAAACTAAGGTCATGCAGTCATTACAGCAACAGGCTCCATGTGGCCATGTCACACTGTCTAACAAGACACTAACCTTTGAGCTGGGCCTGCAGCCAAAATAGGAGTTCACTACATGAAAGATGGAGAGGTAAGCTGGAACGTTCTAGAAAAAGGATAGAAAACTAAGAATGCAGGATGTGCTCTGGCAATCGTGAGTTTGGAACACAGATTGCACAGCTGTGTTGCCAGGCCTTGGAGATACATAGCTGGTTGGATTAGAAATTACTGCAGCACCTTGCACTTTTCCTTTACAGCACATCTCAGGGTTTGTAATTATATATTTGTAAGATTTGCTCATGTTCGT
Organism: Trichechus manatus latirostris; assembly: GCF_000243295.1. Lineage (NCBI taxonomy): Eukaryota > Metazoa > Chordata > Mammalia > Sirenia > Trichechidae > Trichechus > Trichechus manatus. The sequence goes on along the minus strand of NW_004443959.1, from coordinate 80,279 downwards.
CTCCCCCTACCCTGACCCCACGCCAAAACCTACTCCAGAAAGGCAGAAATTCTAATGTTCTGCTCACCATCGTCTACAGCACCTGACACAGGGCTTAGTGCTTAATAGGGTCTCAACTATATATTTGAGAATGAATGAACAAATGAATGAACCTTTAACTGAGTAAGACCAGCTCTATCAGAGCTCCCAGTGCTGTGTATTATTAATAGGGCATTGCTATTTGCTTGTGATTGAGCTGAATCTGGCATCAATTCATATTAAAAGTGCCATTGATTATGCACAAAGTATTGTCACATTTGAAAATAGCTATTTTACAAACTGACTTTTCCCCAATCTAGCCCCATTTTTTTTTTTTTACTTCTTTAGGATGAGACACATTTGAATATATATGCATTTTTTAATCTTACACAAAAGAGAGCTTCCTTAAGGTGTGTAATAAATCTCACCAATGTGCAAGAACAGTCATAAAAAAAGAAGGCTGATTGTTCAGGAGAGTACAGAAAGAATACTAAAGGTCAGTCCCTACCTTGAATATGCCTTTTTCCCAAAATTTTAGTAGCTTTATAAATTTAGAAAGACCACAAGAGCCAAAGACATTCTCAGTGTATAACCTTAGGATGCAAGACAAAATTTTCTTCCTCACCAGAGAGAAATCTGTATTATAGTGAACTGGTTTGGGGAGAAGTAAGAAAATAAAGCTAGGTTACTTCTCCTGGTCTTCTCCCTAGCTCTCTGCTGGGAACTTTCAGGTATGGGCCAGCCTCTACGCCAAGTGTGCACTGCCTAGATTTGGGCACTGCAAGTCCAGCAAGGGGTTGAGCTGACCTGCCTCACTCTGCACTCTCACAGTCTGCATAATGTGCTTTGGATACAGGTCTCCACCATACCTGTCACCAGCACATAACACAGCCTCATTCACAGAGACCTCCACTGATGACTGAAAGCCTTCTATGTCTCTGTATCTCAAGGGGTTGTAGGGAATTAGGCCACACATCTATTTCTTCTCTACTTGACAATCTTAATAGCCCCTGCCAGCAGGGTAGAGCCTCTAACCAAAGCCTAGACAAGTCTAGCAAGCCAAACTCTCCCATTTTGCAGATGAGGAAACTGAGGCAAGCCTAGGGAGGTTAACGGACACACTAAGGTTACTGAAGTAGAATGACAACTTATATCTCTGCCCTCAAACTCATCCTCCTCTTGTCTCCTTCCCCAAACTTCCTCCCATTACTTCTCCCCTCCATAGCAACCCCTTCTCAACATTTCCTTCCTCTATCTTTTCTTTCAGTTCTACCGCCATCATCCTGGTTTGGTTCTCATTCTTTCTTGTGTCTTCAATGCCAGGCCTTTGCCCACATCATCTCCCACCACTCCCACTAGCAGGCCCTTCCCCATCCCTATAGAAAAGTTGTCATCACTGGAAGCCTGGCTCAAATCCTTTCCTTCCCTAGAGCCCTCCCAGCGCACTCTGGCCCAGAGGGTCCTTTCCTATCTCTAGCATAAAGTCTGGACCCTTCTTTGGCACTTTCATTCACTTTCTTATATTTTTGGTACTATTTTTCTTTGTTAAGGGAAATGCTTCTTCCCTACTCCTGTTGAATCCTTCTATGAAAATGAGCTTAATTATTGACATCTTTCTGCCTCTTTATTCACTTCACCTCAGGGTAAAGTAGGGGAGAATAAACTCATAATTATAGACTCAGCTCCTTTCTTTTCCTCTTACAAACAAGCTTTTCTACATAGACTGGTTCCTCTTTTTTTAATAGGCAGTCACTGCACGGATGTAGAAGTAAGTCTAATTCTGGAGTTCAGTGTCAGGCAGCCCACTGAGATCTTATGGTAAGCCGTATGAACTTCAATCTAGCCTTTATCTACTAGAAGCTGAGGTAATGTATTGCCCCTATACGGCTTGTATTTCTCATGTTTCTCAACTGGTACAGAACTCAGAAGGGGAGACAGTTCCTGTTGATACTGCAGCATTCTATATGGGTATTTGTTGTATCATTTAATATGCTGCTTGTATGCTTTGCCTTTTCAACTCTAGTGTGAACTCCTCAGGGGTGGAAACAATGGAGTATAATTTTTTATATCCCCCTGAGCACTTCGTTCAAAGCTTTGCACATAGCAGGTGCTCAATCCATTTCGATTCAATGAAATATGTGTTGAAAAACTCTTGATACCTCCCAGCAATCAAGTAATTTTCCTTAAAGTGTTTTCACCATAATTCTACCACATATAAAGATCTGTAACCAAGGAAACATCTTTCCTATTCTAGCTAAAACATCCTTTCTTTTTTTTATAAATCGTCTTTCCTTAGTACTTATCCTCCTCCTCCATCATTTCTCTGATTCTATCTTTGCCTAGTGGAAACAAAAAAAGCTCTAGCAAAGTCTTGGGAGAGGAGTAGTGGCCACTGAGGCATGGTGGTTCTAATCATTCTTCCACCTCTTTCCATTCATAATCCCAGAGACATGCTTGCTTTTAGACACTGTGACATCTAAGGTTGGCAGCATTTAGAATTAGTATTTTCTGCCAGCAGACCCAATTTCTGTATCACAGTGGTGAGTTTCAGACAATCCTATTGTTTTCCAGTTGTATTTCCAATCCTTTTATCTTCTGCCTCCCTGACCCACCCCCTGGTGACCATACCCTGCTTCTCTTGCCTGTTTCTATTCCCAGTCATCCAGAGTCATGCCCTTGTCTCACCTGGCACTGAGCACTACCTGCTAACAGTGATTTTTCTTTGCCCTGCTTTTTCTGAGCATTTGTCCATACTTCCCCACCACCATTGTCCTGCTAGTGACATATTACCAAACTTCACCTAATTTTGCCGAGTCTTTTGGGTCCATGTAAGACTTCAGAGCAGTATCCACTAGGACCTTCTTATATACACAGTTTAGTTTCCCCACCTCACACCTGACCTGAGGCATTTCCTCCAATTTACCCTCTATTCTAAACTCAAGGCACCCATCATTATCATAACAGTATGAATCTGCCTAATCTAGTCCAGAATACACCATGGATGAAATCAGGGACCTAACGAGAACAAGAATCTTTGAGATGCTCTAGTCTGACCCAATTCCTCCCTCTTCATTTTATAAATGAAGACACCAAGGCGTTAGGAGGGTAAGTGAGCTGCCAAAGTGAGCTAAAGGCAAACTCAAGACTAATCCCCAAGTCTCCTGACAACCAGTTTTATTACCCAATATTTTTGAAGAAATAGAAAAATAACACAGCAGCAACCAATACTGATCGACCATTTTACATAAAAGAGAACTGCCAAAAATGATACAGATTTCTTACAAATCAGCGCTGCAAACCCAAGGTATTTGCAAATTGAAGATTGATTTTCAGCCTTTTTTATGGGATGGGTATTATACTATAACACACAACAAGGTTGAATGTTCTTCTATCCTAAGAGACCAACAATTCAGTCTTTCAATAGTAATAAACAGTTGCAGTAAAAGAAACTCTAGAAGCTTCCGAGGTCTTATGTTCCATTAGGGATATATATAACAGTTACAGAGTTAAAGCAAAACTATTTCACCATAATATTAAAGGGAGAAATACTCAACAAAATAACGTCAGATAAATTTCATAAGATATGACTC
>NW_004443959.1:73866-75392 GCF_000243295.1 Trichechus manatus latirostris | reverse complement strand
TCTTCATATCTGTAAAACGGGAAGAATAAATATTTGGTTTTGTTTTTGAGTGTTTGTAAGATTCAAAGAATATATTTCTCTTAGAAAAATAAAATAGCACAAGACAAGTGCCAGGTTATATATTATCATCAGTAAATCAGAGTGGAATGAAGCACTTTCAAAAAAATATTAAGTAAAAATAAGTCAAATTAATAATAGATCAAAAGGAAGTAGCACGGCACAATCATCAATATTCTGGTGAAAACAATCCAAGTATAAGAAAAATTGGTGCTATGGATCTAAGTTCTCCCTAAGGATCAACACGAAAGTGGTCATCTATTGTCACAGGATGCTGGCCAGAACAAAGCACCAGGAGCGAGGGACAGAAGCCATGCCTCAGATTCCCAAGCCCACTCCGAGATGCATGACTGCACAAGCAGCCTGCCCTTTTTTGTTTTCAGTTCCCTCATATGAAAAGCATAGGCTACGTGTTCTGTATCACACTGCCTATGTGCTGGGGTTCAATGCCACTGCAAATACTCCATAGCTCTATAACTTTGAGCTACTTTTCTCTCCTAGGACAGGGGTTCAGTTCTACAGAGTAAAACCTCGATGACCCTGGAATAAAGAGTAAAGAATCTGAGTTCTCCTAAGAACAGACCCTGCCTCAAGATTTGGGTATGAGAAGTGTATTTAGGAGGTAATTCCAACAATTCCTGTGAGGGAGTGGAGAAGTGACTCATAATGAGAGGAAAATCAATAAATGTGCATTAATGAATAGATAATGGTTGTGGCAGCAGATGCACTATCCCACTGGTGATCTTCTAAGATAATATGGAACACATCTGAGGATTGTCCCACTGGAAGGCAAGGAAGCTTGGGTATTTATGCAACAACTCCTGACCTCATTGGCTGAAGAGTCATTCCTGAGACTTCAACTCCCCAAAACTCCCATTCTAGAGAAGACCAAGCATGCTCCCAAGGCCAGAGAATATCTTCATACAGAGAAATGCAGGAAATCAGTTACATGTATATGGAAACTGTGTATAGGAAATCTCAGGAGCAGACCAAGGGAATATGAGCAGGACACTGAAAATTAAATAAAAGAGAAATTTATAATCTTTCAATGGGATTATCAGATCAGATGGAAGTGTATCAAGAGAAGACACGAGATCTGCCTGGAGGCTAGTAAAAGGAGGACAGAGAGCAAGTATGTGAGTATTTAGCCAAAATTCAATGAAGCAGAAAATTCTTAAATCACGATAATTCCAGTGAATGTGAAGAAGGACTCTACTATGCAAGTTTACTGATATTAATATTAGCTATAATTTATCACCTACTGTGCAAGGCACTGTATTAGACATTGTGTTAGGTGTGTTCATCACCTCCTTACAACCCAGTAAATTAAGAAATTAAGATTTGGAGGAATTATTTGATGTTTCCAAATCACACAGCTAGTGTCACGGATTGAATTATGTCCCCAAAAAATGTGTGTATCAATTTGGCTGGGCCATGATTCCCAGTATTGTGTGGTTGTCTTCCATTTT
>NW_004443959.1:61525-73005 GCF_000243295.1 Trichechus manatus latirostris | reverse complement strand
CATGCTGCCCAAGACTTCTGCCCTGCCAATGGGCCTCACTGGGCCCTTCCTCATAGATGGGAAGACTCCTGCACAGGATCTCCCAAGCTTCTGCCACTGGCTCTCCTAAGCCTCCGCCACTGGCTCCCGTCAAGCTACCTGGGCCTGCAGGGCTCTTTTGCTACCACGTTACCTGGGTCCTGCAGCCCAGGTCGGGGAGTGTGCAACCCCTGCATGGGGCATACTCAAGCATCTCTTGCCCTGTACAAGTGAGTGTTACAACTCTTTTAGCTCTTCGGCAAACCTCCTACCCAGAGGCAGCCAGCTCCACTCTGCTTTAGGAAGACCCCTGCACAGGATTCTCAGAGGCAACACCTGGACGGGGCATAGTCATTCCTCTGTCCTACATGGGCAAGTTTTATAGTTCTTTTAGTTTCACCAGCAAGCCTCATGACCAAAAGCACTCAGCTCTACTTCATGGCCCAGCAAGCCCACCTCTGCCGTCTCTGTCCATCTTCAGATTTTGCCCTTTCTTCTAGATCCAGGAGGTTCTCAGTGCAGGGACCTGGGTTCCTTGGTTCAAAGGAAGCTCTCTGCTCCAGACTCTTCTTCTTGATGGCAGTGAGGTTCCCCCAAAACCTCTGTGAACTTAGCCCTTATGTAAGTCTACTTCTTGTCAATTTCAAGTCATGGCCGTCCCACCAGGATCACAAACTGACCAATCCCCTCAGTAGTCAATAAGCCACTCAATTTGCATAGTAAACTGACCAATCCCCTCAGTGGACCATAAGTCACTCAATTTGCATAGTCCTAGCCAATCATTCTGTAGAAGTTACAAGACCATGGCTAGAAAGGCCACATAAAAGTAATTCACTATACTACAGACAAGCTGAACTTGAACTCTTCCATTACATAACTGTGATTTTGTGGCCTCAGCTTTCCTCGTTATAGACAGAGGATACTGCACTCAGTGATTTCTAAAATCTCTTACACCTCTGACAGCCTTTCTGAGCCATGGGATATCCTCAGTGAAATTCATACATGTATTAAGCGTGCAGAAATGTACCTTCCTGATGTCAATTAAAAACACCAACTACTATGACAACAGTTAAAATCTGAGCTCTCTCCAATTCCAACACGTATGGGCTTTCAACTAACTTGTCTTATTTCCATGTCCTAGAGAACGTATTAAGTTTTGTCATGAAATCTTCCTCAAGATTATCTAGCTCCCTTTGTTCTACTACCATGTTCACCACTCTGAAATACTAGGAGTAATCTGAATATGGAATGTAAAATTTATTCCATTCAATTCAACATATATTTACTGATTTCCTGTTATAAGCACCAAGCCATATGACAGACACATTTGACAACACAGAGATAGTTAAGACATGAACCCTTCCCTCAAGAGCCTTAAAATATTGGATTAGGAGAGGAAACTGGTATTTAAAAAGCTCTTTCTTATTCAATATCACCTTTAATCTTCACAACAATCCGATAAGATAGTGTACTAAATATCTGTGTCATGTAATAGTGACAACTATAGATTACATCCCATTTATTCTTTATCCAAGTAGAATTTTACTGTTGTTCCCCTCACTGTAAGACACTAGATACATTCTATAATTAAGACTTTGGTTCACAAATGTATAGTTGACACAAGTATTCTTAAAAACTTGCAGTATCTCCATACTGATTTCTACTTGTAGAATCTTCATATGGACCCTGACCCATGAAGTAAGAATTACTATGATTTTAAAGACTAAGTGAAAGCACTGATGTTTTCCCTTGTCCCTATCAAAATATAAAATCAGAGGAATATTATATCCCTGTGGGAATAATAGAGAGGCCACCACAAAATATGTGAAAGATGCATATATGATGATGCCTATCACATCCCCCCTCAACTCTCCAGGTTGGCCAGTGCAAAACATTGATGAGAACAAGAAAATGAAATGGGTGATAATGTCTACTGTATCTACGTGTCAGGTTAGTTTCCTTACTGGAATTATTGGCACCTAGTTTTCAGTTATTGATAAAGCAAATGCAGCTTTATTCATTCCAATAAACAGAGACCGCTGAGAGTAATCTGCTGTCACCTAGTGGGGATAAAAGTATAACTTTACTGTCCTAGGAATGTCAACTGTCCAATTTTGTGTCACAATTTAGTTGCAAAGAACCTCTTACAATGTTGTAGGATGTCTTGCTGATTCAAACCATTAAAGACAATGTATTGATAGGACCTGGAGAGCAGGAAGCAGCAGGTTGTTTGAGAAAAAGTATGTTTGGTGGACACAGTTAGATGTCCATATGCCACATATAGGTATTCTGTTTTGATCAATTTACCAAGTGATTTGAAAGCTGAAAGCTCTAGAAAGAGTCCAGGGTATTGGAAGATACTCAGACTGGACGTGACTTCACTGCAGGTGGCTCTGACATGCATCACTATGACCAAGTGCATCCGTTATAGCAGATGTTTTGGAGCATAACCATATGCCCTTCAACAAGTAATCAATCTTGTTGTGACAACTAGTTCCCAAATTGCTACTAAGCTTGGAGGAAGGCTGAACTCATGACCATGAGAATATTCTGCCCTCCTCACCTATGAATTTGCAGACATTTCAAGGGGACATCGGATTGTTGCAGGGTGTGAAATAGAATTGTTTCAGGCACAAAGATTTGAGGAAACACACTTGTTCACACCCAAATTACACAGAAAACAAGGACATTCATTAAGTGACTTCATCACTAGAATCTTGCTCCTTTTCTAAGCTTGTGTTTTATACTATTGTGCCAATTTGTTGCTTAGATAAGAAAGCACGAAACGTACTGTCCAGCATTCTGTTGAAACTACATAGTAATCTCAACTATGTGAAGCTTTATAGCTCTCTTTTTCTCCAACCTGAGCTTACTCTCCTGTAATTGTGTTTTCTTTGCAGCTGCATTCTCGATGGTAAGTAAGCATCGTCTCTTCTAGAGAAGAGAACATTGCAATTAAACACCGTTTGGTAGATTTTAAAAAGCACACACTTTCTTCTTGGAACTAAACTAAAAAACAAAGTCCCATTTCATATCACAATAACAAAGCTTTGAAACCCTATTAAATATGATGCTGCAGAAGCAGGAGCTGATGGTAATTACTGTTTAATGGTATCAAGCTCAGCTCTATTACAAAGAAAACCCTCCAGAAATGATATCCCCAGCAAGGGAAAATATGTGAACACACTACCATTTATAACTAAATAATACACCCCAAAAAACAAACTCTTTGCCATCAAGTCAATTCCAACTCATAGTGACCATATAGGACAGAGGAGAACTGCCCTATAAAGTTTCTGAGGCTGACGTCTTTACGGAAGCAGACTGCCACATATTTCTCCCACAGAGCAACTGGCGGGTTCAAACCACCGACCTTTTGGTTAACAGCCCAGCACTTAACCACTGAGCCACCGAAGCTAAATAACATAGTGATGATAAAATTGTTAAGTGACAAAAGCAGCATTCATGGGTATCTTAATAATTTGACCTCTTGTCCATTTGTCAGTTTATTTGTTTTTTAATCATGGGGGAAATGTGACCAACTTCATGGCCTAAGAATTCCTGGTGATATTATTGACACTATTAATAGCATATAGCATAATTATAAAAATTACAGGATGGACAAATCTAGGTGTGAATCCTAGTACCTTCCAGGCTATGTGATGCTGGGTAAGTTACTTAACCTCCCTAAGTTTCAGGGTTGGCTTATGTTTTAAATGAAATAACATATCTTAAAAGCTTGACACAGCACCAGACAACCAACTAAGCTTCAACAAATGACCCCTGTGGTTACTATCCTTGGTGGCGCAGTGGTTAAGAGCTATGACTGCTAACCATAAGATCAGCCATTCAAATCTACCAGCTGCTCCTTGGAAACCCTATGGGACAGTTCTACTCTGTCCAGTAGGGTCGCTATGAGTCAGAATCAACTTGACAGCAACGAGTTTAGGTTTTTTTTTTTTTGGCAGGGGGGTGGGGGTGTGTAATTATCCTCTGTGGTCACTCTGCTGGCAAAATGGCCTTCAGAGGGACCCCAAAATGGTTCAGCTTAAACTAAGAATGAGGAAAGGTGCCCAGCACAGTGGGAAGCACTAAGACATCATGATGGTGATTAACATGCATTCCCCCTGCTTATTTCCCTACGGAGACCTATAGAGTAAGTTTGTAGCTTGTGCTACTTTTGGTCACTCTCACAGAACAAAAAGGTGGAGCAATGCTGAGGAGGCTTGGAGGTGTCCAGAAAGAAGAAGGGGATCTGAGATTCTGGAGCTCAGCTGCCCAAATACCTAAATGCAAGCAAACCAGTTGATGAGAGAGGAAATAAGGGAAGTCAAGGAACAATATATGGTGTGAAAATCTGCTGTGCATGTGTGGCCACTGTCTGTAGAAGAGGTTACCAGCAGAGATGTGTTGATTCTCATCACTTGGTTTGACCGAGGTAATGCTTGCCCCAGTGTATTATATAAGAAGGTCCCAGGAATGAATGTGCTACTCGTTGTGGGGTGACATTTGGTCTGAAGACAATGTCAAAAAACAAAATCTACACTAGAATCAAGTCTATTTCCAGGGATAAAAGTGGGTAAGCTCTAAAGCCTCAAGAATTTTTCTGAGGGAAAAAATATGAGTCAGAGGTATTCTTTATCAGCTCAAGTGCAGACAGAAATGAGAACTATTTTGCATTTAGTTACCCATTTGTGGAAGCAACGTTGTGTGCTTCACCCTTAAACCCATGGTAACAAGTGTGAGAGCATTTTTTTAATAAAATAATAATAGATAAAATTTACAGAGCATTTAAGATATGCCAGGTATGAAATCCTTTCAAAGAACTGGATGTAGAAATTGTATCTGAGTGTGATCACAGTCAAATTACAAGAAGCTCTCCCAGAGACTCTGCAGTAACTCTTATTTCTGCCATCAGATGTCAGTACACGTGAACACTGTTCAGGTTCTCATATGGCCAAAAGCAGACAAGAAGGAGTATGTAGCTCCAGCATTACAACAGCCTCCAATGTTTAGAGCAAGTCCCCTTTCAGATTATTCTTTCCTTAACTGAGAGGTTTTTTTCACTGACATCAGACCTGCCAACATCTTTTTATTCCACTGCAATCATTACCTTCATTTTCTACTCTTTGGCTAGCTTCAGTATTAGTGTCAGCAATTTCTGTGCATTTTCAAGCTCATGAAGGAATTGTCATTTTACACTGTGGACTTGTTCCTCTTTGCAATACTGGCAGCTGACTTAAGTCTAGTTATGATTAATGACAATTCAGTAGTGCTTTTACATAGCACATTTCATTTCCAGATTACAAAATGCTCTGTAAGAATTCTCTCGCAGTCCTTCCCAGCAGAATGGAAAGATTTAAAAAAAACAGAAAATTTAAGATAAGCACCCAATGAACAGTAATGAAAGACAAGGACATCAGGTTCTTCTGGGCTTAAGCCACTGTTTCTCTGCTCAGAACCACAATGCCTCCACAAGAAGGAAGATGCATGAGAGTTGTGTGTGGGAAAGCCCATAGCACAAAAGAACAGTTGGGAAGAATTGCAGTACTCCTCTTTTCTTTGGTCTCAAAATCTCTTTGTGGCTTTGAAATAGATGCATTAGGTAGTACTACTCTTACTCTAGTTATTGATCAAGGATCTTTAAAAAGCTTAGACAGTTGCTACTACTTTTGGATTTTGTGGTTTATTTATAAGCAAGCAGCTTTGTCATCCTCATATCATGATCAACAATAATCAGGGAAACAGGCCTACTTTTTCGTGTTGAACTGGGCAGAAAATTCAAGACCTATGTTATTATAGACCCGCTGAAACTGAAATGACTCCAAACTCGCCTTTCTCAAATCGCATCATCTTGGTTTCCAAGAAGAGGCTCTTGAGGGCTATTTAGGACAACTTCTCAATCAGCTCTTTCAACAGAGAGAGGCCACAGAAGTAGATGGAAAAAGACCTGAACTTTTAGAAGAGCTGATTTCAAGTCCTGCTTCAGAGCTTACTTTCTGAGGAATAGGTTATTTAATCTTCCAATGGGCTATCTCCTGGTGATGTAATAAAGGTTCTCTTCCTACTTAGCCCCTAAGGCTATTATGAATATCAGATTTCTGGCATAAGAATGTGCCAAGCTCTTCCAAGGAAAGTGATATCAAGTGAAACAATTTAAAATGTTTGGTGAAGATCAATGGACAAAGTTTATTGTGCACACAGTAGAAAGTACTGGGTACCAAGAAGAAAATGAAAATGTGAAGTACAGTTGCTGTCATTCTTTATCTCATAGACTTGCCTTAGATAAAAGACAATCACACCTAAAAAAGATAACTGAAATACAATCTATGCTAGATAGAAGGTGAATGAATAGAGATGAAAATGCTATAGGAGATATATGTGCAAAAGAGGACTTAGAAGGTATAAAAAGATTTACAAAATTAAGGATGAAAAAGAAGGATGAAGGAAAATTAAGGTAGGAGAGATACTTAAGCAGTGCTGTGGTATTAAGAAAACATAGGCAACCCTGAGACCAGAAGAACTAGATGGTGCCCAGCTACTACTATTGACCACTCTGACTGGGATCACAGTAGCAGGACCAGGACAGAACAGAATAAAAATGTAGAACAAAAAATAAAATTCATTTAAAAAAGACCAGACTTACTGGCCTAACAGAGACTGGAGGAACCCCTAAGACTATGGCTCTAAGACATCCTTCTGACTTGTAACTGCAGCCATTCCTGGAAACCACCTTCTAGCCAAGCAACAGACAGTCCTATAAAATAAACAATGACACAAAAATAACATACTTCGTAGAACAAACAATTATACAAAACCAAAGGAGCAACATTTGCCCAAAAGTAAAGATGAGAAGGCAGGAAGTAGTAGGAAAACTAGATAAAAGGAGATGGGGAAGCTAGGGTAGAAATGGGGAGAGTGCTGACACAGTGTGGGGATTGCAACCAATGTCATGGAACACTTTGTGTACAATTTGTTGAATGAGAAACTAACCTGCTCCATAAACTTTCAGCTAAAACACAGTAAAACATTGTTAAAAAAGAAAGAAAGAAAACATAGGACTCCCTAGGGGCAACTATAGACCATTTTCCTGGAGGAGCAGATGGTTTGTACAAGAAAAGTATAGAAAAGTAAACAGAAAAGAGAAAGACAGATGACCTACAATGCTAGGTTATGATTCAGGCTGTATTGCATATATACCAACAAAACCCAGTGAGATGAAAAGAAAAAGTATTTATTTATTATGATAAAAATAAATTACCTAGGCAAAATTCTTATCCATAAATGTCCAATATCTACTGAAGAAAACTATGAAATGATGAAACATTCCCAAAGGCACAAAAGTAGATTTGCACAAATGGAAAGACATTCCATGTTCTTGGGTAGGAGAACTCAATGCAGCAAAGATGCCAATACTCTCTAAGTTAAATTATAAATTCAATATGATCCCAGTTTTTTAAAAAAAGTCATTTTTTCTAAAGCTAAACAAGTTGATTACAAAGTTTATTATTAAAATAAGAAGAAAAAGAAGCATGAATAGCCAGGAAATCAAAAAAAAAAAAAAGAACAATGGGATGAGGTGAGTGGTGGCTAGCCCTACCATGAAGTAAAATATAAACCCTCTAAAATTAAAGCAGTGTAGTATAGGTACAAGGATTGACATATAAATCAATAAAACAAAACTGAATATCCAGAAATAGCTCAGCTGCATATGGATATTTAGTATATTTCATAGATGGCATCTCAAATCAATGGGAGAAGAAGACATTTAATAAGTGATGTTAGAATAACTGGATATTCATATCACAAAAAAGATAAAACTGGACCATTTCTCACACCATACACCAGGAAAAATGTCCATGGATAAGATATTTAAATGTAAAAATGAGATCATATAAATACTAGAAGAAACCATGAGTAAATTCCTCTATAACCTGGAAGAGAACAAACTTTCTTAAGGTTGACTCGAAAATAAGAACCAGTAAACATAAATTTGATAAATAAAAATTTTAAATATCATGGCAAAAATAAATCATAAGCAAAGTGAAAAAGGCAAGTGACAAACTGGGAAAAATGTTTGCAACTCATATGACAGAAAAGGATTGGTAGCCCTAAAATAGAAAGACTGTCTAAAATAGAGAAGAAAACCCCTAAAAACCCTATAGAAAAATGATCAAGTGACATGAATATATAATTATAGAAAAAGAAATTCAAATAGACCTTTCACATGAATATATGCTAAACATCATTCCTAATAAGAGTTCCAAATTAAAATTACACTGAGATACCACTACTTACCTGTCAGGTTGTCAAAATTTTGAAAATTTACAATATAGGGGAAGTCAACACAACTTGACCAAGTCAAAGTCATAGATGCTTCCTAGACACATCCAAACATCTTGAGGGACCAAGTTATTGGGGCTGAGGGCTAGGAACCATAGTCTCAACGGACATCTAGGCCAACTGGCATGACATAGTTCATAAAGAAAATGTTCTACAACCTACTTAGGTGAGTAGCATCTGGAGTCTTAAAAGCTTGCAAACAGACATCTAAGACACATCTGTTGGTCCTGTCTCATCCAGCACAAAGGAGAATTAAAAAACAAACAAACAAACAAACAAACAAAGACACAAGGGAAATATCAGTCCAAAGGACTAATGGACCACATGAACCACCACCTCCACCAGCCTGAGCCCAGAAGAAATAGCTGGTGCCCGGCTACCACCACTGACTTGTCTGACAGGGATCACAGTAGAGGGTCCCGGACAGAGCAGGACAAAAATTTAGAACAAAATTCAACTCACAAAAAAAAAAAAAAAACCCTGACTTACTGGCCTGACAGAGATTAGAGGAACCCTTGAGACTATGGCCACTGTATACCCTGCTAACTCAGAACTGAAGCCTCTCGTGAAGTCCACTTTTCAGTCAAAGATTACACAGACCTACGAAACAAACAATAACACACATGAGAAATGTGCTTCTTAGTTCAGTCAAGTTTACAAAACCAAATGGACAACAGCTGCCCAAAAACAAAGACCAGAAGGTGGGAAGGGACAGGAAAACTGGGTGAATAGACAGACACGGGGAACTTGGGGTGGAAAGGGAAAAGGGGAGAGTGTTGACATAATATGAGGATTGCAACCAATGTCACAAAACAACTTGTGCATAAATTTTTGGATAAGAAACTAATTTGTGCTGTAAACTTTCACCTAAAACACAATAAAGTTCAAAAAAAAAAAAAGAAGAAGAAAACATATCAAGATTTTTTTAAAACATCGAAAATTTAACATGATGTTCTATTGGTAAGACTTTGAGGAAACAGTCTTATATTGCTGGTAGGAATGCTAAGTGGTACAGTCTCTAGAGAGCAGAATTCAGCAATATCTAGTAAAATTATGCTTTTATCATTTGAATCAACAATCTCATACTGAGAATCATAACACAAGTATACGCTGACCAAAAAAAAAACGAAAGAGAGAGAGATGCACAAGACTATTTGTTGTGGCATTATTTAATAGAAGACTGCTAGAGTAAACTATGGTACACACACATACACACACTGGAATACTGCCAGATGTAAGAAGGAACAAGAATTATCTCTAATACTGTTACGGGGTGATTTCTCTCTCTCTCTCTCTCTCTCTCACACACACACAGACACGGTTTATGGATAAATTAAATCCTAAAAAGAATGTTTTTTATCTATAGAAGGAAGAGAGAACAGGATGGAAGTGACAGGGATATGTGTTACATTTCTCTGAACATAGCTTTTTTTGTTATCGTGATTTTGAAATAATGTGTTTTATAAAACTGAAAAACGAAATTATTCAAAAATGATAAAAGTAATTCTTCAGAGTTGAAAACAAATGAACCTAACTGTGTATTGAGTGATTTAGCTACACAAAGAGACATTATTTCAAATAACTTGAAAACACAGTAATTGGACTGCACATGCCCCAGAGGGATATGTTTTATCAGCAAAGAGATCTGCAAAAAATCTTAAACTGTTTTTCGTATTCATATTTTTGGTGGTAATATTGGTGGTATTGTTCTGAATTGTTGTATCTATAGAGGGAGTAAAACAAGTGGGTAATTATGTCCATGAGTTGGAAGTAAAATTTTTGTCATAGTAGGGGAGAAACACAAGAGTAGAATCAGAGAAGTTGAACAAAAGTCCTATTATGATAAATTTCAGCTGGAGATGTCAGTACAAATTTAAGACGCATTTTCTTTAAAAAATATGCATTTCCTACTTTTGTCCACTAAAAAGATCTATTAGAAATGGTGACGAATCCAATAGCAATGGGCACTCCTAGTTCCTAGACTGTCTCTGTATGTCATTTTCCACCATAGTAAACCATAGTACCTAGGAGAAATTGCTATATCTAGGTGTAGGACAATAAATATACAATGTTTTTCATTTCAGAAAATCAAGGAAGTCATCAAACTTAGCTGGAGTTGTATCAGAGAACTCAGAAGTCAACTTGAAGGGGCTCTTAGCTAATCAAACGTAGGACAATTTGAGTTTCAAAATCAATAATACCTTCAGAGATTTAACACCATCAAATATCTTTTGTAAATGATTCTAAAAATAAACACATAGTTCATTGATCACCACTGGAAATGTTAGGAAAACCTACACATAATTCTAAAAACTGGTAATTAAATGCAAAGAACCAAATATTTGTCCTTGTTTTCCCTGTATGAGCTATACATCAGGGTAACCATGGTTGATGATGGCAAGTTATTCTTTTTAAAACAATTGCAGTTAATTAATGAACAATAACAACACTTTGTAACCTCTAATGAAATAATGACAAAGCAATGTTCACCAATGGCTTCTGAAGACATTAGGTGAAAAGCTGATGGGGAACTTTATAAGGGATGGACCAAGTTGATGACCCCTGAATGCACTGAAACAAGCAGCACTGAGTTCTCCTGAGGTAATGAAATAGGAAGTTCTCACTACTATGTGGTTTCTTGCTAAAAATTTGAAGGTAAATATGACCATACCTCTAAATCTAATTATTAAGTAGAGCCATATAAAATTGCCAATACTTGACCATTTTGACCTACAAAAATGTAATTTCATTTGATTAAACCTAATACCTAAATAGAGGAGAAGAGAAGCAAATTAAGTCAAACACTATGGGGATGCAATTGGCAAAATCCAGATAGCACCAATGACTCAGTTTCTGCAATAACTACAACAGCAGCAACAAAATTACAAGAAAATTTAAAAGAAGGGGTATTAGTTACACACTGAAAAAAACTTAAGTGGCGTATTGGTAAAATACAAGGTGAAGACCTTATTAGAATCCTGATTCAAACAATCCCTCCAAAAAACAATAATAAGAGACTTCTGGCAAATTGGAGCTCTAAGCAGAACAACCACGCCGTCCCTCCACAGCAAAGATCCAAAAAACTAAGCCGAACAGAGAAAACAACAATCCTGAAACCC
>NW_004443959.1:46605-52817 GCF_000243295.1 Trichechus manatus latirostris | reverse complement strand
GTAAATAGAAGTTGTATAACTCAAGGATAGGAAAGATTGTGCAAAGTTTGTGCATCTTTTTTGGAACACAACTTTAAAAGAGAATCCATTTAAATTACCCAAGCAGAAAGTTAATATATTAGTTTTTTTTTTTCTCTGAAGGAAATAATTCTGTATTTTCAAATATTCTTAGTAATCCAAGATATCAAGTCACATTATCATATTCTCTCAGCAAATTTTTTTAAGCTATTAATTTTCTTAAGAAAGCTTTTTTCCAACCAGGGTATTAGGATAAATTTAAAGCTTGGTGTGTCATTAAATCTATTTATTTAAGATTTCGCACATGGCGTCCGTGTATTTTCAAAATCTGACTCCTGCCACCCTCACAAAAAGCAGTTTCACTTTCTGTTGTTCCGCTACCACATCCTCCCTCACAGTGGATACACCCTAAGGTGTCCCTCAATGATCTCAGCCCCCTGGTGTTCACGTCCTGTATTATCCCCTCCCCCTGAGTGTGGGTGGGACCTGTGACTTGCTTCTAACCAATGTAATGTGGCAAATGTGAGTGGATGTGGTTACTGTGATTCGGTTACACTGTATGCCAAAGGTTATGGAATGTCGCTCCCATGATTAGGTTATGAAATGTATACCGCTCCATCTTGCTAGCGTGCACTGGAAAGACTCGCCTGCTAGCCTTGAAGCAAGCTGTTATGATGTGAATGGAGAAGGCCACATGGCAGAAAACTGGGGGAAGCCTTTAGGAGTTGAGGGCCTTGATCCTACAACTACGAAGGGTTAAATTTTGCTAACAGCCACATGAACTTGGAATAGGAACCCAGGCACCAAAAGGAACACAGCTTGATTCTAACCTTGTGAGACCCTGAGCAGAGAACCCAGTTAAGCCATGCTCAGATTCCTGATCCACAGAAATTATGAGATAATAAAGATGTGTTATTTTAAGCCACTAAGCCTGTGGTTTTTTTAGGGAACAATAGAAAACTAATATGCTCACATTTTCTTGGTCCCTATGCCATGTTCAACAGGATCCCTGGTTGCACAGTGGTTAAGCACTCAACTACTAACAAAAGGGTCAGCAGTTCAAACCCACAAGCTGCTCCACAGGGGAAAAATGTGGCAGTCTGCTTCCATAAAGATTTCAGCCTTGGAAACCACAAGGGGCAGTTCTATAGGGTTGCTATGAGTTGGGATCTACTTGACGGCAATGGATTTATGCCTTGTTCAAGTTATTCTTTCTGCCTGCAGTGATTTCTCTCCCTTATCTGCCTGCTATATATTTTTGCATCCTTTAAGATCTAGTTTAAACATCTCCTTTGGAAGGCTTCTCCAGTCCTTTCTAATACTCAAAATCCATGCTCCCACTGTTAGCCTTTACGAAGTATTAATCCTTCCTTTGTATCCATATTGTACCTTAAACATACCTCGATTGTTCAAGTATCATATTACATTATAATTATTTATGGCCTGCATCCCTCATCATACATTGAGTTTCTCATTTATTTATTTATTTAACAAACATTTAATTCCAACTTACAACATACCGGATAGTATGTTAAATACTAGTAACACAGACTTGATAGTCTTTTCTCAAAAGACAGAGACTATATCTTAGTCATCTTTATATTTCCTGTTGAGTGCTGCATCTGGAAAATAAAAATATTAAATTTGGCAGCTCTAGGTTAATTTGCTTAAAAAAATCAAATTTCTCAAAGCTAGTTTGCCAAATTACCACTTCACCAAAAACTGCCAAGTACCTTAAACTGGTTTTTCACAACGATTTCACTTTGAGGAGTAGAAACCGGTTCAGGGTTTAAGCCTGAAAAAATTGAGAACTTTTTTGTTATTGATTTTAGGCAAGTGAATCTTTGTGGTTAAATGACTCTAGTAAAACTGAGCAAATGAATCAATCGGTGAACTAATTTCAGTAAATTGGTCTGACTGCAAGTTATTACCCTTATTTGTTTGGTAGAAACAATAAGAGCAACAGTGGTTTTAAGGAAGACAATATTCATACGAGCTAGTATAGTTGGAGAGGCCACCCTGGAGACAGGACATGAACTGAGCTTTGAAGGAAGGAAAGAATCTATGAGTCGGAATCGACTTGACAGTAATGGATTTATGCCATGTTCAAGTTATTCCTTCTGCCTGCAACGACTTCTCCCCTTTATTATGTTCCTTGGTTTTAACCATGTCCTACATGTCTTTCACATGAGAATATCCCTAGTTGTTTTTTTTTTTTATTATTATTACTATTTCTTGAACCCATCAGCTGCTCCATGAGAGAAAGATGTGGCAGTCTGCTTCTGTAAAGATTTATAACCTTGGAAACCCTATGGTACAGTTTTACTTGCTATGAGTCAGAATCGACTCAACAGCAATGGGTTACTATTTCTTAATCTCTTGTCTATCATCAGATCTGTGTTACTTCATAAAATGAGTTCAAATTGTACCTTGTTTTGTTTTGTGTTTTCTATTATTTGGAATTGTTTGTGAAATATTGGATTATTTTTTCCTTGAGTGATTATTAGAAATCATTAATATAACCATTTTGGCCTGTTGTTTCTCTACAGTTATAAGAATATTCAGAATTTCTGTTTCTTCCTGGATCAATTCTGGTAAATTACATTTTTCAAAGAATTTTTTTCATTCCACCTAAGTTTTGAAAATATTGTCATAAATTTGTTCTTAATATCCTTCTATTATTTAATTTCTATAATGTTGTTTTTGTTAGGTGATGGATAATCACAGAATACTGGGAATTATGGACTAGCCAAATTGACACACATTTTTGGGGAGACACATTTCAATCCATAACAGCTCATATATGAATATACATATGCATATTTTTGTAAAGTTGGAATCATATTGTTAGATGGCTTGGTAACTTCCTCTTAAACCTAGCAACATAGCGTTGTGTATTTTTCATGGCATTAAACATTCTCTTAAAACATGATTTTTATTAACTGTGTAGCATTCTATATCCCCCACATGTCTGTCAGTTTGTCTTACTGTGGGGGCTTGCATGTTGCTGTGATGCTGGAAGCTATGCCACCGGAATTCAGATACCAGCAGGGTCACCCATGGTGGCCAGGTTTCAGCTGAGCTTCCAGACTAAAACAGACTAGGAAGAAGGACCTGGCAGTCTACTTCTGAAAAGAATCAGCCAGTGAAAACCTTACGAATAGCAGCGGAACATTGTCTTATGTAGTGCCGGAAGATGAGTCCTCCAGGTTGGAAGGCACTCAAAAGAAGTCTGGGGAAGCGCTACCTCCTCAAAGTAGAGTCGGCCTTAATGACGTGGATGTAGTCAAGCTTTTGGGACCTTCATCTGCTGATGTTGCAGGACTCAAAGTGAGAAGAAACAGCTGCAAACATCCTTTAATAATCGGAACGTGGAATGTACGAAGTATGAATCTAGGAAAATTGGAATTCATCAGAAATGAAATGGGACACATAAAGATCAATATTCTAGGCATTAGTGAACTGAAATGGACTGGTACTGGCCATTTTGAATCAGACAATCATATGATTGGGAATGACAACTTGAAGAGGAATGATGTTGCATTCTTCATCAAAAAGAACATTTCAAGATCTATCCTGAAGTACAATGCTGTCGGTGATAGGATAATATCCATATACCTGCAAGGAAGACCAGTTAATATGACTATTATTCAAATTTACACACCGACCACTAAGGCCACAGAAGAAGAAATTGAAGATTTTTACCAGCTTCTGTGGTCTGAAATTGATGGAATACACTATCAGGATACAGTGATAATTACTGGTGATTGGAATGCGAAAGTTGGAAAGAAAAAAGAAGGATCAGTAGTTGGAAAATATGGCCTTGGTGATAGAAACGATGCCAGAGATCACATGACAGAATTTTGCAAGACCAGCAACTTCTTCATTGCAAAGTTAATTTCTGTAGCATATACAGTTATGTCCCCCTTTTCACTCCTAGTATTTATTTTTACCTTCACTCTCTTTTGACTGATCAAACCTGTCATTTTTTTCATCTTTGTTTTTTTTAAAGGACCGCTTTTGGCTTTGTTGATTCTACTGTATTTTCATGTTCTATTTTTATCATCAGTTCCTTTATTCTACTTTGTTTGGATGTATTCTGTTTTTCCAACTTTTGAAATTAAATGCTTTGCTCCATAGTATTTACTTCTTTAATGTATTAGTTATTTTAAATTCTATTTTTTAAAAATTTCTTGATGCATTTTTTAGAATCCTTTTGTTATTGATTTCTAATATGATATGATTCATATGAAATTCATTGAATCATGCTTTATGGCAAACATGTAATTAATTTTTCTAAATATTTCAGATGTACTTGAATTGGTGGTTGCAATATTACATAAGTATCCATTCGGTCAAGATTATTATTTGTAATGTTCAAATCTTCTCTATTTTCTTGTCTGAATTCATATACTGAGGTAAGTTTGTATTATAACCTCCTTCTGTCATAATAGATTAGTTTCTCCTTTGAATTCTGTCATGTTTTGTGGTATATATTTTGAGTATATATTCCTGTGTGCAGACAAGTTTATAATTGTTACACCTTCCTAAGGAGCCAAACCATTTCATGCTAGTGTTACTTTTTGTCTTGAAATATTCTGATTTTAATATAACTAACCCAGTATTTTTTGGTTTGTTTTTGTCAGCATTATCTTTTTCATTCTTTCACTGTCAATATTTCTGTATCTTTATCTTATAGGTGTAACTTTTGTAAAAGCATACAGCTTCATTTTGTGTTTGAAAAATTTTGCCATTCAAATGGAAAAGCGAATCCATTTCATTGATTTCAATTACTGATTTGTTTGGATATATTCATACTATCTTACTTTTCTGTTTATCCCATTTTTTCTGTTTCTTTTGTTTATTTCCTCCTGTCATATTCTTTTGTGTTTAAAAATGTTTTCCTTTCTTTTCATAACTATTCTAAAATATTTTAATCTACACACTTATCAAAGACAAATGTTAGTAAATATCTTTACCCTGTTTCTGATCAAGACAAGGACATGGAGACACCAAGTTTAATACCCACTGTGACAGGTACTGAAATGCACCATTTAGATATTTCACTAAGTGGAACAGAATTGGCCAAAGGCCCCAGATTTTGCCCTTTGAAATCCATCACTTCATGTGCACAGAGGCCATGATTGAGTATGGTAAAGGTATCAAGGCAGGTCTATTCCTAGAAGATGCAGGACTCCTCTGAAGGATGAGTTTGGCTCTTTACTTAAGGACTCAACATCAGTCTTGTCAAACATTTTTAGAGTTGCACTGCTAATATTCTTCCATCCAATTTTCCCTCCTTCTTTCTTTCTCTCCTTTACAAGAGTCATAACAGCATCATTGTCTGATGGTTCTCTCAGCATCACCTTGCTTTCCATTCTTCCTCATAGACACCTCCCCTAACAAATCTCTTTTTTATCCTAGTAAATCTTGTTTTAGCCTGTCTTGGAATCAGATTCTCAGGGATCCCAGACTATCTCAACTGGTGCTAGAAGTGGTCCTAGAAAATAAGCAGTGTAACGGAGATTTAACACTGGTTCAGCTACCACCCACTGGGCAAAGAGGAGAGCATCCTGTTTAGTAGGTAAGACATATAGAGTCCCTTGCACAAGATGGTAAATGACCCAGATCAGCGTTTAGTAGACTCATCAACGATTTGTCCTATACTGGCCTTGCAACCAAATTTTAGCAGTTTCACTTTTGCTTTGTCAGTACATTCCACTCTTTGTAATCCAGTATTTTTTTCCCTCTGTGTCTCAGGCCTTGCCTTGATAGTCTGCCCCAAATCCTATTTTCTCTAACACTGAATCCCGTATTTAGCTCTAGAAAATCTGCTCTCAGCCCCTGATGATATCATTCGTATTTATTGAAGGCCTACCTACTGTACGTCTGGTGTTATATTATCTCACTAATTCTCACAACTCTGTCAGTAATTACTGTTATCTCATTTAGGTATGAGACTCAGAAATGTTCAGTGAACAGAGTGAGGCTGTAGCTTTAGCAAATGTCCCCATTTGGCTATACATATATAGATAGGGGATGAACAGACTTTGGGGGAACAGTCTTGAATCTTGACCATCGTAGACATACACAAGATGTGTCCAACAGATTTAGAGGACAATGTTGAAAGAAGCCAGTCTGTAGAGATCATAAAGCCCTTGAAAGAAATTTCACCAGAAGGAAAGAATGAATGT
>NW_004443959.1:45166-46256 GCF_000243295.1 Trichechus manatus latirostris | reverse complement strand
CATGGGGAAGGGGGAATGTTGATAGGAATCTGCACAGAAGAAGTAGCAGCAGCAGGGGAGTTTCCATAGCCAGCACCAAGGGATTGGCAGAGAAATGTATTGAATGGTTGTTTGTTGGTGTTGTTGTTGTGTGCCATCGAGTCAATGGCTACTCATAGTGACTCAGATCAAGTGGTAGCAGGGGTAGAAACCTCACTGGGCAACAAAGAGGCACCAGAAGCAGAATTCCAACTAGATTGGCACCAAGCAGTAAAGGTCAAGGAAACATTCATCCACATATTCACACATTTACTCAAAAAATATTTATTGAAGAGGTACTGTGTGTTAGGTTCTTCTATAGAAGTGTTTTGGGCTGCAGCAAATATGTAGAAAAGAAAGAGCTGTCTCACTAAACTCAGTCATACTTTGACTTCAACAACCCTGTTGTAAAATCTTACTTTACCAGGCTTCTTCTTTGCAAAAATTCTAATCATGGTCTTGATTCCTCTAAAAGTTTTCTTTTTCACATTTTTTTTGGAGGCCTGGTGGCGCAGTGGTTAAGAGCTATAGCTGCTAACCAAAAGATCGGCAGTTTGAATCCACCAGCTGCGCCTTAGAAACCCTATCGGGCAGTTCTCTGTCCTCTAAGATGTCTATGAGTTGTAACCGACTCAATGGCACCTAACAACGGCAATCTTTATTGATTGTATGGGTTGAAAATACCTCCTCCTGTTCAGTTATTTGCCTTTCACATTTATTTAAGGTGCACCCTGGATCCTTATAGGTCCCTAGGTGGCACAGTTTGCACTCACTACTAACATAAAGATTGGTGGTTTGAACTGCCCCCCAACCCCCAGCGGTACCACAGAAGAAAAGCTTGATAATCTGCTTCCCTTAAGATTACAGTCAAAATAACCCTATGGAGCACAGTTCTCTCTGCAGCACATGGGGTCATCATGAGTCGGAATCAACTTGAGGACAACAGGTTTGTTTTTTTTTTCTTTTTGGTTCTGAAGTCCTTCAGACCTCTGTTAACACCAGTGGATAGATTTCCATATATACCTATGTATATGATAGATAGATGATAGGTAGACAGACAGACAGATAGATA
>NW_004443959.1:43518-44703 GCF_000243295.1 Trichechus manatus latirostris | reverse complement strand
TTTTAAAAATTACAATTTAAAAAAAAAGAGATTTTAGTGTCATCTTTGACTCATGAGAGTATTTGAAAACTAAATAATTCAGTCTTCCAACTCTATACTAGACAGAGGATGGAGGAGGAGAAAGTTATAAGCTTTTCTCTGACTCCTTCAAATAATCTCTTGTGTGACTACTTTGTGATGATCTATGTCAACAACCTTTCATTTTTGTTTAAACTACCATCTTTTTATTGGCACTGAACTGTAACTTTTGTTTCTTTAAAATCATTTCTGTCATTTTCTTCCTCCTCTTGAGGATTATTAAAGAAAAACACCTTTTTTAACAAGTGAATCTTTGCTTCATTCAAAATATTAATGTGTTGAAAAGTTTGTTCTGTAAGAATTATCATCATGAATTTAGTATTTACTTGTCCTCAGGACATAAATGATTCATGTTTCAGATTTTTTACAGTATCAAAATAATTATCTCTTGGAGATATACCCAAAACCTTTCTAGCTCCTCTGACTTCAGACCCTTCACAACGCCTCAGAGCCTTGGATGGAGCTGGACCAGTCAGGCTTCAAAAGGAGATGATGTTATGGAGAAAAATAAACTACAGAAGGGACTTAAGCATGCTAGGAGAGAAGGATGTTATTTTTTAAATATGATGATCAAGGAATACTTCACTGACAGGATGACATTTGAGCAGAGACTTGAATAGTCTGGAAGAAGATTACTCCAGACAGAGGCAACATCAAAAGTGCAAAGTGCTAAGATCATTCAGGACCTTGTAAGTCATGGTAAGGATTATGTTGTCTTCTCTGGGTGAGATGGATAGCCATTAGAGGATTTTGGGTAAAGGGTTGACATGATAAAACTATGTTTAAAAGATTAGGATGTTATATTTAGGAAATGAGGGGAGAAGTGAGAATGGCTGAAAGAAAAAAAACTAGTTAGCAGGCTGTATTGCAATAATCTGGGCAAAAGGTATTGGGGACTTGAATCAGGATGGTAGTGGTAAGAAATTTCTGGAAATATTTTGAAGGGAGAGCTGAGAGGATTTGCAGATTAGACGTAGGGCATGAGAGAAATAAAAGAATCTGAGGCTCTTACAGATTTTGTGCCTGAGCAAGTGGAAAAATAGAAATTCCACTTTTTATGATGGAAAAGACTGTGGATAGAGTACAACTGACAGGGGAGAAGTGAGA
>NW_004443959.1:36027-41492 GCF_000243295.1 Trichechus manatus latirostris | reverse complement strand
GGGGACACAATTCAATGCATGACATCTTGTATCTTTAGTTTTCTTCTTTCTCCCTTGCTCCCAAAGGGGTGAGACCAGTGGAGTATCTTAGATGGCCGCTCACAGGCTTTCAAGACCCCAGACGCTACTCACGAAAGTAGAATGTAGAATATTTTCTTTATAAACTGTGTTATTCCAATTGAGCTAGATGTTTCCCAAGACCATGGTCCCCACAGTCCTCAGCCCAGCAATTTGGTCCCTTACGGAGTTTGGATGTATCTCCGAAGCTTCCCTGAACCAGCACTATAATCTTGAGCAAAGTTTGTGGGACTAACATTATTAAACCCTACAATATCAGACACTATAGTAGCTTTCTTATATATAATATCTGATTTAATCTTTACAACCACATGCTCATTTTTCAGATGAGGAAATAGTCTCAGGAAAATAAAGTGATTTCCCAGTGATACACAGCTAGTTAATGACAAAATTGAGAATCAAAGTCAGGTATGACTCCAAAATCTATACTGCTTTTGTCACTTAAAGTATGCTTCAGGATTCTCGTGGGAAAAAATTAAAAAAAAAAAAAAAAAAAAAGAGGAGGGGGTTAAATGGAAGTATAGTCTCTAAGTCCATTATTATTTTGAGAATCCGTAATTTCAAAGCATCTATTAAAAACCAGCAACCATGCAGTAACCTGGGAAGGAACTACTGATTCTCAATCCACTGGTTGCTCAGAGGAAAGCAATCAACAGTAAACAATAATGGCGTGACTAAAACTTTGGTTTCAAAACTTATTCAGCACTATCTTTGAGCAGGATTACCTGATAGAGCCTGTTAGCTCTATGAGGTAATAAATTCTCTTTTTGACAAACATCACAATTACACTGTGTAAAGAAAAGTACTTGATGTATGGTAGCCAACTTTTACTGAAAATCTACGTTAAGAACTTTGCCTGTATCATCTCTTTAAATCCTCAAGAGAATCTCATGTGGTAGGCAATTTTACTTCCTATATTTTATATGAGTACACAGAAGCATAAAAAGGTTACACAGTCTCACATCTAGTAACACCATGCCTATCTCCAATGCTCCACCCAACACCATGCAATCGTGGACTTCCACACTGTTGGACAGCCGGTGTGAAATGATTGCCAAGTGAAATTCTCTACTTGCAGCAACTTAGTCTTTTACGATATAGTCTTGTTGAAGAATCTCATTGGTTTTTCAATATTTGGATTTAGCAAATTTAAAAAAAAAAAAGAATCAGTTATGTGTATTTCTCACCTTGGGAAATTTATAAAGAGACTGGCTAAACATACAAGGAAAACTTAAAAAGTATATTTGCTACTGACTTTTCAAAAAAAGAACCCATGTTGGAATTTCAGGCTGACACACTTTTTGGGGGGCAACTAATAATCTATCCTTTTTCTTTAAAAGACAGGTTGGAAAAATCATTCTCTTTCCTACTTCTCTGTTTAATTTCCTGAACCTCACTCAATATTAATTCCTGTGGAAAACAGAGTTGCAAGTTTTATAATATGGTGTCATTTAAAACTCCTTCATAAAAGACTTCTCTCTCCTTGGATTTGTGAGCTACTGAAATGGTCAGTGGTTATAGAAAGTCTATGGAAGGCATCTCTTCCAGGGAGTCGAAGGTGAAGGGTCAGACAATGCATCAAGTTGGTGTATAGTGCAAATTCCAGAAGAGATTCTAATTAAAAACTTTTTAAATCATGCATTCAACATGCTTTCATAGTCAGGACTAATGTCAGTATGATAACTGCTATCATGTTTTCATGGCCATCATTGTTTACATCAACTCTAATTTATTCCTGCATTGGAAGACTTCCTTACAACAAGGTTACCAGGTGATAGCCTCGGTAAGTAAGATTGGATTTGAATACCATCCAAAATGAGGTTTTAGAACAAAAGGTGCAGCAACTGCTGACCTGTGCTTTGCTGCTTACTGCTTGTGTGTATTTGGAGCTGTATTTCTTCTCCATCAGCCTATTTTAGGAACTGTTGGAAAATCATTCTGATTTTACCCCATGAGTCATAGTCACAGAGCCACCAATAAGCTTTCGATCACCTATGACATTTGGTTTTGTGACTTTTTCTAATTCTGCTTTTTTTTAAAAAAAAAAAAAAAGGTCTATTTTGTTTCTCCCTAATGCCAAGAAGGAAAACACTTAAAATTATGTTGCATAACATTTACCTTCCAAAGATCAAGCTTAGAGTATACACAAAGGTAATAGGGCATAAAGTATCTTCCTATTTATAGACACTTGTATGTATGTGTGTGTGTTTCATAGTCCCGTAGAAAATGTCATGAGTAGTTTTCATTGCATATTCAAGTACTATATCCTGAAGAAAAAATAAATAGAAGGAAGAACCATAAAATTCTTAATATAGAAAATTTGAGCTCAGAGCAGTAGAATTCTTCCTGAAGTTAAATACCTTTCCAAATACAAAAGGACCAACCCTGAGAGTCATCACTGGCTCTCCTTCTCCCTCATATCCAAAATCTATTCAATCACCTAATCTTGTTGATTTTTCTTCAGAAATACCTAGCTGCCTTGCTCTCTCATCTTTCATTAAGATTATTTCAACAGTTTCCTAACTAGTCTTCCAACCATCTGTTTCTCTCACTTCAGCCAATTCTCTCTATGTTACTACCAGAGTAATCTTAAAGCTGGTGAGTTTATAGCCCTAATTAACAATTTTTACTATTTCACTACTGCCTACATTATAAAAAACATACTTGTCGGTACAGTTTCTCTCAAAGTGTGGTTTCTAGAACTGTGATTTGCAGACTCTTCTGGAGTCTTTGCTGAAAAAAATATATAAACAGTGAAACCTGTGAGAGTTGAAACTTGACGAGACTGCATTGTTTTTCCAGGTCTCACAAATTTGGGGGAAAAGTCAGAATGATTTTCCAACAGTTCCTAAAACAGCCTGATGCAGAAGAAATACAGCTCCAAATACACATGAGCAGTAAGCAGTAAAACACAGGCCAGCAGCTGCTGCACTCTTTGTTCTAAAACCTCATTTTGGATGGTATTCCTTGCTTTCATTCTTTATGATTTCAATATATAATTAAATGATTCATCTGAAACCCTTGCCCCTCAGTTTCTTGAACTTTTATCCTCTGGTTTGCTAGTTCTTTACCAAATCCCAGCCACTCCATCGCCATCATCGTGCCCTAGAACTTGTTATTAGTGAAAACAGCAGCTCTTCCATAATCTCGATTTTGTGTTTCTCTGATCCCTCTTCCAATCTTTCCATCCCACTCCCTAGAGTATTCTGACTCTATTCTTCCTTCAACCTCACTGGGACCTCGAATCCAATGATCCTACCAATATTACCCTGTCCCAACATAAGTTAGATCCTCTGTCCTCTTCTTCTTCATTGTTAGCTCAAATTTCATGTTGAAACATTATCATATCTATCTTGCATACATATTTGACTCATTTTTCTCTCTCTCACATCACCATATTCTTTTGGCTAAACTACTATCTTGATTAAATCCATCTTTTTACTTTCTTCACACCTGCACCCATGAACCAGAATGTGGCTGAATACAACTACACTGACTGGTTTCACTTTAAATTCATGATCATGAATCTTGAGATTTTAATGTGATCTGGCGTTCATGTTCTATTTCCCTAGTCCATTAACTCTCCCACTTTCCTAGATACCTATTTCACAACTTGTCTTTACTCAAACGTTCAATATCTCTTCTACCATCCTCACTTTAAGCTGATGACTTGGATTTCTATGCCAATAAGAAACTTGAAGCAATGAGATGGGAACTTCATCAGCCTCCCACTAACACATCTACTTGCTCATCAGCATCTGCAACCATGCATTGTTCCTACTTGCTCATCAGCATCTGCAACCATGCATTGTTCCTTCTCCTCTGTTCCTATGGGTAACTATCTGTGCTTCCATCTAAAGCCATTTTTTTACCTTTCCTATCCACCTAGCCAATATTATTCTAATAATTCTACTTTTTCTACTACACCAATTTTTTTATCTCTATGGGATCATTCCAATCAGTATGAAAACATGCTCTTATTTTTTTCCAAAATCTTCATAAAATCTGCTCTTGATACCACTTTTCCAAGCTCTTGTCCCATTTCTCCTCTTTCCGAGACAACTTTTTAAAAGAGATGCTTGTGCTCTTTGTCTCTAACTTCTTCCATTTTCTCTTAAACACACTCTAATCCGGCTTCCACCCCAACCACTCCACTATGATGGCTCTCGTCAAAGTCATTGATGGCTTCCACACTGATAAGTATAATGGTCAATTCTCACTCTTCATTTTGACACACCAACAGCATTTAACACAGCTGATCACACTCTACTTTGTTTGCTTTTTCTTTCCTTATATTCTGTTGGTTTTCCTCATCCTTCATTGGTTGCTTCTTTATAAGTCTCATCTCCTCCTGCCTTTTAACCTATGCGGCAGGGCTCACTCCTTTATTCTCTTCTCTTTTCTATTTATACTCACTCCCACAATGATCTCATCCTTTTCTGTGGCTTTCAATACCACCTTTTGCCAATAACTCCTAAATTTATATCACCAACTCAACTCTCTACTGAATTCCAGAGTCGCATATAAAATTAACTGTTCAACACATTCACTGAAAATCCAATAGAGATCTCAAACTTAACGCGTCCAAAATGAACTCTCAAATCTTCCCCAAAGCCTGCCTCACCCAGAGTTAGCCCCATGTAAGTTAATGATATATCAATCCTTCAAATTGCTCAAGCTAAAACGCCTTAAAGTCAACCTTGCCTTTTCTGCTCTCATTCCTCACACAAGTTCTTCACAAAGACAAATCCAGAGTCCAATGACCCCTCACTACCTGCACTACTACTGATCCTGGTCACTATCATTTTTTACCAGAGTTGCAGCAATTCTTTCCCATTACAACCTATTCACCTCATATCAATCAAAATATGTCAAAGCCCTTACAATGGCCTAGAAGACCTTACCCATTCTGACAATGTTGACTTTCTGAACTTTCATGCTTCTCTTTCCCTCATTTAATCTGCTCCAGCCAGACTGGCCTTCTTGCTTTTTCTTGAATCCACCTTAAGACATTTGAGCTGTCTATTCCCTCAGCAAGCAGTGTTACTCTCCCAGTTATCCTCATAGTTAACACCCTATATCCTTCAAGTCTCTGCTCAAAAGTCACTTTCTCAATGAGGTCTACCTGTCCCCTCTGCAATTCCAATCCTTCATTTTGCTCTATTTTTTTTTTTTTTTTCTCATAGCACATATCATTTTCAAACATACTCTAAATTACATAGTGCACTGTTTATTGTCACTTTTCCCATTTTGGCAAATGTCAGTAAGATAAGGATTTTTTTGTTTTGTTATCCCAGTATTCAATAAATATGTGGTGAATGGATAACAGAATAAATCCATAAATCAAACACATAAATAAATAAAAACATCTATTCCTCAAAAAAAAA
>NW_004443959.1:32063-35757 GCF_000243295.1 Trichechus manatus latirostris | reverse complement strand
AAAAAAAAACAGAGTGAATTTATTATATATGACAATCTAGGAGCCCTAAACATCAAAGGCAAAGTTGAGGAATCAGACTGAGTGGCAGGGGGAGGGAGAGATTGTTCAGAAGCAGTAAGGAGTTGCCAGATCTGAACCAGTGGGAACCAGCACCCTGTAGGCTGAATCGGCTGGCGTGTGCCATGAGGCAAGCAGTGGTGTTCAGGATGCGTTTTCCACATCAGGAGAGAGTCTACTCAAGCCTCCAGAACCAGTGAAAAGCGGCACTCAATTGGCAAAAGATAAGTACATATGTGCAACCCACCGCATGGATCAAAAAACACCCCGTTAGGGAAGAACTTCTCTCCCATTTACCTGACTCCTCCCAGCTCTGCACTGGGTCCCAGGCCAGCTTCAGCAATTGCCACATCCCCTGGGCCGGAAGTAGGACTCATCACTTGCCTGGAGTCATTCTCCTGGCCTTGGAAAGGGAACAAATTAACAAACAGGGAAAAAATAATCTGCCAGCTCCCCTAAGCCAGGAATTCAGGGCAGGCACAGTTCCTTTGCCTAGGCATTGGCATAAGTGGTCCATGGACTTTGAATGCCTTTCACCACTGCAGAGACTTGTGTGGGCCCATTTCAACAGCGTAGGCCCTTATTAGCACAATACAACAGGGTACATACCTGAAGCCTAACTTCAACTGTATCAGCTATATGGTGGAGTAGTAGGTTCATGAAATTTGACATCGCTCTGCCCATTAAGCAGGGTCCTCATCTACCCACATCAGGGGCCTAAGGACTGGTAGTTCCACCTACCACCTAGCCACCTGTGACAGGGGTCCAAGAATAAGTGGTGCCTCCCAGTCCTTACAGCTAACAACACTGAGTGCCCGTAGTCTGGTGCAAAACCCATCTACCTACACATTCTAGGGAATAGGGACGTGCTTTCCTCCCATCTAGGACTGTAGATAAGAGCCTGCACTGCACACTTGGTGACCAACTACCTGGACACCTGAGCTGAATCTATACAAGAAAAGTAAACAGACTCCTGGGCTCACATACCTCGTAATGGAGAGGAGGAGATCTAACCACCTGGTGACCACAGATTAGTTTCAAAGGCATTAATAATCAAACTAGCTCACACAAATAGCCTATTCGGGCATATCAAAACAAAACAAGAAGCTAGGACACAGTCAGAAAACATAGAATAAATAAATATAACTTATTGATCGCTTGGAGACAACAGTCAATATCAAATCACATAAAGAGGCAGACCATGATGGCTTCAGCAAGTTCCCAAAACAAAGAATCAAGAAATCTTCCAGAGGAAGATAACTTCTTGTAATAACCAGAGGTAGAATACAAAAGATTAATATACAGAACTCTTCAAGAGATCAGGAAGGAGATCATGCAAAACACAGAAGAAGCTAAAGAACACACAGAAAAATGAAAAGAAGAACTTAAGAGGATTAGAGAAGAGCATAATGACAAATTTAACAGGCTCAAAAAATCCATAGAGAGACAGTAAACAGAAATCCAGAAGATTAACAATAAAATTTCAGAATCAAACAACTCAGTAGAAAGTCATAGTAGCAGAATTGAGGCAATGGAAGTCACAATGAGTGAGACTGAAGATAAAGCACTTGACACCAATTTATTAGAAGAAAAATCACATAAAAGAATTTAAAAAAAGAAGAAACCCTAAGAATTATGTCAGACTTTATCAACAGGAATAACCTACGAGTGATTGGAGTACCAGAACGGGAGGAAAACAGAAAATACAGAGAGAACTGTTGAAGATTTATTGGCAGAAAACGTCCTGATATCATGAAAGATGAGAGAAGATATCTAACCAAGGTAGATCCCAAAAGAAAGTCACCAAGACATATTATAATCAAACTTGCCAAAACCAAAGAGAATGAGAATTTTAATAGGGGCTAGGGATAAACAAAAATTCATCTACAAAGGAGAGTCAATAAGATTAAGCTTTGACTGCTCAGCAGAAACCATGCAGGCAAGAAGGCAATGGGATAACAGATAGAAAGCCTTGAAGGAAAAAAAATTGCCAGCCAAGAATTATATATCCAGCAAAACTCTCTCTCAAATATGATGGTGAAATTAGGGCATTTCCAGATAAAAAGAAGTTTAGGGAATTTGCAAAAACCAAACCAAAATTATAAGAAATACTAAAGGGAGTCCTCCATTTAGAAAATCAATAACATCAGATAACAACCCAAGACTAGAACACAGGACAGAGCAACCAGATATCAACCCAAATAAGGAAGTCACAAAAATAAATCAAAGCTAAAACACTGAAAATAAGGAAACTGAGATGTCAATATGTCAAAGACGACAACACTAAAACAGAAAAGAGGGACTAAAAAATGTAGTCATAAATCTTTCATATAGAGAGGAATTCAAAGCCATATAAAGAAATACAAGACTGGAATAAACTTAGAAAAAAAAGGGTAAATATTAAGGTAACCACAAAGGAAACTAACAGTCCTACACATCAAAATAAAAAACAAGAAAAATATAAAGACTCAGCAAATACAAAATCAACAACAATGAAAAGAAAATACATAAAGAAAATGACTCAACACAGAAAATTAAGTGGAACAAAGATACTGTCAACAACACACACAAAAAAAGATATCAAAATGACAGCACTAAACATACCTATCAATAATTATGCTGAATGTAAATGAACTAAATGCACCAATAAAGAGATGGAGAGTGGCAGATTGGATTAAAAAACATGATCCATCTATATGCTGCCTACAAGAGACACACATTAGACTTAAAGACACAAACAAACTAAAACTCAAAGGATGGAAAAAAAATAAATCAAGCAAACAAGACTTAAAAAAGAGCAGGAGTGGCAATATTAATCTCAGACAAAATAGTCTTTAAAGTAAAAACCACCACAAAGGATAAGGAAGGAAAATATATAATGATTAAAGAGTCAATACACCAGGAGGACATAAGTATAAGAAACATTTATGCACCCAACAACAGGACTCCAAAATATATAAAACAAACTCTAACAGCATTGAAAAGAGAAGTAGACAGCTCCACAATAATAGCTGGGGACTCAACACACCATTTTCGGTGAAGGACAGAACATCCAGAAAGAAGCTCAATAAAGACATGGAAGATCTAAGTGCCAAAATCAACCAAACTGATCTCATAGATATATACAGAACATTTGACCGAACAGCAGCCAAGTATACTTTCTTTTCCAATGAACATGGAACATTCTCCAGAATAGACCACACAATAGGCCGTAAAGCAAGCCTTAACAGAAACCAAAGCATCAAAATATTACAAAGCATCTTTTCTGATCATAAAGCCATAAAACTAGAAATTGATAACAGAAAAAGCAAGGAAAAAAATCAAACACATGGAAACTGAACAACACCTTGCTCAAAAACTACTGAGTTATGGAAGAAATTAAGGACAGAATAAAGAAATTCAGAGAATCAAATGAGAATGAAAACACATCCTACCAGAACCTTTGGGACACAGCAAAAACAGTGCTCAGAGGTCAATTTATAGCAATAAATGTACACATACAAAAAGAAGAAAGGGCCAAAACCAAAACATTAACTATACAACTTGAACAAACAGAAAGAGGGCAGCAAAAGAATCTCTCAGCCACCAGAAGAAAGCAGATAATAAAAATTAGAGCAGAATTAAATGAAATAGAGAA
>NW_004443959.1:25524-27724 GCF_000243295.1 Trichechus manatus latirostris | reverse complement strand
GTTGGTTGAATGGACACGGGAAATCCGGTGTAGAAAGGAGGATCGTGCTGTCACATAGGGAGAGGAACTAGGGTCACATAACAATGTGTGTATAAATTTTTGAATGAGAAACT
Source organism: Trichechus manatus latirostris (assembly GCF_000243295.1). Lineage (NCBI taxonomy): Eukaryota > Metazoa > Chordata > Mammalia > Sirenia > Trichechidae > Trichechus > Trichechus manatus. Next base: position 27,611 of record NW_004443959.1, on the reverse strand, counting down.
AACGAACTATAAACTTTCACTTAAAGTACAATAAAAAAAAAAAAGTTTCACTTCAGTAGTGATCCAGGAAATGCACATTAAAACCGTAATAAGATATTTCACATCTACCAATAGGCAAAAAACAGTTTGACAGTAGCAAATGTTGACAGGAATGTAAAGCAATGGGAATACTCATACACTGCTGGTAAAGAGTGTAATTTCATTATTAAAATTACTTTGGTAAACACTTTGTTATTATTTGATAGAGCCAAAGATATACATACTCCACAACTCAGCCATCCATTCTTAGGTATACCCTAGAGATAATTCTCTACATGTGCTCCAGGAGACATACAAGAATTTTCATAGCTTTATGGTGTATAACAGCAAAAACCTCTCCAACTTAAACGTCTATAGGCAGTTGAATTGATAAATATCTATGTTCATACAGTGGAATACTTCACAACAGCGAAAATGAATCACCTATGGTTTTGCACATCAATATGTTGAATAAAAACACGTGATAAGGAAAGTAAATTAATACTTTTATAAAATTCAAAACCAAACTAAACTAAACCATTGCTTAGGATTCATAGTTACATGATGCATTGTAAAGAAAAACATAAGAATGATAAAAACTTAGGATAGCAGTTATTTATGTAAGAAACAGGGTGATGTGATTGGAGAAAGATAAACAAGGAGCCTCAAACTGTATTGGTAATATACTCCTTCATAAATTGGGAAGATGGCTTCACAGGAGTTGGTGCTATTGTTATGATTTATGATATACATTGTATATATTTATTTTTACATGACATATGTCTCTTCTTACTTGGCCTTGATGAAAAGTAAATAATAGACGAGAAGTTTTGCCCAGAGAAGAAAAGTGTTCTCTTGGATCTAAAAATACTTGTTAATTCAGGTACTGTGCTGAAAATAGCTTTATTCTCTGCTGATAAGAAAGCTGTCAGATACGGAAGATTTACAACCCAGTGATCTGAACAGTAGGAATCCCTTAGCAAATAGCTAAGCACATGACTACTAACCAAAAGACTGGCAGTTTGAACCCACCCAGAGGCACCTTGGAAGTAAACCCTGGTGATCTGCTTCCAAAAGGTCACAGCCTTGAAAACTCTATGGAGCACAGTTTTACTCTGTAATACGTGGGGTCACCATGAGTCAGAATCAACTTGACAGCTACTGGCTTGGTTTGGTTTTTCTTGGATCTAAACAACAACAACAAAAGACTTGTTAACTGAGGCAAATGTTTGGAGCTAGATTAGATTACAACATGTTTATCATTAACTAGAGATCTTTTCGGTTGTGTTTTACTGATGGTCAAAATAGAAATAGGATTCTTAATATTGCATTGTTTTTCTACAGACCTTGTCTTTACTCATCTGGTATATAACTCTTTAACCCTGAGGCTTGTGCTATCACCAAAAATTTATAAATATGTTTTAGAAATTTCATGAGTCGTAAGGTATTATTATTATACAATGTTCTGTTAATATATGAAATATGCTATTTACTTTGTCAATTATCTCAGTATTCTTTTCTCTCCTTTTCTGGACAGAAAAAAAACATAAATCAGTGGACCAATAGTCAAATAAAGTTGCCTTCAGCTGTTTCTAATTTAACTACAGTGTAAAGTTTCGTTTTACCCACATCCAAAGTGACTTTTATGTACACTTAGTTTTGAAAAACAGTTACTTTAGTGTAAGAAACAAGCTTCTTCTTGTTCTGGCCCTACCACTGCTCCAGCCTGACCACATCATATGTCCTCATGCACCCCTAACTCAAGTTTTCCATTTCTAACATGGACTCTCCTGCTTCTATGTACAATGTCATCCTCCATCCCCTAGTCATGTAATTTGACGTATCAAGTTCTTCTCCACTCACACATCTGTCTTCATCTACCACTCCCTGACTCAATCCACATTCCTGCCACGTTGAACTTTCACTGTTTCTCAAATGCAACAAGCCCATTCACATAACCAGAATTTTATATATGCTGGCCTTTCTGACTGGAAAGCCTAGAAAAATCCAATCATCTCTGAAGACCCTACTCAGATTGCATAGCTTTTATGAAGATTTCCCATGCCTCT
>NW_004443959.1:22430-24687 GCF_000243295.1 Trichechus manatus latirostris | reverse complement strand
CTAAGCATTTCTTTGCATTCCTTGGTTTATTGAGGGATCTTCACATTATGTCTTCCTCCTGGTGCGACTCTGTTTCTGTGTCTGTTCTTCGCTTTTATAAGATGTCACTCAGAACACACTACTCTGTATGACTTCATTAATTTAGCTGACAGCATCTGCAAAGAAAAACTAATTTCCTCCAAATAAGGTCACATCCACCCATACAGCAGTTAGAACTTCAACATATTTTTAGGGGTGACATAATGTAATCCATAATACTTTGCTATTTATTTACTTCACGATAACTCTAGATAAATTCACATGGCCTTCAATTTCCTAATCCTACAATAAGAGGGTTGAACTGTAGATAATATTTGAGATATTTGTCAGGTGAAAGAATTCATGATCCTTTCCATTCATCTGCTATTCTTACCACTCTTGTAGATAAAAATTTAATCATTAATAATGAATAAACAGTCATATCCTTAGTTTCATCAATAGATACTATTGGAAAATGAAATCTTTGTCATAATGTTTAAATTAGTAATAAAACAAAGATACGTGGTATATTGTGTCTTTTGTATGCATTTAATAATACTCTCCTAGGATTCTTCCCTTGATTTTCTAAAGTGCATTTTTAATGATCTATTATTAACTATCTAGAGAATTTAATTTCACTTTAAGATTAATAAATTATGGCATGCATTTTTAATAATCATTGCATATATTTTTCTTTTGTGAGCACTCCAATATTGAGTATTTAAAATTGATGTAAACAGTTATTAGATATAATAAATAAGAAAAATAATACTTAATTCTAAAACTCCTTGTGACCAAAAAACAGCTATATTTACCACACTTAGTTAAACATGCTAACTGTAAACAGTTCAGATTTTCAGCACTAAGCATCCTATGATTTATTTAATTAGCTTCTGTAATTCTGTAATTTGTGCTTGTCAAGTAATTTCTGTAACTGTGTATACTAATTTAAAATAAAAACAGATGCCAGAAAGAAAACAAAAAAAGAGGGGGCTAAACTAAAGATCACAAGGGCAAAAGAAAAAGAACTGGGATGAAATGAATTCCTTTATGTGGCCTTTTGCCTTGATTCTTTGGAAAAACAGCTTGAGAGATTTTTCCCCTAAACCCTGAGGAGTTACTTTTCTCCTAGTTTTCTACCCTAGAGGTTTTGATACTTTTGTCCAAGTTGATTGACACTTCTGGGTGAACTGTAAACAGCTCGCTGTTTGATACATTTTGTCTGGTCCTGGGATGCAGCTTGCCCTGTGATTGGTATATACCTTGCAAGGATTGATCAATAAACTATGCAAATGAAGTGTCTGTAGCCTACTACGCATATGAAGTGTCTGTGGCCCACTGAGAGAGGAATGGTCAGTTCATGGCCCTGGGGGGAGGGTTGTGCATTGAAACTGACAAAGAGTTTGTATGCATAAGCAGCCAACTCCACTTAGGTTTTCCAGGCAGAAAAAAGCAGCAAGAGAAGCAGAAGGAAGAAAGAAGAGAGAAGAATCAGAGAGAGAAAGGAGGCAAGGAAACTCCTAAAAGAGCTGTAACATGGGTCAAGGGTTGTTTAACACTGAAGACAGCAAGAGGTCCAGAAGGAGTCAGCAGCAGAGACAGCAGAGCCAAGAGGAGCCTGTACTGAGAGGGCTGAGAGGAGCCTTCCTAAGGGGGCCAAGAGGAGACCTGTCTTTAGTGGGGCCGAGAGAGGTCTGTCCTGAGAGAAAGCGATAGAGACTTGCATGGCTGAGAGAGCCATCCTACAATGAAGATGAGAGACCTTACCTGCATGCTTCCTGATCCCTAGTTGTATCCTGTTATTTCCTTAGCAAACCATTTAACTATAAGTACGGTCTGTGTGGCCATTGCCACTGATTATTGAACCCAGAAGATAAGTAGAGAATGCCTTGGGAGAGACAGCTGCTGTCAGAATTGATAAAAAGGATTCGAGAGTAGAGGTATGTCTGACCTCCGCCTCATAGGGATCAGCCTTGGGCAGATCTCCATTCCCATTATCCCCCTCTGAAGTTAGGTGCTGACGCTACTGCTGATTCTACTACCACTTGAATTTCACAGAAGCTAAAAAGTGACCATGAGAAAACAGGAAGTATAAGTGTTGCTGTTGCCGTTAGCTGCTGTGAAGTCAGCCGCAATTCATGGTGACCCCATACACAACAGAAAGAAATGTTGCCCAGTCCTGCAACATCCCCATGATCAGTTGAGGGTTAAACCACTGTGATCCATAGGATTTTCACTG
>NW_004443959.1:19371-21194 GCF_000243295.1 Trichechus manatus latirostris | reverse complement strand
ACACTGATTTTATTCACTTTTTTTTTTTTTTTTTGATGTTCATATGAATGCAGTTTAGTGATTATAGGAACCCTGGTGGCGAAGTGGTTAAGAGTTTAGCTGCTAACCAAAAGTTTGGTAGTTCGAATCCACCAACCACTCCTTGGAAACCCTCTGGGGCAGTTCTGCTCTGCCCTGTGGGGTCACTATGGGTCAGAATTGACTCAACAATAGGTTTTAGCAATTATACACACATTTTCAGGATTTGCAAGGGCTAACATAAAGACTATCAGCAAAACACTTCTAAATGATACTATCCCAATGGTTGGAATACTTGTTATTAAGAGTTATTAGGGTATACAGCTTAGAAGACAGATTGTAAAGGACGTGTGAAGCTCTACAGCTTCATCAATGAATTCACTGTCTACCTCATCTTAAATCAGCAGGGGTACCTTAATATTAAAAATTAATTCTGAAAAACATACTAACCAAAGTTTATGCAGAAACAGAACTAAAGGGGTCAGACGCACTCCTCATAGCCCTTAAGAGTATGCAGTCTATAGCAAACAGAAGACTGGGAAATTCCTACATGAAATATGAATGGATGATCTATGATCTTTCTGATTACTCCTCCAGTGACCACTCACTGGCAAAACATTTAAGTGTTAATTAATGTTGTATTTATTTGTTGTAAAACACTAAGTTTGTAAGCAAATTTTAATCACAGATGCAATAAGCTCTATCAGTAACCCTGAACAAACTGTGCTGTGACATAAAAAAAAAGTTGACGTTGAGGTTGTTGGAGGAAGACATAACTCAAACCTCACTAGAAGGTCCTTGTCACATCTTGCTGACTTTTAGTACATAATTAAGCATCAAGACTGTCTTAGTCATCTAGTGCTGCTACAACAGAGATACCACGAGTGGATGGCTTTAACAAAGAGAAATTTATTTCTTCAGAGTAAAGTAGGCTAAAAATCCAAATTCAGGGCGTCAGCTCCAGGGAAAGGCTTTCTCTCTCTGTCAGCCTTCTCACTAATGTTCCCCTGGACTAGGCGTGTCTCCAAACAAGCACCCCGGGTCCAAAGGACACGCTCTGCTCCTGCTACTGCTTTCTTGGTGGTATTAGGTCCCCCATTCTCTGCTTGCTTCCCTTTCATCTCTTGTAAGGTAAAAGGTGGTGCAGGCCACACCCTAGGGAAATTCCCTTTACATTGGATCAGGGATGTGACCTGGGTAAGGGTGGTGTTACAATCCCACCGTAATCCTCTTTAACATAAAATTACAATCACAAAATGGAGGCCAACCACACAATTCTAGGAATCATGGCCCAGCCAAATAGATACATACGTTTTTTGGGGGGACATAATTCAAACCAGGACAAAGACCTACTGTCTTAGATCCAAGCTTTCTACAAGAAAGAATGTTTCTTGCTGTTAATTTGCTTTTTTCTCCCTACACACAGGGACCACTTTATTTGCTTGAGTTCCAGACCCATGATGACAAACCAACAGGAAGTTCCTTATAGAGGTCTGTGACTCTGTAGATATCTGGCAATCCTAATCTAACCCTAAAGGAGAAATTCAATCCTTGTGTCAAAGTTGTCTTGACTTTGCAGACCTGGTCTGCAGAAGAGACAGAAGCCAGTGTTCCAGAGATAGCATTTACTTAAGTGAGTGTCAATAGGAAGGCCATGCTTCTGACTTCACTTGTTTGTTCCTAACTAGAACTTACGTCCCATAAATACAGGCCTAACTTTGCCCGCATGTATTTTCCTGACATTCTCTGTTGTCCAGAGGCTAAAAAAGTTCAACTCCCAACTACTCTTCTGATAACCTCTTCCA
>NW_004443959.1:17285-18858 GCF_000243295.1 Trichechus manatus latirostris | reverse complement strand
CTAAGTCTACTGGGTATGATACTGATCAGAAACAGTACTGGTAGAATTACTACTTTCCCACATCAACCCAGGGAGAAATAGGAGTATCTAACCTATATTTAGCAACTAGTGTCTCTGGATTAGTCCCTGGGTGGCACAAACCGTTAAGTGTTCAGCTGCTAACTGAAAGATTGGCAGTTCCAATCCACCCAGGGGCACCCGGAAAGAAAGGTCTGGTGATCTACTTCAAAAAAACCAACCATTGAAAATCCTATGGAGCACAGTTTTACTCTGAAGCACATGGGGTTACCATGAGTCAGAATAGACTCCAAGGCAACTGGTGTCTCTGTATTAGTTTGCCATAGGAACAACGAAATTGTTTTTGGAAACCAGCATTAGGAGCTATATCAAATTTGCACACACACACACACACACGAAATGTGAGCCCCTTCCCTCCCGGTCCAGTCTCTACAAAGGGGTTTGGGATTGGCCGGTGTTCCTCCCTGAGGGGTGGAGGGCTGGTGGTGGTGGTCTGGGAGTGTAGGGCCGGGCAGGGCACCCATCTTGTGGCATGAGGGAGTGGGATGTCGCCGGATGGTCCCCAGGGATGTGGCCAGATGGCCTCTGGGAATGCCAGTGGAGGGTTGGCTCATCTGGGACATCGTCGCCTCGTGGGGTGGGGGGTGGGGGCTGCCGCAGAGGATCCGTAGTCCTGTCCCTATGGAGGGCTTCGGCCGATCTCCAGTGGGGGAGACGGGTTTTTTTTGGTAGGTCTGTTCCCCTCCGTCTCCTGTATATTGCTGTGTGGTAGGCATCTTGCTGCTCACCTCAAAAAAAGAAAAAAAAAAATTTGAGCCTTACAGAGTATATTGCAACTTTGTTTTTCTATATAGCATGAAACTTTAAAAACTGCAATGCTTTACCTTCCAAGGCTAGGTAGGGAAAGTATCACCCTCCCTGTGAAAGGACTGAGGCACAATGATTTCAGAGTGCAACATCTCCATCCTATTAGAGAGATGAAGAACCCAGCCAACCTTTTAAAACAAAGGAGTAATGTCAGGACTGTTTTCCTAAATCTGGTCTCAAGAGAGAGTGTCTTGGAGTTTTACCTTAGCCATCAAAGGAGGGATGGGTTCACTCATTGTAAGGAAACTTTCAGCTCTATTCTTGACAACTCAAAGTGTATCAATGGTTTATCAAGCCCCAAGCAGAACAAAGTTGCCAAACCACATCAATCCTGTTTACATCAATGGGTAGCCTTTTAGGGAATTCAGATATACAAAATAAAATAAAATAAACAGGAGAATTTTCATTTACGTGTAGAAGTAATGTTTGTAAAATGCTGTAAGCAACTTAGCCTTAGATGTTCTCACTGGGATGCTAAGTATACACTGCAAATAAAACGTTCAAGGGAGCTTAACAGATTCAACTTTAAGATGGAGCATTGATTACAATCAACAGAGAAGAACTGGAAATGCAAAGCAATAGATGCCTCAAGGTCCATTTGTAAAAATTCTCTGTGCCATTTCCTTTTCCATATTGAAGCTGTAATCTTCTTTGGCACCCCTTTGTTGCCCCTCTTGGTGGTAAGTAC
>NW_004443959.1:11996-13354 GCF_000243295.1 Trichechus manatus latirostris | reverse complement strand
TACATAAATATAACACAAATTCCACGAAAAGGTTAAATTATTTATTCAAACAAAGAGTTCAAAATTATTTGCTTCTTTTAAATTAAATGTAGTATAGCCTGGGTCATTCTGAATTACAGTGAGGATATCAAGGCTCCTGAGACCATATACTTTTTTAAGATGCAGAGGGAAGATAATCATTTTTAGCTACTAATGTATTTAAGGAAGACATAGTTAGCATCTCTTTAGAAGCCTGGATTTGGACTGAAAAAGAGAACATGCCTTCAATTTCTCTCTCTCTTTTAACTTGAATTCCCAAAACCTATTAGCAAAACCATTTTCTAATATAGCATACAAGGCCCTTGTGGGGTTCTCCTTATTTACAGATAAGCATACTGGAGAGCAATGGGGTTAAGTAAGAATCTCAGAGTCACACATCAAGGGAGCAAAGAGTAAGATTTTAAGTTGCTAAGTACTAACTTTTGAGTGTGTGATCCAGCAGCCAGCTGCTTCTGAAAAAGCAAAATTAATTCTATATGAGATTGATCTATTTATTAATGCCCCAGTTCTAACATTAGTAAAACTAATTCTAACATGCTACAGAAATAGACACAGTTAAGTGTAAGACGGATCCTTTGCTGTATTACTCATAATGAGTCTTTTCCTAGATCACTCATAATGGCTGTCATTTTACTTTGATTTTCTAATTTCAAACAGAGTAAAGGACAAATATTTGAGTAGATGTGTATAGATTTATGTTCAAGAGGAAAAAAATGAATATATTTTCTTTCAATATATCTTTTCTTTCTATCATCTAGTTTTACATTGTATTGTACTCAAAATCATTGTGAGCTCTTCTCCGTTAAGAGACTATCTTAATTGTAACTAAGCCTAACATTTCTACAAGCTTATTGGATTAAAGTAGCTTCTGTCTTCTATGTACTATTCTTAATCCCTAGATAAAATGACATTTTGAAGGAGAAAATAGAGGCATATAATAAGACAGAGTATCATTTCAACTCTCAGCCAAAAGTAAATTAAAAAAAAATAAAAGATAAATGATGAATTGTTACAGTAATTTTTTCTTTCTAGTTGACTAAAATGGGAAATGGTAAGATATGACTAGTTAAACCAATCCATATATCAAATAATCACAGACAGGAAGAAAAGAATCAATTGCCTGACCAACTGATAAAAAATGCAGTGTGACCTAAGGTGTTAATTTGATCTTACTGAATCAAATCATCTATTCAACAGTATGTGGACACAAAACGAGAAAGGCCCTGTGGAGTATGCCTTGGAGCTGAAGCAACAGACACACACAAAAAATAATTATGATACAATGGGCTGTGATTCAATATGATGCTGTAACTGAAGAA
>NW_004443959.1:9697-10658 GCF_000243295.1 Trichechus manatus latirostris | reverse complement strand
ACACATAGGATAATCACATTAGATCACAAAATGGTGGACAATCACACAATACTTGGATCATGGTCTATCCAAGTTGACACACATTTTGGGGGGACACAATTTAATTCATAACAGTAGGGTTAGAGATAATAATAAATTGTTGTTATCACCCACTAAATTGTAGAATGGTTTGTTATGCAAAAATTGATAACAGAAGCACTATCCAAAAATTGTATATTAAATGGTTTTTAAGGTCCAAGGACTGTGTTTACTTTTCTTGACATAAAGATAAAAGACATATTGCTTGCTCTCAAGGAATTTAGAATTTAGGAGAAGCTACTACAAATTTGGGAATAAACAAATTCAATAAAGTGCTGGAATGTGCTAGAAGTCTGTGCTACACTGCGGGCAAAAAAAGGACAGCGTGGATAATTCCCCAAGGAGTAGAGGTGGGTAGAAACCAGCACGCTAAATGCCCTGCAATGAAGGCAATCTTACATAATAATGAATTGCCCTGTTTCCTGTACAACTTTTAAATATCTCTCTTGACACTTGTTAGGTTAAAATCCTGTTTATCATTATCTGAGTCTAGAACCTAGTTGCTTTTTACATACAAATCCAAGGTGTTTTTTACTATGTTTTAACATACAGTGGATTTTTCAGGAATGCAAGAACCACATAAGTCAAAGGAAGATCGTAATTAATTTTGTTCAAAATCTTATAAATTATTCAGCGCTTTGAAAACTAAATCACCAATGTCAGTATAGCTTAAGTTATTTGAATCACCAATCCAACATGGCTATATTAATTTGCGTTTGTGTTTGTCACATTCCAGTAATTGTCACATCACAGTAATTCTACATACAGATTTGGTTAAGCATGACCATTTTATTGTCTTTAATATATATATGCCTGAAAATTATTTATTATAATATATATTATTTGATTTTAAGGTAGTTTCTTATTTTTCCTTTAGAATATT
>NW_004443959.1:6656-7654 GCF_000243295.1 Trichechus manatus latirostris | reverse complement strand
AAGAGCCCTGCTCTCTGCCCTGCCAATCTTGGGTTCACCAGCACCTGTGGCTATGTGAATCAGAAGAAGCCTCTATCCTGATCCACAGACTTGAAACTTTCCAGCCTCTACAATCACATGAGCCATTTCCTTGATATAAATCTCTATATATATTTATACGCTTTACTGGTTTTGCTTCTGTAGACAACCCTAAGCCTAAGATAGTAGTGAATACCGTACAGATATTTTAGTAACAAGTACTCTGTTAGAACTGTTCATATGCTAATAATTTACAGACCCACAGAGCCATCTCTCACAATATAGGATGAAATAAGAAGGCTATTTTCTTTTTTTTTTTTTTGACTTCTTAAATGGTTGAATCAAGAGAATTTATGGGGTAAGTGTCTTTCAACTCTGTCCTGTTAAGAATTTAATAAGAGGGAACATGAAGGAAGAAAATAAAAGAAACTGATCAATATGCATAGGAAAACTGTAAAATCTCATTTTTAACAAAATTAATGCAAATTACAAAATTAAATCCCACTTTTCCTTACCAAATTTGTGAATCTTTAAAATAAACAAATGAATTAAAATGAAAGAAAATATTAGCCCTTTCTTACCCTGACGCTTGGAGTGCAAATTGGCACCATCTTTCTGGAAATCAGTTTGACAATTTGTATCATAAAAATCTGTAAAATGTAAAATCAACTCCTAAGAAATGTATTAGAAATATATCCTAAGGAAAGTCTTGTGCATGTATGCAATTGCAGTATTGTCTATAATAAAGACAAATTAAAGATAATAAAAATGTCCAACAATAGGAAATTGATTAAATCAAGTATGGCACATTCATACATCGTATGCTAGTTATACAATTAAACTGATAAATGTTATTGGCATGAAAAGATGTTTACTCATATTGTTAAGTAAAATAAAGAGCTGGTTACAAAAACAGCATGGTTACATTTACATTTTTATAAAACATATGCACACATATAGATCCTCATTGTTTGCAGATT
>NW_004443959.1:0-819 GCF_000243295.1 Trichechus manatus latirostris | reverse complement strand
TTATTGTATTGTGATCAAACAATTTGGCCTAAATGACTTCTAGTTTTTGAAATACATTCAGTTTTTCTTTGGGGCTTAGCACATGTTCAACTTCCATAGATGTTCCATGGATGTTTGAAAGAATATACATCCATTACATATATTTTTTTTTAAAGTTTATTAATTGTTATTCAGATGCTGTATAACCTTACGCATATTTAACCTGTCTGGCTTTTTTATCATCTTACATTCAACAGTTTTTAACATTTTAATTTTATGTTGCTTGATGAAAAAAAGGTTTCTGTCTGTTATATCTTCTTGGTAGACTGTATGTTTTATTGATATAAAATATCCCTAGTTGCTTCATTTAATACAGTATGAGAACAAAAAAAGTCACATAGTTTAATTGGATTACAACTGTGTGTGTATTCTGCAACAAGGCTGAAAAGAAGAAAGGATTCCATAAACCTACCAGATAAATCTGTCTCCATAACATAACTTTATTATATGACTATCTGTAATAACATGACTTTACTACTAGGGTGTCCAAAAGGAGTTTTACAAATAATTTGCCTATTCAAGGCCAATTGTGTCTTTGCAAAACATGTAACAAGGAATAATCATGCACAATTTCCTACACAGAAATCAATGTTAAGAAATAAAACTCAGTGGGCTGCACTTTATTCCTAAAGATATGGTGTTGAAAACTGAATTTCAAATGTGATTGATTTCAAATTTTATGAGTAAAAAGCACAGCTTCAGAGGACTAGACTTATTAATAGATTCCATTCTGTTTTAGTCTCTGGCCGAATATCATACTAAGAGCCTTCTGTCTTTCTC
>NW_004443958.1:24476639-24477914 GCF_000243295.1 Trichechus manatus latirostris | reverse complement strand
GACTCATAGCTAACACTCAGGGGGTTATAATCAATGAAAGTAATGGCAGGGCACATACAGGGTGTGAGTGTGTATATATACACACATACTCTATAATTCACTTGTTTTTTCACTGCAACAGGCCTTCTCTATCTTCTCAGCTGTATTATTTATCTATCGCGGTGTTATAAATTGCCCCAAAACCTAGTGGCTTAAAACAACAAGCATTTATTACCTCACCATTTCCAAGGGCAGGAACCCAAGAGTGGTTAAGCTGGGTGGTTCTGGCTTGGGGTCTCTCATGAGGTTGCCCACAAACTGTTGGCAAGCACTGCGGTCATCTCAAAGTTTGACTGGTGGAGGATCCCCTTCCAAGTTCACGCATATGGCTCTTGGCTGGAGGCCTCAGTTCTTCACCACGTGGGCCTCTCCACAGGGCTGCCTGAGTGAGTTCAAGACGTGGAAGCTAGTTTTCCTCAGAACTAACGGTCTGAGAGAGAGTGTGTTCACAGGGTGGAAGATTTTTGTACCTGGACACTCCATCACTTCTGCCATATTCTGTAGAGCACACAGACCAATCCTGGTAGAAATAGGAGGACACTATAGGAGGGCATGGCTACTGGGAGGCAGGGGCCATGGGGGGCCATCTTGAAGAGTGGCTACCACACCAGCTAACCACATTAGTTGTGGGTTACACCGATGAATGCCCAACCACACTGGGTACTGCCACTTACCTACACGCTTTTCTCAACATGTTAGGGCCCCAGGAGAATCCCAATGGGAATCAGTGAATAGATGTCAAAGTAGACAGCTTGGTGATGACTCTGGGGATGGGCCTCAGTCACTCATTCTTAGTTTTCTCTTTTGTCCCTGCTACAGGGGGATGCTGGGCCCAGAGGCCTCCCAGGGCCTCCAGGAATAGCTGGACCACAGGTAGGTGAGACTTCATAACATCTGTATGTGTCCATTCTGCTCATCTCACTGTTTCATGTAGTTTGAGAAAGAGTGATGTCCAGTGTAAAGGAACAGTTCCGAAATCAGAAAACTCTCTTTCATGTCTAATTATGCAATGGCTGACTCAGTGACCTTGGGCAAGTCACTATGACTTGTTGAGCTTCAAGTTTCTCATCTGCAAATACCTGAGTGGTTGATGTATGAACTAAGAGACTGGAATGTGTAGCACTTACTGTTAGACATGAGCTTTGGGGTCAGACAGCTTTGACTTTGAGTCTCAACCCTAAGTTTAGTCTTCAGAGCTGTGTGGCCTTGGGTAGAATCCTTGACTTCTCTGGTCTT
>NW_004443958.1:24474075-24475350 GCF_000243295.1 Trichechus manatus latirostris | reverse complement strand
GTAAGGGGATGCCAAAATCTCAGTGACCATGATAGGTAATATTTTAACACAATACTTTAAAAATTTAAATTAATGCAAAATACAATAAACTCAGGAGGAAAAACAATATCAAATTTTTAAATGAGGGCAGGACCCAACCCTGTTTGCCTGAACCCCCTCCCTTGCCTCACCCTGATCTGGAACCTATCGCAACTTGTTTTTAAAGTTTGATATTTTCTTCATCTTGGACTTTTTTTTTTTTTTTTGGCATAGTTTGACTTTTAAAAAATTACATTAAATATATTATGTATCTTAGTTACTGAGTTTTTTGAAACTCCCTTAAATTTGGCAGTTAAAATCCACCCAGCAGTACCATGGAAGAAAGGTCTGGCTATCTGTTTCTGTTAAGATTACAGCCAAGAAAACCCTATGGACCAGTTCTACTCTGTAACACATGGGGTCACCGTGAGTCGAAACCGACTCGACAGCAATGGGTTTTGTTTTTTTTTAATTTGTACCTGGTGCAAGTGCCTTATTCACTGTACCCTACTCTCAACCCTGGTAAGTAGTGTTGAAGTTACTTGTCTTTATTATTATTATTGTTACATTAAAAAGCAAACAGGCAGCAAACCCACAACAGCATTGTGGTGTGACAACAAAACCCCAGACCTACGGTACGTTGTGTGCCCTAGAGTCGGTTCTGACTCATAGCGACCCTGTAGGATAGTGCAGAACTGCCCCATCGGTTTTCCGAGGCTGTAAATCTTTACAGAAGCAGACTGCCCCATCTTTCTCCCGCAGAGTGGCTGGTGGGTTCTAACCACTGACCTTTCAGTTAGCAGCCGAGTGCTCAACCACTGTGCCACCATGGCTCCTCACCTGTGGTATATCGGGATGGAAAGCACCCATGTCTTTCAGGCCCAGGTTGGCAAGCTAAGCCATTCCTGGTGGTGAAAACGGTTGGGAAGCTTGGCTGCTAACCAAAAGGTAGGCAGTTCCAGTTCACTCAGCTCTCGCTAACGTACACGAGGTCGCCGTGAGTTACAGTCAACTCGACGGCAGCTGGCTCACAGGGTTTTGACATAGCCAAGACTCACACTTCAGAAACTACGCATGTCAGGCCCTCGGGTAGATGGAACACGAGAGATTTCGCCCGAGCAGTGTTAATTTGAGAGACACCGGGGAGAAGCAGCGTTATCTCTGAGCACGCCAGCCCAATGTCTGTGCTATTTACTGCATGTTAACCTTCCTCTCTGGAGTCATCAGCAGTGCTGAGCTCCTTGTCTGGTGGATTCC
>NW_004443958.1:24471462-24473243 GCF_000243295.1 Trichechus manatus latirostris | reverse complement strand
AGATGCATTGGCTAGGAATTTAATTCAGGCCTCTTGCGCCGATGGAGAGAATTCTACCACTAAAATTAGTAGGTTGTCTAGGCAAGGTTGATCGCTACCAGTCTACCTCCAGGGCTCCCACTAGTTAAGATGGTGCTGTATTCCTAGCAGCACACGAAGCAGGGCTTTTGTGCACACTGTCTCTGACAATGCCCCCTTGTAGCTTCTCCTTGCCTCCACTTATTGGTGGCAAAACGAGCCACAACAAGGTTAAACATGTGTGAGGACTCACACAGCTGTCTTGCCTCTTGGCTTCAAACCCAAGCCCATCTCTGTGGTCTTCATTCATCCCATGCCACTCTCCAAAAGCCAGGGCTTTGAACCAATTCATTCCGGTTCGAATCCCTGCTGAGAATTTGCATTTCTAACAAGTTCCCAGGTGATGCTAATGCTGCTGATTAGGGACCAGTTCTGGAGTGCCTTCAGGAAATCACACTGCCATCCCCTCTGCAATTCTGAGGCAGAGGATTAAGCACCACTCTTCCCACCATTTCACCTGGGTAAACTGATTTTTAAGTTGGTTAAAAATCAACTTAGAAGTGTTCTCATTCTTCTGAGAAAGCCAAAATTGAAATAATGTGCCAACTGAAACCATAACACAGTTAGAATGGCATCCCTCCTTTGATCTGGTTGGCCACTTTCTCGTCCGTGGGCTCCTCTTTCTTCTCACGCTCTTTGTTCCAGTCCTTCAGGCCCTCTGGGAGTGAGGTGTCCTCGGCCAAGCTGCCAGGTCCTTCCACAAATCCCTCATAGGCAGATTTTTCCACAAAATGTCTGGGGCCCAAAAGTTCAACCATATTATTCTTATCTGATACTTCTTCTTCTAGCAATAGAAGAGCAACCTTCTCCAAGTCAGCTTTCTCTTCTGTGAGAAGAGCTACTGTACTTTTATAAGCATCATTAATAAGTATTCGTACTTCATCATCTGTCACCCGTAAGGTTTCTCCAACACCATGTACCCCTGACGGGGGAGGTCAAAGGAAATTTGTCCCACTTTTTCATTCATGCCGAACTGAACAATTTGGGCATATGCAATAGTAGAGCAGCGTTTCTCAAAATTTGTTATACATAAGAATCAGCTGGGGGTCTTGTTGAACGGTAGATTCAGATCAGTATATTTGGGGTGGAAATGCAAATTCTCAGCAGAGGTTTGAGCCAGAATGAACCACTTTGACGCCCTGCCAAAAATAGAGAACATTTCCTCCCTGTTCAACTATACTTATCTAACAGATCTTTGCTAGAACTATGAACACGAAGATGAGTTTGTAAACTGAAAATGCTCTCCAGCCAGAGTACTTAGCGTTGCTGCTAGCATCCTTTTAAACCAAAGGCCATGGGAGTGTATTGGTCCCGTGCATCGCCGAGAGGGCCTGGTTTGCTGGTTTGTAGTTGTTGTTGGGCAGCTGGGAACCAGCTTCTCCAGGCTTTATCTGGATGCACAGCTGCTGTCCTGGACCGGCTGGGCCTGTGGAGGTTAATGCATCATTAGTTACTGACCTCCGTTCCAGGCTTTCAGACTGTACAAAACCCTGACTTAAGGATCAGGGTCTGGAGATAGTGGCTGCTGTTATGATTATGATCCCCACAGAGGAAGAAGAAGGAGCAAGATGGTGATCAGAGCCATCACCCTGGAGCATGGGATTCTGCAGAGTCAGATTTAAAAGCCTCTCCCAGGTTGGAAGTGCTGCTGATTCTAACCACCACGGTCTGGGACAGCAGCTGTGCATCTTCCAGGTAAAGTT
>NW_004443958.1:24468733-24470499 GCF_000243295.1 Trichechus manatus latirostris | reverse complement strand
GATACTTGATAATTAGACTGACAGATCTGGGTTAGATTCCAGAGCTTGATTTTTATTAGCTGTGTGATCTCAGGTGAGTAGCTGAACCTCTCTGATCTTTGGGATTCTTATCTTTACACTGTGATAATAATGCCTACCTCCTAAGGTAGTCTTGCTGGCGCAGTGAGATAACATAGACATAGGTAATACTTTCTGGGTCAGGGCAGGATATAGACGGACAGAGAAATGCATAGAGTGGAATCTCCGTGTGGGAAAGCTCCAGCCCAGTGCCGGCACAGAGCAGGGGCCCTGTAAATGCCAGGCTGCTTCTCTGGAAGGAAGTGAGTCGGGCTTGGGGGTGGCTGCATTTGCTTTGATCTTTGGCTGCAGTGGGGACGTGGGATGGGACCATGGTGGGGGTCCTTGAGCTGCTGACATTTTCGTTGTTGTGAGATGAGGGTTGAAACCACTCCACACCCAGACCAAGGACTGGAATTTGAAAGGAAACCATTTACCTTTAAGGCAATTGTCCTTAATGTCAGGGAAACAGCAGGCTATTCTGTCACTTCTTTTCATGGCGATTACAAAGCAGCCTGCAGACAGCATGCTGGTTTTATAGATTTAGAAATGGTAGAAATAATTACATGCAAAAACATTGGAACAGATGCTTTTCCCCTCTGAACCCATTTTTGTTTCTCCCCTAAACAATGGTATGTGGCACTTTGCAGGTGTGCGCTCACCTAAACCCTCCTGAAATACCGCAGGAGGTGGGGAGGGAGATGATTATGTTGTCATCGCCGAGCTGCCGGTACCGTAGAACAACCTGGAGCTGAAGAGGGCTGGGCTTGGCATGTCAGTGACAGAGGTGTGGGGTTCTGGAGCTAGAAGGACCCTCACAGGTTGACCTGCCCCCCATCCTTCCTTTACTGGATGAACAGCCAGAGAGCTGAGAGGGGACATGACCTGCTCCAAGATGCAAAGATAAGCAACGACAGTTCTGGAACCAGAGCTAAGAGTGACTCACTGCCGAGAACTTACTTTCCTGCCTCTTGCATTCTTTTGAAGGAGCCGAAATATTTTTGTTTAAAAACATTTTACTGGAATACAGCTGCTGACACAGTAAATGCAGAACCAAAATAGGTGACAGTTAAGATATTGGAACTTTGCATGTTACTTTCAGGGCCCATCTATAAAGAATAATGTTGGTAGGTAGAACATGTGGAGTGTTTTGATGATGGTGGTGGTGGTGATGGTGATGGTGATGATGATAATGATGAAATGATGACAATGATGATGATGTTGATCCGATGATGATGATGGTAGTGAAAATGGTGGTGATGATGATGATGATGGCAATGATGATGATGTTGATCCAATGAGGATGATGGCGGTGGTGAACATGGTGGTGATGATGATGATTATGGCAATGATGATGAAGATGATGATGACAGCTGATGTTTATTGAGGATTAATTCTGAGCCTGTCCCTAGGGTAAGCATTTTGTACATTTTAGGTCATTTAATCCTCTCAAAACCCTATGACTTAGGTACTATCCCTATTATTCTGATTTTGGAAGTTGGGAAACAGAGAGTCAAAGCACCTTGCTCGAGGACACACAGTAAATGGCAAAGCTAAAATTCAACTGCAAAATAATAAATGACAATCATAATCATAATTATCGTTTACTGAGTGCTTATTTTGTGCTGAGCTTTATGTTAGGTGTCTTCCATATATTATCTGGTTCTAGTCTCTCAGCGTTCTATAGAGTAGGCATCATTATTTTCCCT
>NW_004443958.1:24465006-24467702 GCF_000243295.1 Trichechus manatus latirostris | reverse complement strand
TTTCCCTTGAGGATTTCTTGTTGGCAGAAATGGTAGTCTTCCATTATAAAATGTCGCCTTCTTTCCTCCCTCTTTCCCTGCCATCATTTCTCGAGTACCTATTGTGTGACTCTCACAAAGCAAGGTGAAATGCTTTACAGACACCACCTTTTCTGATCAGTGTCCATGTGTCCCCCGGTGGACCATGTCTCTACATGCATTGTAGGGTGTCTTAGATTCCTCATGCTGCTGTAACACAAATACCGCAAGTGGGTGAGTGGCTTTAAAGAACAGAAATTTATTATCTCACAGTTCTGGAAGCTGGAAGTCCAAATCAAGGACTCAGCCATGTTGGTCCCTTCCCCCATATGTCTGTGTCTATGTTGTTCTTTATATAACTCAAAAGTGATTAGCTTTAGGATCCATCCTACACTGATACGACCTCAACTGATTAATTGATTACATTAGATTGCACTATGGAAGTGATTACATTACATTACCTTACATGTGAGGTAATTACATTACGTTATATTACATCTACAGGTTTAGGGGTTAGGATTCGAGCACATATTGTTGGAGGACACAGTTCAATCCACAACATAGGATAATGCCAATGATGACACGCTGCTCTTTCTGTGGGACTGAAAACTGCCTCCCCCTTGTCTTCCACCAGGTGCTACCGGCTGATTCTGCAGAGCGTCAACTCCCTGGCCTGTAGCAGTATTTCTGCTACTTTAAACTGGCTACTGTGCTTCTCTGCTGTCACTCTAAAGTTCTTTGTCCTTTCTCTCTCCTGCCTGCCCTACCCCTTTTCTTCTCTCTCTCCTCTGCATCTCCCCATCATACTCGTTGTAAACCTCCTCCATGCCAGGCACTGTGCCAGGCTCTGAGACACAGAATGAGTGATGGGCAAGCCCCTTAGCTCATGTGGCTTTTGGTTCAGTGGGGACATGAGGCACATGGACAAGTCATCCAGAGATGGCACGATCAGGGCTATACTCAAAGTCTGAACACGATGCTCAGCGGAAGTTCCATCTGTATGTGGAAAATGAAAATGTGTTTGGATTATTCTTAGAATGGGTTGTCTAGGGCAATGCACTCTACCCAGAATGTTATAGCTGGTGTTTTCCAGCGGCAGGTTGTGGCAATGGAGGGCAGGGAAGTCAATTTTTGGTGGTTGGTTTGTTTTTACATTACTGTACAGAACTAAATGTTAGATGCCATACACTTGGCACAACTTGTTTGGCTCACTCTGTAATATGCAGTGGACTCTGCTCCTCATGGAGAAAGGATTCTCTTTCTTAAAATAAGAATATTGTCATAGTATTGATGCCATGATTTGATTAACCCAATGATCTCCATGGCGGACATGTGAGTATATGTGCATTTAATTCTTTGTAACTTTTCCTTATGGAACTCTGCAAACACATATAACAAGTAGAGAGTATAATAAAATGAACCCTGTGTAGCCATCACCCAGCTTAACAGCCATCAATTTTTATGGTTTCTCTTGTTTCATCTATATCTTCAACCACTTCCTCATACTCCCCACACAGGCCCCCACATGATTTTGAAACAAATCCAACCACTTTCATGATATATTTATTTTTATCGATACTGTCTGGTACTTTCTGAGCCTACTGAAGCACCAGCAATATATTTAAAAGGGGTCCTTTTGTACTTAGTGTCGTTACCCAATCTTGCTAGTCCATGGCTAGAAGGTAGATTCTGGATTGCTCTAATCTAGTTGTTCACACTTTGCTTTTTGAACAACAACAAAAGCTTTTTAATGTATCACTTTTAAGCATTGCCTCCCGTTTTCCTAGGGTCATCCTGGAGTACCAGGTTTCATGGGGCCCCCAGGGAACCCTGGACCACCGGTAAGTAATGATTTTTAATCCCTCCTCTTTAACCCTGATATCTGAGCCCATCTCCACACTTCCTGGAGATGGCATCACACTGGACCTACCTCTTATTTTATAAGATGGGCTGGAATCTGAAAGGTGCCCAGGGATGAACTAGAAGTGCAGGTCCTGGGGAGAGTGCAGAGGGACTTGGAAAGCCTTGGTGGACAGTGTAACTAGAAGGTCATTGGAACTGAGTGGTGCTGGCAGGTGTCTTAGTTTCTTAGTGCTGCTGTAACAGAAATACCACTAGTAGGTGGCTTTAAATAACAGAAACTTATTTTCTCACAGGTTAGGAGGCTAAAAGTCCGAATTTAGGCCACTGGCTCTAGGGGAAGGCTTTCTCTCTCTGTCAGCTCTGAGGGAAGGTCCTTGTCTCTTTCAGCTTTTGTAGCCCTGGTGGCATTCCTCCATTCTTTGGTGATCTCCAAGTAGCGTCTGTCTCCCTCACCTCCCATTTGTGCTTACTTCTGTGTCTAATCTGCTCTTTTCATATCTCACTAGTGATTAGGTTTAAGACCCAGCCTGCACTGTATGGACTCATTAACATAAAAAAGAAAACCCTGTTCCCAAATGAGAAGACATACAATTCAAGCCATAATAGCAGGGATGGGCAAGCTTGCTTTATATATTTTTTAACCAGCTTGGAGGGTGGGAAGCCACGGGGTAATTCAAAAGTTAGGATGTCAAATAAAAAAGTGTAGAACCAACTTCCCGTCTTCCATAAGAACCTATCCCATGGTGAAAGGCCTTGGGAATCCAAGAGTACCTATGGAAACCTGGATTTTCCTGGATTTACTATAATCATTAACA
>NW_004443958.1:24438736-24439760 GCF_000243295.1 Trichechus manatus latirostris | reverse complement strand
GCCATCTGCAGAAACGCCTTCCGCCTCTAGTCTCGCTGCTTCAGTCAGGCACTTTTCATATTTGGGGTGCTTCAGCACGACTTTCTGCCCCTCGTCTGGCGCCGCCTGGACTTGTGCCTGGGGGCAATTAGCCCCCCTCTGCCCTCCCCCCTACACTATGCCTCTGATAACAGTTCCTCCACTTCCTTCTCAGCTGCTTAGCCTCCCTTGCTCAGTTTCCCCGTTTGTAAAATGGGGATGATGTTAGTATCTGTTGTGAGCAGTAAGAGCATTCATACAGCAGAGCCCACAGAAGGGGCCTGGCACATAGGGAGTGTGAGACAGTGCTGGCCACTTTTCGCCTTCCAGTGCTTCCCCAAAGCAGATGCAATTGTGAATGTCGGCTTCACAAAGGAACTGTAGGACATTGGCACCTTCTGGTGAAAGGATCTATGGGGGATGGTTTTCTGGGACAGTCTTGAGTCACTCATTTAGGCCAGCGCCTCCTATGCATTTGACACTGCTTGATGCTGGGGACAGAGAGATGGGCCACAGGAAGGAGAGCTATGCTATGACTCCCCCCAGTGTGGGCAGTTCCCGAGAGGGAGCAACGCGGTGGGGGCGGGAGGCGGGTGGCAGAGGAAGTGACCGACTCCTGCTGGTAGGTGAGCGTGAATTCAAGGTTAACCGAAGTTTGTCAGGTCTAGAATGGGGGTTGTTGTTGCTAGTTGCCTTCAAGTCGGCTCTGACTTCTGGCAACCTTACAGAGAACAAAAGGATACCCAGTCCTGCACCATCTTCATGATAGTTGGTATCTTGAGTCCAGTGTTGTGGCCACTGTGTATTTTGAGTCCCTTCCACCCTAGGAGGCTCATCTTCCAGCACTATATCGGACAATATTCTGTTGTGATCTATAGGGTTTTCATTGTCTAATTTTCAGAAGTAAATTGCCAGACCTTTCTTCCTAGTCTGTCTTGGTCCAGAAGCTGCGCTGCAACCTGTCCACCATAGGTGACTCTGCTGGTATTTGACATACTAGTTGCAT
>NW_004443958.1:24430636-24437987 GCF_000243295.1 Trichechus manatus latirostris | reverse complement strand
AGCCAAGCTGACAGATGGCATGCTTTCTAAGCCAAGGGTGACTGTAGCCATGTGAGTAGTTAGTTGTAAGTTGGGTTGTATTGGATGGTTTATTTGTTCCTTAGCATGGCACCTGAGTTGAAGGATGAATGCATGAATGTGGTTGTGATTATTTATTGCGTCCACATCTTGGGCACCAGTTACTGGGCTATGCTTCTTCATGAGCACACAATTATCTAATTCTACAGCAATACAATGGATTAAATGTTATGATCTTTTGATGTCATTGTTGGTTGCCATCAAATTGGCTCCAACTCATGGTGACCTCATGCATAACAGAACAAAACATTGCTCAGTCTTGTGCCATCCTCACAATCATTGGTATGCTTGAGCCCATTGTACAAGCTGAAAAACATTTTGGGGGTAATAAAATGACTTGCTGAGAGCCACACTGGTTCGAGTAAGAGTCTAGGTGTGAAATCAAGTCCTCCACTCCCAGTCATCTCTGTCTTCCATCATCCTGCTCTGAGATGCCCTGGCATAGAACCTTGGCAGAATTACGACTTCTGTTTCTTCCACCAGGGTAAGAATGGATCACCTGGATCTCCAGGGGACCCTGGCTCTCCAGGAAACCCAGTGAGTACTCGTCCCCTAGAAGCATCACCGGGGAGATAAATGGGGTTTGAATGGTAGAAACAGGCTGAAGGCAAGAGGATATAGGGTGGGCCCATTTCAAAGTTTAAAATCGGCTCTCTGTTGTCTACGACTACAGGCATCCAAAGAGACAAAACTTACAAACTCTCTCTATATATATATATAATAAAGCTGCACGGCCATTGTTTGATATTTTTAGAGGATGAAAGGACAGGGTCAGGTTGACCAACCCTTACCTTCTCAAAGGACAGCTAAGTGTGTTGCATGGAAATGGAGGTAGAACAGCCTTGGCTTAGGATGATCCTCCTGCTGGTTAGGAGGTGGGGATGGGGAAAGCACAAAGGGTAAATATGTAGGTAGTAGAAAGAGGGTGACACTGAGTTAGCTGTACCGTCCTGGCCCCTGGGTAGAAGATTCCGTGGTTTGGAGATGAGGCCTAGGAGATGGGAGACATGGTGGGAACGATGGTTCTTGGATGAACTCTAAGGTTGGATAAGTCAAGGCCTGTCCACTAGTCTCCTCCCAGCCCAGACTTCTTGTATTTTTATTTGCTGAAACTAGTAAGCCTCTACAGAACGCCCATCCATAGGCCCATCCATGGGGCAATGGTGCAGACCAGTCCTGGCCAGCTGACTGTTGGCAATGTGGAAATGAGGGTGACCAGCTCATCCCGGTTTGCCAAGAACTTCCTGGTTTTAACACTGAAAGTCCTAGGTCCCAGGACACCCACCAGTCCTGAGCAAACCAGGACAGCTGGTCACCCTAGTGGAGACCCATCTCCTTTTGGGCCAGGAACAATTATACTAAAGGAGTCTGAGTTCCAACCAGACATATTGACATGCCTCAGGAGCCATGGTGTGGGCTTTGTTGCCTCTGGTGAGACAGAGCAGATGGGGTGGGATGGGGACTTGTGGCTGGATCCACTCCTTGTGGAGCGCCCCCAGAAGAGGCAACCCAGATATGGCAGCTTCCCAGAAGGCTGAAGAGGAAGGATTCCCAAAGGCTTCCAGGCCGTACTCAAACTGTGGGCCTGGGTAGCCTCATTGGAAGAAGTGTGGAATCTCACTAGAGGGCTTCTTGGAGGGACAATCCACCCGTCAGGGTGTTTTATTAAGTACTTGCTCCATTTTGTTTTTGTTTCCTTGGATGGATAGGTCATTGGCTGTTTTGAGGGCACTTGTCATTGCACTCCCTCCACTTTCTGACAGTGTTATTGGGATTCAGTGCACCCCATGCCCTCCCAGTCTCCGTGTCTCATCCCAGCCCATTCACCACTATCTCAGGAAAGAGGCCTTTCTTCTTCTATTTCGATGATGCTTCAGGACTTCAGTGTGCTGTGGGGTGGTGAGGATTCTGAATCTGCTTGCGTTTGTGCTGCATCTTGAAGAGTTAATTCCCTGCTTTCTCTCTGCAGGGCCAGAAAGGAAGCAAAGGAGAAAATGGCAGCCCAGGACTTCCTGGCTTCCCGGGTCCCCATGGGCCTCCGGTAAGCAGGGATCCCCAGTGGGGCCAAGATGCCTGACTCTGGCGTGAGTTGACATTCAGGACGTTTCCTGCCACCCCCTGTGTCTTTAGGTCATCTGTTCGTGTTTTGTTAGCTGCCATTGAGTGGGCCCCCAACTCATCAAGACCCCATGCCCGGTCCTGCACCATCCCCATGATCGGTTGTGGATCAGACCATTGAGACCCAGAGGGTTTTCATGGGCTGATTTTTGTAAGTCAATCGCCAGTCCTTTCTTCCTAGTCCGTGTTAGTCTGGGAGTTCCACTGAAATGTGTTCAGCATCAGAGCAACACACAAGTCTCCAAGACAGATGAGTGATGGATGAGAATGAGGTGCATTGTTTGGGAATTGAACCTGGGTCTCCAGCATGAAAGGCGAGAATTCTACCACTGAACCACCAGTGTCTTCACTCAGGTCATCTACTCGGCCATAGTGATCTGGTGATAGCTGCGTCATGATCTGGTAGACAGTAGAGTGCACTGGTTACAACGTGAGCTCGGCGGTCCCACCTGGGGGTGATTCTCAGCCGCTCCACTCCCTAGTGGTGAGAACTCAGGGTAGTCTCCTGGCCTCTGGGTACCTTACTTCCCTCATTACTCTAACGGGGATGACAGTAGCACCTGTCTCTGAGGAGTAAATGAGATGATTCATGTAAAGGGACCAGGAATGGTGTCTGGCCCATCCCAAGTGCCCAATAAATATGAATGATTGTGGTGATGGTCGTGGTGGGATAGTGGCCGTGATAATGACCTTGGAACTTACAGGGCCTTCAGAAGTCATTTTAAAGATGAGCAGGTTTGGGCTTCAGGGTCAGAAGGCGTAGGAGGCATTTTATTCAAGGCCAAACAGTAAGCTTGTGCCCTAGTTGGCGCGTGGGTCCACATCTCCAGAGTTGACAGCTTGATTGCAGAGGGGAGCTGCAGGGTGATCTTTACTGGGTTTCTGGGCAGAGATCCCCTGATAGCAAGACCACCGTGACATGCTGAAGGACTCAAACATTTCCAGACTGAGCTTGCCGGCATGTTCTGCACGCTGCAGTCCATGACTTGGACTGCTGACTGGAGAACGAGGGCTGTACGTAACGTGTAAGAGTAGAAGGCTTACTATGCTCCTGTCCATCTCTTCTCCAATTGATTTCTGACCTGTGAAGGTTACCCCCACTGCCAGCCCGGCTCACTATGGGTGGCATCTCCCTTTTCACCCTTTCTACCCATCGCAGCGCAGACCCTAAGATGGCTTTGTCCACCTTGTCATTTTTTTGTTATTGTGATGAAAATATACACAACAAAACATTCACCAATTCAACAGTTTCTACATGTATTACATTGATTACATTCTTCATGTGCAACCATTCTCACTGTCCTTTCCCAAATTATTCTCTCACTAGTAAAATAAACCCAATGCCCCCCAAGCAAAAATTCCCGCCCCCCCAATAATCTTTGGTTTCTGTATATTTGCTCATTCTGTCCACTTATTTTTACTTGAGGCTGTTCATTTAGTTGCACCACCATTAAAGGCCAAAGCCTCCTTCTCCGTCCCTTTATTAACAATAGTCTGCTGCCATTGAGCCTCAGGTACCTACTCATCCAGACACATTGCAACAATGATTCCTTAATCACAGTAACAGGGGTCATTTGTTGATCGCTTACTACATGCCTGTCGCTGTTCTGAGTCCTTTACAAGTACAAACACATTTAATAGGAAGAAAGCCCTGGTGATCTACTTCAAAAAATCAGTCAATGAAGACTCCATGGACCCCAGCAGTCCAATCTGCAACTGATCATGGGTATGGTGCAGGTCTGGGCACCATTTTGTTCCACTGAGCATGGGGTTGCTATGAGTCAAGGGCCAACTCAATAGCAGCTAACATCAACAACAGCAGATTTAAATCTCATGGCAATCCTATAAGGCAGGGACAACTACTCTTCCCATTTTACAGATGGGGAAACTGAGGCACCTAGCGCTCTAGGAAGTTGTAAGGAGGTTGTCCAAGCCAGAGAACCGGTAAGCGGAGGAGCCCAGGTTTGCCCCTGGCAGTCTAAGCTGTGCAGTACCTAGTGCCTTATTTCACACTGTGACTCTGCGCCTCGTGGAGGCCTCCCCACCTCAACCAGACAGTTTGTAAATGTGAAATCCCAGAGACACTCTTGCTGGAGTCACCCCCATCCCAGTGACCGGGAGCCCAGCCCTGGAGGCCCCCCTGTCTACCTCGGGGCATGTCTTTTTCCTTTGCTCTGGAAAGGCTGACAGAAAACCCTGTTTAGGATGCCCTTGGTCTATTGGACCATTGATCACCGTCGCAGAAGCATGACTGGAGTGCAAATGTGTTTTGGAGACGTCATGTTATTTGTAACATGCTGATGCTGCAGCCCACTGATTGGTTGTGTTTCACAGGGAGAACCAGGAGAGAAAGGAGTCCCAGGCAAGGAGGCAAGTATTGCAAACCTCTTCTACCTCTTAGTGACCCAGTCCTGTGGGAGCACAGGGTGGGCTGGGGGGGCTGTGCATCTTCACAGGGCCCTGTGATCAGAAGGCCCCCACACTTGCTTTAATTCTGTGCTGCCACCATCTTGAAATTCTTAATGCTTTTTGAACAAGTGACGCAATTTTAATTTTTTCACAGGGTTCTACAAATTATGTAGCTGTCCCAGAGGAGCCATCTTGACACACCTCTTGTGCTTATCTGTCCCTCTACATCCCGTCTTGTGCATATCTGTCCCTCTACATCCCATCTTGTGCATATCTGTCCCTCTACATCCCGTCAGCAAGTCCTGTCAACTCTTACTCCAAAATACCTTTCGGTTCTGTCCATGTCTCTCCACCTAGTATGCTAATCCAGTCTGTCACCGTCTCTCACCAGGACTAGTCCTGTGACCTCTAAATGGTTTCCTTGTTTCCAGTCTTGCCTTCTGTGGTCCTTCTCCACCCAGCAGCCAGAGGGATTTTTGGGAGATCATGTCAGTAGGCAGGTCACAATTCAGCTCTGTCCTTCTCTTGCATTCTCAGTATAATCTGGGATGTTTGGGCCCCTGCCCACTCTCCCCTTCATTTTCTGGGCTCCAGTCACTCTGGCCTTTTAATTCCTGCAACTTTCCAATTCTTTCCCAACTGCCTCCATACACCCTGGGCTGTCTTTTCAGAAAGCCCTTGCCCCTGCTCCTTCTGTACCCCATACACACTGCTCCTCATCTTGAGGTCTTTGCTGAGATATCACCTTTGCAGAGGGACCTTCCTTGACCACTCAGAACAAAGCAGGCACCCCAGTAGGCTCTGTCTTAGCACATGCTCTCTTTTGCCATATCCCAGAGCTTGGTACAGAGGAGGCTCAGAAACATCAAGTGAATGAATGAATAAAAGAATGAATGAATGCAGAGAAGGGAATCGAGGGCTCTTTGTAAGTTCTGTGGTAACTGGCTCATACATTTCAGAGCCTGCACTTTCTGTCTTGAATGAGGGAGACCCATTTCCACTCTGGGCTCTTTGGGCAATTTCTGAAGCAGGGCTGGGGTCTTCCTGGAACCCAGGTGAAAGCATTGCTCGTTGCTCCAGTCTAGAAGTCCACTCACAGGGTACATCACTCACTTTTTATCAGTGACTGCTTCTTCCTGCTCACCGGACTGAAGTAGGAGGGGAAATGCCGCAGTTCCCATCTATGAGGGCTGTGTTGGCCCCAGGAGCCCTGGTAGTGCAGAGATTAAGCGCTCGGCTGCTAACTGAAAGGTCATGGGCTCAAACCCACCAGAAATTCCAATGTGGCAGTCTGTTTCCGAAAAGATTACAGCCTTGGAAATCCTATGGGGCAGTTCTACTCTGTCTTATAGGATCGCTGTGAGTCGGAATGGACTTGACAGCAGTGGGTTTTCTGAGCATGCTGGCCCCATGTGAGTGTAGTTGGGCTGTTGCCTGCATTCCCTCTCTCTGGATCCCCATTGCCTACTGGGGTACAATCCAGCCTCTAAGAATGCATCCAGGTCTTTCCTGATCTGGCCCCACTCTCTCTTCCTAATGTGAGTTCTTGTCCCTGGTGACCCTGTGCACAATGTCCCCATCTTCCCCATCTCCAGGGCTTGGCCTCGCTCTTCCACCCACCCTGAATGCCTTTCCCCACCTCCTCTGCCTGTTAGATTGTATCTGTCCTTCTAAGTTCTGTGTCCGCAACATACAGACTCAAGCTCTTCCTCCTAAGGCCCCTAAAACGCTTGCATGTCTATATCATCAATCGTTTCAGTCCATCTTGTATGAGAATCGGTCATGCCCGCATCTGCTTCTTAGCTAGGCTGTGAACACGCCCCTTAAGAACTGGGGCTGAGTCTTCACCTTCTTCTCTGCGCACATCACAGGGCTCATTGTGACTCTTTGCATGAAAGAGGATGCATTCAATGCTGCTGGGACCACAACAGATTTGGCCTGGGCTCAGAGCAGCTCAAGAGTATTTGGTCTCTTGAATTTCTTCTCTTGAATCAGTTTGGGCTCCACTGGGCAGGAGTTGGGGCATGAGCCACTGGGCTGAATTTGCTCCCCAGATTTCTAGCCCTTCAGCTCGCGTTTTCTGAACATCTTAAGTGCAGAGCAGGGCTGAGTGGGAAGAGTGGAGTCCAGAGGTGAATTTAGCATAGGCCCTGCTTTGCAATTGCTTGTTGTCTAAATGCATGCCTGCCACCACATCTGGGTAGAAAGAAAGCTAGATGCCAGCGAGTGTCACGTGACCCACATGTGAGGACGAGACCCTGGCCAGAGAGGAGGGGACAGAGGAGAAGGACAAAGAGGGAATAAAGAGATACCCCAGGTAGAGAGAGTCACAGAGCAACATCAGTGGTGGGGGGGGGGAGGGTCTCAGCAGTGAGGACCACATGCCCCAAAGTGACCACTCTCCAGCAGGGGTCTGGGGCCATTGGGACACTGAAGAGGGCCCCATCCCCAAGTGCTGGGTGGTCAGGGAGAGCTTCCTGGAGGGGGCCAGGTAGGAGCTGGTTATCTGGGCAGAGGGGTTGGGAAGTCAGGGAGGGCTTCGTGGAGGGGGCCTGGAGGCCAGGTGGGAGCTGGTTACCTGGGCAGAGGGACGATGGCAGCAGCCCTGGCTGGTCATGGCACTGGGGGAGCCACGGTCACTGGGTCTGGCTGGAGCATAGTCGGCCAGGGCACTGGGGGAGCCACGGTCACTGGGTCTGGCGGGAGCATAGTCGGCCAGGGCACTGGGGGAGCCACGGTCACTGGG
>NW_004443958.1:24427345-24430439 GCF_000243295.1 Trichechus manatus latirostris | reverse complement strand
CGGTCACTGGGTCTGGCGGGAGCATAGTCGGCCAGGGCACTGGGGGAGCCACGGTCACTGGGTCTGGCGGGAGCATAGTCGGCCAGGGCACTGGGTGGTGAAGGCTGGTCAAAGCTCTGCTCAGGCAGGGCCTCCTGGCCATGTTATGGTGAGTGGGGTTTGGCGGGAGTGGGAGAGGACAGGTCACGGGTCAGGGGACCAGGTAGCAAGCTGGTGCCATCACCCAAGGGGCCTGGAGCGGGCAGTGGCAGGAGGAACAGAGGGCAGTGGACATGAACGAGCCCTGCAGTGTCTAGACAACCTGAAGGCGCTCTTGGAGGATGCTGTTCCCCTGGGGTCCCTGGCCCCCGCCCACAGGACTGTGTAGAACCAGAAAGGCACAGACACCCGCGCACATGCCCTGGGTGAGTGACCACCCTCCCTGTGGATGTCATTGCAGGGTGCCACTGGGAAGCCCGGAGAGCCAGGGTCCAAAGGAGAAAGGGTAAGTGGGGCAGGGCTGTCACAGAAGCATGACCTTCTCACAGTGGTTCGGGGACACTGAGGCTGAGCTTAGCCCAAGGTGGAGCACCGGCTTGCCCCAGCCCACAGACGGAGTCCATTTTCCCCCCTTTACTGTTGTCGCTGATGTTGTTATTGGTTTTTCCTCTTCTCTTTTCCTTTGCTTGTTATTTTAAGGCGTAAAATCACTGCAATTACACATTCAAAGGCAAGCGTTCAGGACTGTGACAGATTCCCTGTCCCTGAACGAAGGCCCCTTGCATGACAATGCAGCCGCAGCTCCAGGCTCCCCAAGTGCCAGTTTGCCAAGAGCCAACTTTGTCCCTGGAGGTGACAGGAGAACAGATTTTCCCATAATGAATCACCTTGGTGCTACACTCAGAAAGGCTGTCTTTACATTTCTCCAAAAACCAACAGGAGGGGGGAGGCATTTTTGCAGAAAAATTGGAGGGGGGAGGGGGTGTTCTCACACTCCTGACAACTGCTACTGCTTTTAGGGGAAGCCAGCATCTCATTTGCCCACAGTCCTCGGCTTGGTCAGCCTGCGTCACTCTGTCGCACCACATGGAAGTCGCCGCCGCTTGTCCCCTGTCCCAGCTTGTTTTCCATGGTCCTGCAAAGAATTTACTGCGGCTTTCTTTGCAAGCTGGACCGGTGAGGAGCTGGCTTATCCTGCAGGCTGGAAGAGAGAGAAAAAGTCACTCCTTCCTTCTGTCTCCCTCCTCCTGGATAGCTGACTCCTGCCCTTTCGGCTGGCAGCCCTGAGTGATGGATCCAGGGTGGTGGGGGCGGGGGGCTTTGAGGTCCCCCACGGAAGAGTCAGGTGCCCATGAGAGCTATTGCTACAGAGTAGGAACTGGAGTTTGGCTGGGAGCCCGGGATTTCAGACCACAAACATGAATCCCTTCTCTCACACCTTCAGGGTAGAAAGCCCCCTTCCTCCTGCTAATGGGCTCCATGGAGCGGTGCCAGGCGGTGGTTAGACCCCTACTCTCTCGTTCCCTCACACTCCTGGGGGTGTTTGAAATATGGGAGAGACCCTCTCACCACAGAGTGTTACCGAGATGTTTAATGAACAGGAAACGCTGTTCAACATATGAGATAGGGCCTTGACGTTCAGGGGCCGTGAGAACCAGGGCTGGGTTGCCCAGTAAGCAAGGTGCACACGAGCTTAATGATGTTTGTTTACTAATCTGTAGTGCACAGTTTTACAATCAGGTGAAACGTGCACTACAGATTAGTCAGTAAGCACAGTGAAGGCTGTGCCTACCTGTCTTACCGTGGGCCAATACGTACCGTGCTTCCTGCTTAATCCACCCTGCCAAGAATCGGCACTTTCACACACCCTGATTTAAGATCGCCACCCCGGTAACAGGCATCGCATCTGGGAAATTTAAGTGACCTCCCTTGGATGTGGCCAAATTCATTCTTTTTAAATTCCACTGCTTGTTGTTGTGATTGAAAAAGCAATATAGTTAAACAATGCAAATTGCGCAAAAGTGAATACAAAAACAGTATGTCCTTATCCACCTGGTCCCTCAGGTCCCACCCGCTTCCTAGAGTCTATCCCTGTACATATATATTTACTTTCCAGAGAGAGTCGAAGCATACACAGCCATGTGGGTATGTGTTATAAATGTGCACGTGCCCTTTTATGTAAACCCCCAGAGAGTATTGCACTGTATCCACTGTTTTGCTTCTTTCGTTTGAACACGCGTTGGAGATGGTTTCACTAGTGCCTGTGGCTCTCGGTTACTCTCGAAGCCACGTCACCTTTATAGCTACCATCTTGTTTCTCTTCCTTCTCTTGCTTTCCCTCTCCTGACCACCTGTTCCTCCCCTCTCTGCAGCGTCCTGACAGTGGAGTCGGATGGTACACTCTGAGTCTGTTAATGGGGTCGCCATATTGTCAGACCCAATGACCACTGGGGCTTGCTGGGAAGACACACAGTGGCAGGAAAGGGCAGAGGATGGGACTGCCTTTGGCTGCCATGGTTCCCAAATGCTTGGCTCCAGCACTCCCAACTTTGGTTGAGTGGAGGAGAAATGTATCCCAGGCAGTGTCTTCCCTGAGGCTGTTGGATAATCCAGGGGAGCTAGGAGAAGGGTGTGGAAGATGACCTGAGCCTGAGAACCTCTATGTAAAGTGCACTGTTGCCTTCCAGCTGGTAGAGAACAAGACTGGCCTAGAGCGCTGGCCTTCTCTGTTGGGGTGGAGCACATTGGGGTTTGGGAGTTGGATTTCTCACCATGTCCTCTGCAGACTCCCTGCATGACATGGACAGGCTTCTCTGTCAGGCCAACAGATGGGATGGACTCCTGAGTCACAGTTGGCCAGAGCCCAGGTCTCCTTTTCAAGACTCCAGTGGCGGAGGACGTGGGGAGCCCCTCCTGCCGCCACACAGGCCTGAGTCTGCAGTGGGTGCACCTCTGAGCCCTCCGCCTGCTGACCCACTTCTTTCCTCCTCTAGGGAGACCCTGGGACCAAAGGGGATAGAGGGCCTCCTGGTGGAAAGGGCCAGCCTGGGGACCCCGGAATCCCTGGTCACAAAGGCCACACTGGCCTGATGGGCCCCCAGGGACCACCGGGGGA
>NW_004443958.1:24423590-24426006 GCF_000243295.1 Trichechus manatus latirostris | reverse complement strand
TTCCTAGGGGGAGTCTCCATCCATGGACACCCTACGCCGGCTTATTCAAGAAGAACTTGGGAAGCAACTGGAAAGTGAGTAGCTGGACTTTGTTACAGCCATGCGGATAAGGGCCCCGGCTTGTGACAGTTCCAGGAAGCAGTTCGTTTGTTTGGCCTTTGTAACATTTACAGCCTGGTTGGGAAAAAGCACATTAAGACCAGCTCAAATGTAAAATTTCAGGATTGGGAAGTGACTGGACATCACAAGTCTAGCCCTTATTTGACACAATAGACTCCCTTTCCAGAGCTTGATTACCTCCAGTGAGGGGGAGCTCACCACCTCCAAAACCAGCTCTGCTGTGATCATTCATTTATTCTGTGCTTTCAGTCATTTATCCAGTCAACAAACAATGTTGGTGGAGACTGCTACGGGCCTCAGAGAGCTCACACTCCAGGGGAGGAGACAGATAAATAAACCCAAACCCAAACCTGTTACCGTCAAGGTGATTCCAACTCATAGTGACCCTGTAGGACAGAGTAAGAACCGCCCCATAGGGTTTCCAAGGCTGTAAATCCTTATGGAAGCAGATTGCCACGTTTTTCTCCCATGGAGTGGCTGGTGGCTTTGAATCGCTGACCTTTTGGTTGGCAGCCAAGCGCTTTCACCACTGCGCCACCAGGGCTCCTTAGATTAGTAAATAGACAAGATGATTTCAGTACAATACGGAAGTTTCTGTGACATGATTTATCACAGACGGCAGTGAAGGAGGATGGATGAAAGCACCTAAGCTAGCTCAGAGGGTGGGGAACTGATGAGAGGCTTCCTGGGGGCAGAGGCACATGAGTGCGAGGAGAAAGATGGGCTGAGATCCCAGACCTTTGGAACAAACAGCAAGTGCAAAGACCCTGAGGGGAGGGAGAAGACACAGTGCATTCAAGAAGTCAAGTCCTTGCGGCCCTGCTGTGTTGGTTTTGTTGTTCTGTCCCTGTAGTCCACCACGTGCCTGGTACACAGCAGGTGCTCAGCAGGGAGAAAGGGGAGACGTAATGGCAATAATGCCAGTAGGTAGGGCCTGCGCATATCCCGGAGGGTTCTAAGCACTTGCACATGCTACCTCATGGATGTTTCCCAACAACCTCCTGAGACACTGTGCCATTATTAGAAGGGTTGTTAGGATCCGAGGAGTAGAAGTCCTAACTTAACTCGTCTAAGGTTGAAGAGCTGGGGAGTGTCAGAGCCGGCTGTGCACCTCGGTGGCCTTCTGCAGAATCCACGCTCTTAACCACCATGCTCCCTTGAATAATAGCTATTGCCACTATCCCCTGTGATGGAAACTGTAGGAGAGGACAGTCACTGCCAACCGCATGTCAGGGAAGATGAGGAATCCATAAGTGCTTCCCAGGCATGGGTGTAAAAGGGGGAGGCACATCTGTGCACGTGGTGACACCTCAGACAGTTATTTTGCGCCTGCCATGTACCAGGCTCTGTGCTAGGCATGGGACAAATGGGGGACAAGATGGTGCTCATCCCTGCCCTGGTCCATCTCCACTCACAGTAGGGCATAAGACCATTACCTGGAGCAAGGATCTGTGGTTGGGTGGATGAGAGGATGAAGAAAGGAAGGAAACCAAAGGCTGGAATGGTGGGTCCACTGAATAGTGTGTCCTGAGGCCTCCTGGGTGGTGAGCTCCAAGTCCTCCTTCTGGGCATTTGATCTATCAGTGAAGAAATGGCCTCTCCCTTGGGGGAGGGTGGGGAGACGAGACTTGTTGTGAACTTGGTTTGGATGGAGCGTCTTCTGGGCTGAGTCCTTTCTTCCAAACAATCCTTTGAGGAGGAAGCATCAACTCCAGGTTGAAGATGAGAGAGTCAAGGCTCAGAGAAGCAATTAGCCAGTGTCGCAGGATGAGATGTGCATCCCCTCCCATCTGCCCCACGGAGTGGGAGGAAGGGGCCGCTGGGGGAAGCACATCAGCTGGACAGTCACCAGACCCTGCCTCTGCCTTGGTTTGACCACCAAAATGCTGGGGAGCCTTGGGCAGCCTCTCTGGGTTCCATCATGCCACCTACAAAATGAGGGGGGTGGCCCTGCTTATCTGTGATTATGAGAGACAAAGGTGGCTCTTGGAGGCCATCAGATGGGCACTGTACACTCTGTCCCACAGGAAGTCGTGGAGGATCAGCAACTGGACCGCCGGGGATTGAAACCAGTTCTGTAATCTCAACATTGTAGACGTAAAAAGATCTTGGTTGCTGTTGCTGTTGTTAGGTGCTGTTGAGTCTATTCTGCCTCATAGCAACCCCATGTGATGTAGCAGAACTGCCCCATAGGGTTTTCTAGGATGTAATCTTTACTAGAGGAGATTGCCAGGTCTTTCTCCAGTAGAGCCGCTGGGTGGGTTCAAACTACCAACCTTTCAGTTAGCAGCAGAGC
>NW_004443958.1:24420553-24422696 GCF_000243295.1 Trichechus manatus latirostris | reverse complement strand
TCCTTCCTCTCCCCAAACCCTGTAGGTAGTCATCATCTCATAATCTACATTTTACAGAAGCGGACTCCAAGGCCGAGAGAGGTCAGGCTTGCCCAAGGCCACCTGGCAGCACTGGGATCCCAGCCAGGGAGAGGCAGTGATGGTCGCCACTGTGGCTGACCCACCCCTGTGGTTGGCCCAGCTGGGAGGTGCAGGCACGCATGCACTGCCCTGTTGGTGATGTTTCCATCATGGTGCTGGTTGATATTGTCTCCTGATTTCCGAGCTTTGCAGTGGGTCGCCCACCTGTCCTTCTTCCTCTACCCCTCCTTCCTAAAATGTCTCTCTCTTTTTCCTGGTCCATAGCCAAACTTGCCTACCTCCTGGCTCAGATGCCCCCAGCGCACATGAAAGCATCTCAAGGCAGACCTGGGCCCCCTGGACCCCCTGGAAAAGATGGGCTCCCAGGCCGAGCAGGCCCCATGGGGGAGCCGGGTCGGCCAGGGCAGGGGGGTCTGGAAGGACCCTCTGGACCAGTCGGTCCCAAAGGTGAGTGACGCCCCTGGAGGAGATATGCCTTGCATGCTATGTGAAGGCTGGGAAGGAACCTAGGAGCGGGGCGCACGCTGCCCACTGTTCTGCATTATTCATGCTTTTCTCACTCCTTGCAGCTTGGCAACACCCTGAATTTTGGCTTCCTGTAATTTTTTCATATGTATAATAGGTTTTCATACTTGACATTTTTGCAAAATTATGCTTCTGCTAGGGAGATTGAATCAGTTCCCTCCTGCTTCGTGTTTTCTTTCCTTCTCCACTGTTCCAGAGTCTCCGAGGGGTAGTACAATCCAGCCTCTTCTTCCCCGTCAGAGTTGAGACTGAGAAATAAGACATTTAATCTCCAACAAAATTGAAATTAAATGTCAGCCTTATACTTGGAAAGAGTGGCTTTAGAGGTGTAACTAGCCAGCTCTCAGTGGGAGTGGCTTACCTGGATACAGGTAGCTCTGGACAACAGCAGTCTCTCCTTCCCACTTAGCTCACCACATAGTGGCAAGCAGGTCAGAATGCAGACTCTCTGCAGGCAGAAAGATGTGAAACAGAGAGGAAGGACCTGCGGCCAAGTTCATCAACGTGATAATTCACTCTTTCCTTCTGGGAAAGGAGACATGTGGTGTTGCTCTACTAGGGTCCCACTTGACGAGTATGTGTGAGCAAGAGTAGTTTGGAGTGTGGCTCTGTGGCAGCACAGGGCTGGACCTGCACTTCCTGCTGGGGTAGCTCTGTGTCTGCCCTCATCGTGGCTCTCCACATCCAAGGAGCACGTTTTTCTCACCAGGTGAGCGAGGAACCAAAGGTGACCCAGGTGCACCTGGAGTTGGCCTGCGAGGCGAGGTGGGACCCCCTGGAATCCCAGGTAGGAATGGTCTGGTCTGGGAGGGGGCATCTCCCATGGAGATGAGATCCATACAGCAGCCCTCCCACCTTCAGCCACCGTGGACTCAGAAATGGGGTGGACAGGCTTGTTTGAGGAGGAGCCAGAGACCGATCATTATTTTTTATTACATCGTTCTAAAATGCCAGCTCCTTGACTTACTAAGACAACTGTAGTGGATCCCATGAATCCTTGAAGTGGATTCCATGAATCACAAATCTCATGAAACAGTCCCAGAAGGAACTTGAACCACCTTCTGTTTTTTTTCAATCCTTGGGCCAGGTCAACCTGGGGAGCCTGGCTATGCTAAAGACGGACTTCCTGGGCGCCCTGGTCCTCAAGGAGAGACAGGGCCGGCTGGACACCCTGGACCCCCCGGCCCGCCCGGCCCCCCTGGCCAGTGTGACCCCTCCCAGTGCGCCTACTTCGCCAGCCTCGCTGCCCGCCCAGCTAATGTGAAGGGTCCCTAGAAGACTCCAGAGAGCCCCGAGACTGCAGTGGATTTCCTGAAACTTGAACTCAGAGTCCAAAGGGAAGCCGGAAGTCTTGAAACATTTCAGCCACGTGCATTTGTCTTTCAGTTTCTTCTATCATTTGTTTTTGTTTTATTTTTGCGGGAGACCTCAAAATTATTAAAACCAACAGATGCTGCTGGTCGGTCAGATTATTATTAATATTATTATTGTTAATTATTATATTATTTTTATTTCATATGCTGATGCTTTGTGAGAC
>NW_004443958.1:24417823-24420099 GCF_000243295.1 Trichechus manatus latirostris | reverse complement strand
GGAGCTCCCTTGGCTTCCAAAGCTTGCAGAGGGGAAACTCTGGCTGTTGGGTGTCAACAGCTTGGTGGGCTCTTGTGTCGGGGCCAAAGATGAGAAACAGTGTGGACAGAGCCGCCCCTGAGTGCTAACCTGGCTTCTGAGCCCTGGATAGGACTCTCCCAGTTCCTCATTGCTGGTTTCAGTCGTGTCAACTGTAAACCAAGCTGTCCAGTGGCCACTCCTGTATCTCCCAGAGGATGGGAACTGGCCAGAGCACCGCCAGAGCTGGAAAGCTCTAGAATCCCATCTCTGAACAAACTGCGCTGGAGTGTCGTGTGTTTGTAGCATGCCCGCACCGGCAGGTGCTCAATAAATCTGGGTTTCCTTCTCCTCAGTTCCTCTTGCTGATTCGTTTATCTCCTGCGTCCACCTGGCTGTGGACCCCTCAAGCACGGGGGTGTGTCTTTTCCAGCTGTGAGGTCCAGCACAGAGTCCGCGTGTCCATCCATATGCTGAGTGAGTGAGTGAGTGAATGTATTTGGTTGAGCTAGTTCCAGGGGGCAGGGCTTCATTATTGTACCTGGGCTGAAGTGACTCTGTATTTTGCACCCTGGAAGATTCATATGGATGCGCACACCCATGCAGAGTGGTTTGATAAGCAGAGGGTCAGCGAAAACCAGGGAAACCCTTGATCAGGTGGATTGACACAATAGCCATACAATGGGCACATCAAAGATCCTGAAGACGGCGCATCCATAAGGTCGCCATGAGTAGGAGCTGACTCAAAGGCAGCTAACAGCAACAACAGCATACAGGCTCACTGTGTGGGAGTGAGGCAAGCAAGGTGGGAAGTTGTTTCAGCAGGGCTGATGGTTTCATCCTGCCAAACACTGCTTCTAAATGATTTACCAGTGGTCTAAACAAATTACTCCTGGTCTGCGTTCATCCATGTCTTGATTAAATGATTGATGGATTGACTCATTCCTTTGTTCACTCATCCATCAGCCACTGACCTACCAATTCAGGAATCTCCTTTTATCACCCTGGTTGCTGGATGGTACTGGTTGAGTTAGGAACCAAGAGTACAATCATGCAAAGAAGATGGTTAGAAGGTTCTTTGTGGGAAAAGAGTTGTCGTTCCAGGCCTCCTCTTGTTGACTGATGAGTGCTGACTTTGGGGTCAGCAGGTGCCAGGGTTCCAAGGGAAGCCATGCCCCCCCCAGAGCAGAATGAGAAGCCCCCCTTGCAGAACCTTTTCACGTGTACCATTCCAGTTTGTTCTCACAACCTTAGAAGACAGAACGAGGTAACTGTAATATCTTTTCCTTTTGAAGAGACAGTCTCGGGGACCTTGGAAATCCTCCAATCCAGTGGCTTTTAAAATGGGGAAAACGAGACTCAGACACATGCGGCGATTTTCCCAAGATTGTGAAAGATGGGGCTGATATTTGGGTACAGGGGCTCATCCTACATCTGCAGTGAGTCCCCACTGCTCCCCATGGTCAAAATTTACAGAGAAACTTTTTAAAAAAACATTTAAAAAATTCTTATCAATATTTTTTATTGTGGTAAAAATGTATGTAACAAATCACTTGCCATTCCAGCCTTCTTCGCGTGTACGTTAGTTACATTCGTCATGTTGTGCAACCACTGCCATTGTCTGTTTGCAGATGTTCCCTTCACCCCTAACAGAGGCTCAGGGTCTCTGCTTAGGGGGCACTGAGCTTAAAGGAAATTGATTTAAAGCTGCTGACTAGGGCGGTGCCTCAGAACCACTGAGTAAGGGTCTCTGGGGCTGGTATTGAGGAATCTGTATTATAGAAGGTCTCCCCTGGAGATCTCAGGCTCTGTGGGGTTTGGGACTTTCTGCCCTACCCATACCCCTCTTTGCTGCTGCCCCTAGACTGAGCAGCCTGGTGACCTCCTGGTGTCCTGGAGTGACACCTGCCTCACCCCTAGCCCAGGAGCTTAGTGTTCAGGCAAACCCAGAACTCGGCCAGACACTGACGCCCGGCAGATTTTAAGCCCTGCAAAGAAGAGGCACCTCATTCTGATCATTCCGAGAATCCAGCAGGTGCTTCATGTGCTTGGAGAGATGTAGACAGATGACGCGCACCTTGGCCCAAGGAGCTGGGCGCACACCTGCTGTGTCTCCAGCATTTTGCAGCCAATATGGGCTGGCTGCCTGGCAATCGCTGCAGCTGAGGCCCGTCTCTGCAACCTTCTGTCTTTCCCAGAACACCCTGGGGAAGGTGCTGAGGAGTTGATCCTGTGCCCCAGGAGCCGAGGGCCGGTGC
>NW_004443958.1:24410381-24416644 GCF_000243295.1 Trichechus manatus latirostris | reverse complement strand
GTAGGAATCACTTGGGAATCTTGTTAAAATGTAGATTCTGATTCAGTATATCTGGGGTGGACATGCAAATTCTCAGCAGGAGTTCAAACCCAAAGGAATAGTTCAAAGCCCTGGTTTTACCATTTAACCCTTGCAACATACATGCGAGGGACCAGGGCAGGGACCTTACCCCCAGCACTAATTGAGAAACTGTGTCGGAGGGTTGAACCACCAACCTGCCCAAAGTCACACACACAGCTCAGGTCCCCATTGCCCTGTGCTGCGAGGCTTGGCAGGGGCATCCGCTGAGCCCACCAACAGCAGCTTGGTTCTGGGCTGCCTTTTCCCCACGGGTGCCTTCTCATGAGGAGCTGGGTCCTCCTGGCTCCATGCGGAAGGCTAGACGCCAAATGTGCATTTTCTAAAACACTCCCGTGGGTAGAGAAGATGCCATTTGTGAAATTACTACAAGGTGGGGGTGGTGTTTCTCCTTGCATCTTTGATGTGGCTGCAAGGTGCTATTTCAGGGCAATCCTTTTCTTTCTCTAGCTTTTGCTTGGTGAACATCTGTCTTCAGGTTCCTCCATTTTTATGAAGTCCTGGTCCTGTGTGTACTGTGCGTGGGTGTAGATATTAAAGTTGTTTAACATCATGGGGCAGTCTGGGAGCTCCATTTGGGGAGGGGGAAGACATGGGCTAAGGGGTGGGTGTGTCCTCAAACGTTCAACTCCAGAACAGATACCTCCACCTAAGAGATCTCAGACATAGACCCAAGCACACTGCCGCCCCCTTTCCACCACTGTCTTCCTCCTATGGAGTTCTCTGTTATTGTGTTTTTTGTTTTCTTAAAAGATTTTAACATTTTAATAACATGCATAATTTAAATGTGTATAGTAGAAGAAAAATCCACAATTTTTTGAAGATCCATTTTCAATTACTAATATTTTGATAACTATTAATAAACAACCCTATAGAACTTTAAATCTTTTTTTTTAAAGTATTGCAGACCTTCATAATTGTCTGAAATATAAATTTTCTCCAAACAGGACACTTACATGTCAATCCCTGAAGCCTAGAAGAATGGTTTTAAATTGTTGAAGTTTTCATTAAAGTGAGCTTTTATTAAATAGATGTTCTCTTAGAATCATAGATTTTTTGAAGGTAGAGATGGCCTACTTTTTCCTTTTATAGATATGGACACAGAGGCTGGGGAAAGGTTAAGTGATTTGCCCCAGGTCATACAATTAGTGGCCAACTCAGGCGTAGATCTGTCCCTGAGGCTTCGGCAAGAGAGAGTGAGAAGGAGGGTTTCCAGCCCTGTTCTTAGAGCTGCACTTGGTGGAGGGTTCACCCTGACAACGGGCATCTTGACCCTGTAATTAACTGAGAGCCTTTGTGTGGGAGGCGACCAGCTGTTGTTATGGAGATGTTTGAGGAGTCGTCTGGTCCAGGCTCACCTTGTTCTGTCCTGGAATGTTCTCTGAAGTCAGAGGAGAGTGGTGGACTTGGCAGGGATGACTGAGTGGGTGCCACTCAGAGCAGCTGTTTTCCCCCAATGGTCTGAGTGGGCAGGGATAAAATGGCCAGGGCATGGCAGAGACAAGGCGGGAAGTCAAGTGCCCACTCCCAGATGGATGTGCGTGTAAGTTCGACCCACATGGCGCCATGCTGGGGTGCCAAGGAGACCAGGGCACGGGCCCGTTCTCAAGGAGCTCTCAGTTTAGAGGGGAGAGAGATTGCTGGTAGTTGCTGTAGAGTCCATTCCAATTCATGGTGACCACGTGTGTGCAGAGTAGAACAGAGTAGAAGAGGATTTTCAAGGCCGTGACCATTTGGAGGCAGATCACCAGGCTTGTCTTCTGAGGCACCTCTGAGTGGGTTTGAACTGCCAACCTTTAAGACAGTAGTAGAGTGCTTAATGGTTTATGCCACTCAGAGACTCTGAGGGGAGAGAGATTACCTACCTACCTACTTACTTACCTACTTACCTACCCATTGCTATCGAGTTGATTCTGACTCATAGCAACCCTATAAGGACAGGGTAGTACTGCCCCACAGAGTTTCCAAGGAGCGGCTGGTGGATTTCAACTGCTGACATTTTGGTTAGCAGCCTAGTTCGTAAACACCATGCCACCTGGGCTCCTATAATTAACTGTAAAACAGTGTTTCTGGGCAACAGATGGTGAGACAGACACACATGAAAGGAAACCTTACAACTTAATTTTTCTTTGTGCTATTAAAGGTAAACTTTATAGATATCGTAGAAGACTCTAACAAATAAAAGTGAAAATCATAACTACCTGCCAGTAGATGTGTCCACTGTGTGGCTGGATTCTTCCACACATCATCTCTCAGTAGTCCTGGGATCCAATTGCCATCAAGTCGATTCCCACTCATAGCGACCCTATAGGAGAGTGTAGAACTGCTCCATAGGGTTTCTGTCATGGATTGAATTGTGTCCCCCTAAAATATCTGTCAATGTGACTAGGCCATGATTCCAGTATTGTGTGGCTGTCTACCATTTTGTCATCTGATGTGTTTTTCCCATGTGTTGTAAATCTCTATGATGTTAATGAGATGGGTTTAGTGGCAGTTATGTTAATGAGGCAGGACTCAATCTACAAGATTGGATTGTGTTTTGAGGCAATCTCTTTTGAAATATAAAAGAGAGAAGCCACCAGAGAGGCATGGGGACCTCATACCACCAAGAAAGCAGCGCCGGGAGCAGATTGAGTCCTTTGGACCCAGGGTTCCTGCGTGGAGAAGCTCCTTAACCACAGGAAGATTGGTGACAAGGACCTTCCTCCAGAGCTGACAGAGACAGAAAGCCTTCCCCTGGAGCTGACGCCCTGAATTTGGACTTATAGCCTACTAGACTGTGAGAAAATAAATTTCTCTTTGTTAAAGCCATCCACTTGTGGTATTTCAGTTATAGCAGCACTAGATGATCCAGACAGTTTCCAAGGCTGTAATCTTTATGTAAAATATAATCTCCTGCAGAGCAGCTGGTAGGTTCAAACCACCAATCTTTCAGTTAGCAGCCAAACCTTAACCACCTGTGCCACCAGGGCTCCAAGGTATTTTTAGCCTCATCTTTATAGGTAATTTAACAGGCTTCATGAGGTAAAGTGACTGTCTCAGGTCACACGGCTGGCTCCTGAGAGAAAACCTGGCTTCTCTGATGCCAGTGTCTCCCACCCAACCATTCTGAGGAACCAGATAGTATGGTACCCGTAAAGATATGTTGAAGTCCTAACACCTGCGCCTGTGACCTTGTTTGAGGAAATAGCGTTTTTCTTTGCAGATGCTGCTAGTTAAGGAAGTCATACCAGAGTAGGGTGGGTCCTAGTCCTAATCCCTTCTGAGTGGCATCTTATAAAGGAGAAGGACAGACAGGGAAACAGTCACACAAGGGGAAAACAACAAGTAAGGATATATCTATAAGCCAAGGACTGCCAGGCAACACCTGGGGTGCCAGAAGCTTAAGAGGCAAGAAAGGATCTTCCCTGAGAGTCATGGCCCTGCCCACACCCTGGATTCATTCTTCTCACCTCCAGAACTGTGAGAGGATACATCTCTGTTCTTTAAAGTCCCCACTTTGTGGTATTTTGTTATGGCAACTGTATGGTAGTCACCATGAGTTGGAGTCCAATTAAGGCAACTAGAAAAAAAGGATACTAAGACACTGGAAGTGGGGGCACAGCTGAGGGTTTGGGCTGCCCGTCATTCTCACTCACTCATTCAGCAAACGCTGAAGGCTTCCCCACTGTGAGGTCCTGTACTGATGACCGTGAGAGGTTGTTTTTCTGAGTCATATTTTCAGGGAATAAGAGTGGCTTGCTTTTGGAGGGAACCCGCTGAGATGAGTCATTTCAGGATGGAGACTCGCCCTCTCCCCAGCACAGGCTCACTGGGGGAATTTGGAATCCCGCTGCCTGGGATCAAGAAGAACAGCCCCACTCTACACCCCCTGCCAGACCAGAACGAGGGTCCAGGGACCACTTTGGGGGAGTTCAGACCCAGGGGCACATGCAGAGAGCATTGATCAGGATTTAAACATGACCTACAAAGAACTTGGATCCATAATCAACACCCATGGAAGCAGCGGTCAAGAAATCAAATGACATATTGCATTGCTGCAAAAATGCTGCAAAGGACCTCTTTAAAGTGTTAAAAGGCAAAGATGTCACCTTG
Organism: Trichechus manatus latirostris; assembly: GCF_000243295.1. Taxonomy (NCBI): domain Eukaryota; kingdom Metazoa; phylum Chordata; class Mammalia; order Sirenia; family Trichechidae; genus Trichechus; species Trichechus manatus. The sequence continues at coordinate 24,412,471 of NW_004443958.1, read as the reverse complement.
AAGACTAAGGTGCTTCTGACACAAGCTATGGTGTTTTCAATTGCCTAATATGCATGGGAAAGCTAGACAATGAATAAGGAAGACAGATGAACTGATGCCTTTGAATTATTGTGTTGGCAAAGAATATTAAATATACCGTGGACTGCCAGAAGAATGAACAAATCTGTCTTGGAAGAAGTACAACCAGAATGCTCCTTAGAAGGAAGGATGGTGAGACTTTGTCTTGTGTACTTTGAACATGTTATCAGGAGGGACCAGTCCCTGGAGAAGGACATCATGCGATGGACTAACACAGTGGCTGCAACAATGGGTTCAAGCATAACAACGATTGTGAGGCAGGCTCAGGACGGGGCAGTGTCTCGTTCGGTTGTACATAGCGTTGCTATGAGTCAGAACCAACTCGACAGCACCTAACAACATCAACATGCAAAGAACTGGTGATACTTCACCCAGAGAAGAGGGTGCTGGGGCCTCACAGCAGAATTCAGACAATTGAAGGGAGATTTCAGGTGAGGAGTTGAGGAGGAACTTTGGAAGGTAGCAGCCGTCACAAAGCTCCAGTGGGAGAAAGAGCACTACCCGGGGAGCTGAGTCCCTGAGGAGAGGCCTCCGGGAAGAGGTAGGCCACCCTTCGCAGGATAGCCGGGTACTGCACACCTGGGTTCAGGACATCAGGTGGATGGGGTCAAGCTAGGGAAACGGTGTCAGCTCTGGGGAGTCTTGGCTTGGGGTTCAGGAATGGAGCTCAGTTCCTGGGAGAACAATGAGTGAGAACATGACTCCAAACCAACGCCTCCGACACCAATCCAACGCAACAGGGTTCAGTGGGGCTGGGAGGCCAGAGCTGCCATCCAGCTTCCGTGGCTGTGCTCACTGTCGTGGGCCTGGCGCCCATGCCCAGACTTGTTCTCGGGGCTCTGACAGAGGGGCCCCAGGACTTGATTAAGCTGGCGGCAGAGCTTTCCTGCCTTGGAGTTGTCCTCACCTCTCACAGCCTGAGGGAGGAGCTTTGAGCTTCCCGAGCCCCATGCTGGCCTAGAAGAGCCCTGGAGATGCAACAGTTAAGTGCTCTGCTGCTGACCGGAAGGTCGGTGATTTGAACCCACCAGCGGCTCCTCAGGAGAAAAGCCCTGGTGATCTGCTCCCATAAAGACTGCAGCTTTGACACCCTATGGGGCAGTTCTGCTCTGTCCTATAGGGTTGCTATGAGTAGGAATTGACTCAACGGCAAGCAACAACAACACGCCTGGACTGGCTTCACGCCATTCATTGCTGGACTGTATTGAGATAAGCAGCACATCATTATCTAGCCTGAAACTGTGTGTATTTTCATCTCAAGCTAATCGGTTAGCAGAGGAGATAAGAGTTCCTTTGCCCTCTAGCTAAGGGAGGGCGCTCTGGTTTGTGGGATTAAGCGCATGCTTGTCAAGTCCTCGGAGCTATCTGGTTTCCATGTCTTAGGGCTTCCGGTTAGGAAAATTCATAGGCCTGGTAATGGACGGTGCTGCCTCTGTGCCCAGAATGTGAATGGCGTTGATGACAGTCTCCCACACACTTCGGGACTGAGGGATGGAAATGGGACTCCTCTCCACCCCTAGGTAGTCCCAGCCTCCTTTGAGGGTGTTCCCCAATGGGGCTGACAGGGAGTCCTCCGTTGCAGCTATGCTGTGGAGTCTGGCATTTTCCGGGCGTGCCCATGCCTGATTTGGACCTCGGAGTGGCGTTTTGCATGCCCAGCTCCTCTTTCCGGTCACTTCCATGCTGTGTTCCATCTGGTCTCCTCCGAGGGCTGTGGTGGGTGCTGACCGCCTGACCTCTGCCTTGCTGGAAGTCTTCCTGAGGTCTTTCCCCAGTAGCCATGTCCAAGGACCTTAGGTCCCTGAGCGCCCTGCTATTTCCTACAAAGGGTACCTCTCTCCAGGATGCCTGACTCCACCCTCTGTTCTGACCCATGGCTCCCCTTTAGCCCTCCCTGCATCCAACAGTGAAGTGATGGAATAAAGACTGACAGGCCCCCCCACTTCAGGGCAAAGAGAAGAGGGAACCTGGAGAGGAGGGGAGAATGGGGGCTGGGGAGTGAAAGGAAATGG
>NW_004443958.1:24406787-24409750 GCF_000243295.1 Trichechus manatus latirostris | reverse complement strand
ATCCAGTTGGATATGTATCAATGCCCATGGAAACACCAGTCAAGAAATCAAATGACGTATTGCATCAGGCATATCTGCTGCAAAAGACCTCTTTAAAGGGTTAAAAAGCAAAGATGTCACTTTGAGGACTAATGTGTGCCTGACTCAAGCCATGATATTTTCAATCACCTCATATACATATGAAAGCTGGACAATGAATAAGAAAGACTGAAGAAGAATTGATGCCTTTGATCTACGGTGTTGGCGAAGAATATTGAATATATGATGGACTGCCAGAAGAACGAACAAATCTGTCTTGGAAGAAGTACAGCCAGAATTCTCCTTAGAAGCAAGGATGGTGCGACTTTGTCTTGTGTACTTTGGATATGTTATCAGAAAGGATCAGTCCCTGGAGAAGGATGTCATGCTTGGTAAAGTAGCAGGTCAATGAAAAAGAGGAAGACCCTCGATGAGATGAATTGACACAGTGGCTGCAACAATGGGCTCAAACATGGCAACGATTTTGAGGATGGCACAGGTCCATGCAGTGTTTTGTTCTGTTGCACATAAGGTCTATGTACAGAAGGCTATGAGTTGGAACTGACTCGATGGCACCTAACGACAGTAACATCTGGAGTTGAGAAAAGAGATGGAGCTACAGAGATGATCTGAGGGTTTTTAGCATGGAGGATCTGTGACATGAATAGCATGCATGTGCTCCATGCCTTGGCAATGATGGGATCTCGTCTCCAGTAAAAGTTATTTGTGCAAGTAAGTGATGTGATCTGGCCTATGTTTAGAAAAGCATCTATGCTTGCTAAGTGAACTTAAGAGTAAACAAGAGGAATAGAGATTAAGAGAAAAAAAGTAAATAAAATAAAAGGAAGAAGAAATTAGGAGAGATAGAAAAAGGGGAAACAAGAATAAAAGCAGAGTGAACCGGCCAGACTGAGAGCAACTTGGAGAATGGAGGGAAGGAATGGACAAAAAGCCCACTGGGAGGGTCTTTAGTAGTGAGGGGGTCGTTGGGGTGCTAATGGTTAAAGCGCTCAGCTGCAAACCAAAAGGTTGGAGGCTTGAGTCCACCCAGAGGCACCTTGGAAGAAAGGCCTAGTGATCTACTTCCAAAGACACATCCATTGAAAACCCTATGGAGCACTGTTCTACTCTGACGCGTATGGGGACGCCATGAGGCAGAGTCAACGCAACAGCCACAGGTTCAGCTGGTAGTAGTGAGAGGGAAGACGGGACTGAAATGGAGTGATTTCATAACCCAGAGTTGGAGAGGCTGAATAAGAGCACGCTGGGCTTACGAACCCAGAACAACAAGCCACATTTCCCACTGAAAGAAGACGTCTTGCAGGCTTACACCAGCTCTGTCAGTCAAGGCCTCCTTGCTCTACCCTCTTGCCAGTGTGACTTCTTGTCCTCAGCTTTTTGAAGCACCAAATAATCACAGTTCCCCAGTTGAAAGAGCTTTGTAAGAAGACAAATAGCATAATTACCTATGTCAATCCACATGACGTCATTGCACCGAGCAAACATTAACTTGAGCTGCTGCTGCTAAAACAAGATTAAAATCTAATCAGGATGTTCAAGAACTACTTGTCCTACCTTCAATTTGTGGTATGAATCATGGTGAATATTTCTTTATTCTTTTCTTTTTTTCCAAGTGCTCGTTATAACCTATGCCTCTCGCTTCAGAAATGCAATCATCTGCTACACTAGCCCCAGTTGTAAGGACCAAGTGATATTTCACATCCCTGTGAGTGGAGGGTTAAGTGTCTTTTTATAGCTTTTGCTGAGAAACTTGACCTGGAGTTGTCCTTGGTCCAGCCGAGGGGACATTCTCTATTGCAATGAGAGCAAGAAGAGGATAAAACAAACCAAAAAAAAAAAGGCAAACTGTTTGCTGTTGAGTCGGTTCCGACTCATGGTGACCCCATGTGTTACAGAGTAGAACCGCTCCACAGGGTTTTCTTGGCTGTAATCTTTATGGAAGATCACCAGGGTTTTCTTCCGTGGTGCTGCTGGGTGGGTTCAAACCACCAATCATTAGGCTCGTAGGTGAGTGCAGACCATTTGTGCCATCCAGGGACCTTAAGGAAAGGAAGTTGTTGTTGTTAGCTGCCCATCAAGTCAATTTTTGACTCATAGCCACCCCATGTGACAGAGTAGAACTGCCCCATGTGGTTTTCTAGGTTGTGATCTTTATGGGAGCAGATTGCCAGGCCTTTCTCCCATGGAGCTGCTGGGTGGGTTTGAACTGCCAACCTTTCCGTTAGTAGTTGAGTGAGCGCTCAACCATTGCACCACCAGGTCTCCTAGACATTCCTGAGCATCCTCTTTGTCCGAGCTATTGGCTCAGAAACAGTGGTAGGACCTCTGAACCAGGGTCAGGGTAGGGGGAGAACCTTGGTGGGGAGGAGAATATAGAGCGCCAGAAGCCTCTGGGGCAGCCTTCAGAGATGCCCCAGTCTGAGCTGCAAGAGCCTTGGATCAGTGTGGGCTCCAAAGCCAGCAGCAGGAAGAACGGGAGCTAAGATGCAAGGCTCAGTGAGCATGCCTTCATCAGCTGAGTGTCTGTGCTGCATGGTGCGTTAGTTGCCTTAGGAGTAAGTGGGGAATTGACAGTCCCTGTCCTGATGGGGTTTTCCATTATATGCTACCACCCTCTGCTGTCTCTTGGAATAGCACACTAGCCCCCTGCCTGGTTTCTCTGCTTCTGTCCTCACCTTGCTCCACCCCTTGCATGCTAGATTCTGCAAAGAAATCTAAGAGATTCTTAAAAATAGAGATCGAGTCATATAATTCCTCCATTCCAGCCTCCCACTGGCTTCCCATCTCATTGAAATTAAAAGCCCAATTCCTTACAATGACCTACACCAAAAAGCCAAACCCGCTGCCGTCGAGCCAATTCCAACTCATAGTGACCCTACAGGACAGAGTAGAACTGCCCCACAGTGTTTCCAAGGAGTGGCTGG
>NW_004443958.1:24403009-24406687 GCF_000243295.1 Trichechus manatus latirostris | reverse complement strand
CAATTCCAACTCATAGTGACCCTACAGGACAGAGTAGAACTGCCCCACAGTGTTTCCAAGGAGTGGCTGGTGGATTCGAGTGGCTGACCTTTTTAGTTATGAGCTAAGCTCTTAACCACTGCACCATATACATATACATATATACACATATACATAAAAAACCAAGCTCATTGTTATCAAGTTGATTTCGACTCATAGTGACCTACAGGACAGAGTAGAACTGCCCCATAGGGTTTCCAAGGCTGTAATCTTTATGGAAGCAGACTGCCACATCTTTCTGCTGCAGAGCAGCTGGTGGGTTCTAACCACTAAAATTTCAGTTAGCAGCCGAGCGTTTACCTACCACGTCACCAGGGGCTCCTTTACATATATACATACACATACACGCGCACACATATACACGTACATATGCATATATATTCTGTGAAGGAGCTACTTCTTCTCTTTATCTCTTCAAGACTCCAGACTAAAGCATTGAGCCCAGTCACGTATTTTAAGACTGACACCCTGAGACTCGATGTGAAAATATGTATATCGCTTTTATTTCTCTAGGTCCTACCAGGTCCCCGATGCTTTGAGTGCATTGTCTCCCTGCATCGAGCTGGTTTTACAGTTAGGAACTATTGGAGGGGGAGGCTAGCTGTCTTCCCCAAGGTCGTGGAAGTGCCTGTGTGTAGACCCAGGTTTTGAACCCAGGGAGGGCAGATTTCAAAGTCCATATTCTTCTCAATCTGGCAGACTCTTTCAGAATCACGTCTGGGTCAACAGTCATTTTGGTTGTATGAAGCATGTCTATTATCTCACATACTTCTCCTAAATATTCTGGGACAGGCAGGGCATTTTGAAAATGAAGAGAGATTAGAAAGATTAAAGTCACTACGCCCAGCCTTCTGTCCTCCTCTTTCCCTTCTCTCTTCCTTCCTCCCGTGAATATTTCTTGAGGATTTCCAATGTCTCAGACGTGGATCTAGGCACTAACCCTACAGAAACCCACAGCCCATGCCTCTGCCTGCTGGAGTTTACATGACAGTGGGGGAGACGGACAATGAACAAACAAATGAGACACTTTCAGGAAATAACAACGCTCCTGAAGCAAAAGCAAGCGGTGGATAAAGCATGTCAAAGGTGGCTGTTTTAGTGAGATGGGCCAAGCAAAGTGACTCCAAAAAGGTAATAGCTGAGTAAAACACCCAGTGTGGGGAGAGGGCTGGAGCTGGCAGGACCAGTGAGAGAAAGACTTGAGGCAGGAGTGTGCTTGGCATGTCTGAGGGGCGAGAGGTGGCTGGAGGGATGGCGGGAGGTGAGGTCAGGGAACTACGCAAGACGAGGTCATGAAGGGCCATGGAGGCCAGAGTAAAACTCTGGAGTTTATTCTAAATGTCCTATTACACACTGTAGTATTTTGAGAGGAGCTGCTCACAATCTGACTTGTGCTTTAAGCGGTCCCTCTGGCTCCTTGATGAGGCTGGACTGGAGTGGCTGGAGTGCCAGCAGGGAGACAAAGGGGGCGGGTCCAGGTGGAAGGTGATTGTCTCAGTCATCCAGTGCTGCTATAACAGAAATACCACAAGTAGACAGCTTTAACAAACAGAAGTTTGTTCTCTCACAGTCTAGTAGGCTAGAAGTCCGAATTCAGGGCGCCAGCTCCAGAAGAAGGCTTTCTCTCTCTGGTGGCTCTGGGGGAAGGTCCTTGTCATCATCTTCCCCTGGTTGAGGAGCTTCTCAGCGCAGGGACCCCGGGTCCAAAGGATGCACTATTTTCCTGGCTCTTTCTTCTTGGCGGTATGAGGTCCCCATGTCTCTGCTTGCTTCTCTCTTTTATGTCTCAAAAGACGTTGACTTAAGACACAACCTAATCTTACCTATTGAGTCCTGCTTCATTAACATAACTGCCTCTAATTCTCCCTCATTACAATCGTAGAGGTAGGATTTAGAACGCGTAGGAAAATCACATCAGGTGACAAAATGGTGGACAATCACGTGATACTGGGAATCATGGCCTAGCCAAGTTGACACACATTTTTGGGGGACACAATTCAATCCATAACAGTGATGGTGGCCAAGTCAACATGGACAGTGGGGAGGTCTGGAGGAGGGATCAGAGCTGAAATACTGTGACAGCAGAGGCAACTGCATTTGCTGTTGTACTGGCATCGGCAGTGTGCCAGTTTCTTCCATGAATGATTCTCTCTGATGTTTTGGGTATATCTAGGAGACTACGGAAAGTTGTTTAGTTAATCTTCTAAGAGCAGTGAGAAACCGTGAGAAAGTATTAAACATCATCAGACTACATTTCACAGTTTAGTTTTAGCTGTTGTCACTTAAGGCAAATCCGGTGGCTGGATAAGGAAGCTGTTTATTTCTTTTTACATGATGACCCATACTGATCGGAATGGCCGGTTGGTGGGTCAGCGGCCATCTGAGCAGTGCGGATTCTATCTCAGGTTCAAGGGAGGTTCTTCGACTGCTGTCACTGTCTAGGCAGCAGGATGCGGGGGTGGGGGGCAGAGACATGCAGAGCGAGTAGCACACGTCGCTTCTACCGACTTCGTTGGCCTCACTCACTAGGTGCCTGGGATGGTCACCCTCTGTTATTGTGGTGTGCCATGGAACCAATTCTGACTCCTAGCGACCCTACATGACAGAGTAGAACTGCCCCATAGGGTTTCCTAGACTGTAATCTTTACGGGAGCAGATCACCAGGTCTTTCCCCCTGGGGAGCTGCTGGTGGGTTTGAACCACCAGCCTTTTGGTTGGCAGCCAAGTGCTTAGCCATTGCGCTACTAGGGCTCCTTGGTCACCCTCTAGCTGGACGCTATGTCCTGAGCAAGAATGTGGGCGTTTCATGTGCTTGTTGGCCATTTGCATTTCTTCTTTGGTAAAATGTCTGTTCAAGTCCTTTGCCTATTTTTGATTGGGTCATTGGTCTGTTTGTTGTTAAGTTGTAGGAGTTTCTTTATTTAAGCTTATTAGTGGTTATCAGAGGTGGGTGGGTGGGAGCGGGAAAGGAGGACTCAATGCTCAGGGGATGCCGAGCTTCTGTTAGGGGTGATGGAAAAATTTGGGAACAGATAAGGGTGATGGCTGAACAACATGATGAATGTAATTATTGTCACTGAACTGTACGTATGAAGATTGTTGAAATGTCAAATGTTTTCTTACATATATCTTTACCACAATAAAAATTGTCTCTGTCTAGTATGCACACCCATGTTCATTGCAGCATTATTCACAATAGCAAAAAGGTGGAAATAACCGCTCTAAGTGCCCATCAGTAGATGAATGGATAAAAAAACTTGGTACATACACACAATGGAGTATTACGCGACAATAAAGAACAATAATGAATCTGCGAAACATCTCACAACATGGGTGAGTCTGGAGGGCATTATACTAAGTAAAATAAGTCAATCACAAAAGGACAAATATTGTATGAGACCACTGCTATAAAAACTCGTGAGAAGGTTTACACACAAAAAGAAACAATCTTTGATGGTTACAAAGAGGGGAGGGGTGGGGATGGAAAAACACTAAATAGACAAGAGATAAGTGGTAATTCTGGTGAAGGGTAAGACAGTATACGATACTAGGGAAGCCAGGATAACTTGTCTAAGGCAAGGCCATGGAAGCTCCATAGATACATCTAAACTCCCTGAGGGACCAAATTACTGGGCTGAG
>NW_004443958.1:24393860-24400814 GCF_000243295.1 Trichechus manatus latirostris | reverse complement strand
TGCATGGAGTTGCCATGAATCGGAATTGACTCGACAACAACGGGCTTTTGTGCTGTTTTAATATTTAGCATAGCTCAGCTCTCTGAGTTTAGAAAGGGAGATGGGCTTAGGGTATAAACTCGGGATTACAGGAAGTTATATGGCAAATTAGTTGAGCAGGCAGGAGTCAGGCAGACCTGGGCTTGAATCCTCCTGGCTCTGCCCTCACTACGTGGGCGATCCTGCACAACTTACTTCATCTGCTCGAGTCTCAGTTTCACCCTCTGTAAAAGGTTATAATAGTCTCTGCTGCAGCCGGTTTTGACAAGGATCAAGTGAAATAATGCAACCAAGCACTGAGCACTATGCCTGGCACAGAGTGAAAACCAAAAGAGCATTATAATTATTAAGATTCAAGACTCCATAGTTTGTTTGGTTTGTGTCCTGGGACACAGAGTTTGTCAAAGAACAGAGGGAGGAATGTAGCTGGCAAATGCAGGACAATGGACAAGGATTCAGGCACATGGTCTTCTAGAGCCAACTCCCTCTGCCCTCAGACAAGACTGTTGGTTTCTCTGGCCTCAGTTGAGGTCCCTGGGTGGCACAAACAGTTTGTGCTCGACTACTACTACTTCCATAAAGATTACCCCCCAAAAAAAACCCCACTGCCATTGAGTTGACAGCTGCCCCATAGGGTATCCAAGGCTGTAACTCTTTACAGAAGCAGACTGCCACATCTCTCTCCCGCAGAACTGCTGGTGGGTTCAAACTGCGGATGTTTTGGTTAGCTGCCGAGAGCTTTAACCACTGTGCCACCAGGGCTCCTCCATCAAAGCTTACAGCCAAGAAAACCCTATGGAGCAGTTCTACTCTGTAACACACGGGGGCGCCATAGTCAGAATTGACAGCAACGGGTTTGCTGTTGTTCCTTGTGCCTCGGTTGCAGCATCCATAAACGGCCCTGTGAGTCTCCACGGCAGAGGGTTTGGGTGAGCACGAAATAAAGAGAACCCAGGTTCAAGCGTCCAGCCCCATGTCTGGCGTACAGCGCTCCATGAACACTAGCTGTTCTCAAACAGAATGAGTGTGCTGGGAATGAATCGGGGTGCTTTCACGTGGTTTAATAAAGGGAGCATCTTGACACAGGATTTAAAAATCTGCTCCTTGTCGACCTTTTCCAATCGACCATAGTTCATAATTGCTAATAACTCTCCCCTGCCATCCCCTGGAGCCCACAACCCTGCCAGGGTGGAAAGAAAGAATATTAAGAAAGATTGACCATCAGACCTTAATGCATTTATTTTGTGAAGTCTTCAGGCTGCCTAGCAACCATTGAAGTTTCTCTCTGCTTCTTTTTGTTTTCCAAATATTTCCCACTCACCAAAGCCCACGACCCAGCCTGCTTGAGGAAAAAGGAGTGTTTCTTAGTTCATGACCTTGATATCGCCATCCCTATTTCCATCTTCCATTAGGGAAGCAAAAATCCCTCCACGCAGCTGTTATTGATTAGCAAATCTCCCTCTGAAGGAGTCTCTTTCATCTCTGCCACATGGGCTCTTCTGCCATTGATTATTTATTCTGCTTCCTACAGTGATCATTGAATGGTCCTGGGAGAAGAATGAATAGATACATCAGGTGGGAAAGCAGAGGCGATCACCCCTCCATCTTGTCTGTACCTCATTCAAGACATCACATTGAGCCGAGAGAGAGTGGGTATTCCCAGTGTATCTGCGAAGCTCACACAAACTGAGCCCCAGAGAGACAAGGACCATTGCCTGGGCACACCCAGCAAGCCAGTGCCAGATGTGGGATTGTCATCCATGAACCTTGACTTGGCTCAGCAGTATCCCTTTGCCCGTGCTGTCCCCTGGGATATACATAGCCTTTGGAGAAGTTCATTCTTGGAGATATTTGACCATGGAAACCCAGTGTCCACACAAGGGTCAGAGATGACCAGAGTATAAACTCCTCAAGGACAGGGACCGTGTCTCTTTCACCTTCGTGTAATGGCTATTGAGGGGAGCATCCCTGCAGCTTTCTACGTGCAATTGTCTTGGTGTTCCAAATTCCACAGCCTGTGGGAGTCCAAATATCTCCCCCAGATTTTTACAAACTTAGGAAGTGATTTCATTTCTTTTGGCCCCTCTTCCCCTTGGGCTGCACCTCCTGTGTTCTGTTTTGGTTCTCTGCCATACTGATTCAGATAGGACTCCAGTCCTTTCATCTGTCTCCTCATGGGAACAAAAGTGCACAAAACTCAGACATGCCATAAACTTTATAAGAGTAATTGACTTTATTGAAGAGCTAGGGTGGGGAGGTCGATAGTGATGACAAGAAAGGCTCATGGTGCTCAGTACATCATCAACAACTCCGAGACCCACGGTAGAGATTTCCGTTCTAAAATACAATCTTTGATGAACATCTTCCCTCCAGAAAGTCCTCTTTGGTTCGTCGTTACCCCAACACAAATGTTTCTGGGTGGCATTGAGTCCCGACATTGTGCTAGGAACTGCATATACCATGAAGAACGAAATAGGCTAGCTTCTTGCTTCCCAGAAGTTTACAGTATATTGTGCGGAAAAGATTTTTTTTTAAAAATCACACAGATAGCAACACAATTGCAAACTGTTAAGCACTGGGGAGAATCCCAAGAGAGCAAATAGGAGTCCACGTGATCTATTTATTTATTTTATTTTGCTTTAGGTGAACCTTTACAGAGCAAATTAGTTTCTCATTCAACAACTTCCACACAAATTGTTTTGTCACGTTGTTTGCAAGCCCCTCGATGTGTTGACACTCTCCCCTTCCGCACTCCAGTTCTCTGTTTCCATGTGTCCATTTTTCCTGTCCCTTCCTGACTTCTCGTCATTGCTTTTGGGCAGGTGTTGCCCTTTTGGTCTTGTATACGTGACTGAACTAAGAAGCACGTTCCTTACGTGTGTTATTGTTTGTTTTATAGACTTGTCTAATCTTTGGCTAAAGGGTGAACTTCAGGAGTAGCTTCAGTTCTGAGTTAAAGGAGTATCTGGGGGTCATAGTCTTGGGAGTTCCTCCAGTCTCTGTCAAACCAGTAAGTCTGGTATTTTTTTTCCCACGTGATCTCTTGACAGCTAGACTGAGAAAAACATATCATTTCCACCTCATTCTATTGCCAAAACAAGTTGTCAGATCAGCCCAGGTTCGAAGGGTGGAAAAATGGACTCGATGCGAGATGCTGGCTGTACAGTCCTATTGCACAGGACCTGGCTCTAGGAAGGGATGGAGAAAGGATGGAGAACTGGATGGAGGCCCTACAGTAGTTTCCTCTTAACCCAATCCAAAGACCTTCAAAGAGCCACTCATAAAACTGTGTCCAAACTGGGGGGTGCTATAAGAGGGGAGACTATGCTGTTCCCCAGTTGGATGTCCCTCATCCATTAAGCTTACTGATGGCTGATTTTCCTGGATTAGGCAACAGAGCTTTGGGGAAGACTGGCCTTGCAGCAAGTTCAGGCAGAAAAATGAATAAGGACCATTCTCTTTATGTTTCCGTTCCTGATAGGAATAAAAATAGACCCTACCCATGTACAGGTCCTAGAGTTTGGGGCCATGATGGTGTGTGAGGTTCAGGGTTTTGGGCTTGCTGAGGGCCACCACAGATGGTTACTTAAGGAGCTCCCCTCTCTCTGCTGTTTTCCCACAATAAGAGACTAAGACTGGGAAGAAGGAAGTAAGATGGGAATACCACATTCTCTGCCTTCCACACCATGTTTCTGGGGCCACCAATTAAAGATTGATTAGCCTGCACAGGTAGTGGGGTGGTAGGATGGGGAGATGGGTTACTATCTTAGTGCTGCTGTAACAGAACTACCACAAGTGGATGGCTTTAACAAAGAGAAATTTATTCTCTCAGTCCAGCAGGTTACAAGTCCAAATTCAGGGTGTCAGCTCCAGGGGAAGGCTTTCTCTCTCTGTTGGCTCTGGAGGAAGGTCCTTCTCATCAGTCTTCCCCCGGACTAGGAGCTTCTCCATGCAGGAACTCTGGGTTCAAAGAATGCACTCTGCTCTGGTGCTTCTTTCTTGGTGATATGAGGTCCCCCTCTCTGCTCGCTTCCCTTTCCTTTTTATCTCTTGAGAGATAAAAGGTGGTGCAGGCCACACCCGAGGGAAACTCCCTTTACACTGGATCAGGCATGTGATCTGGGTAAGGATGTTACAATCCCACCCTAATCCTCTTTAACATAAAATTATAATCACAGAATGGAGGACAACCACACAATACTGGGAATCATGGCCTAACCAACTTGACACATATTTTGGGGGGACACAATTCAATCCATGACAGTTACCTTGAGTTGGATATGGAATGGAAGCATGAAAATGAACGGGTAAGCCTTAATAACTTAAATGAGATGGCTTCAATAACTGAACATGGCTAAAAATGTCATTGAATCTGTCTTGGATCTGCCCAATGGGAAGGGAGGATCTTAACAGATCACAACTGGTCATAATTACTGGGACAGGTAAAATTGCTTCAAGTTTCTACTGTCAGCATATCAAGGCCCTTCCCTAGAAGAGCCACTTAATGATTATAATACTGATTATATAATATTGATATGTCAAGAGGATCTATTGTTGTAAGTTAGGCGCTGTTGAGTTGGTTCCAACTCATAGCGACCCGATGTACAACAGAACAAAACACTGCCTGGTTCTGCGCCATCCTCACAATCACTGTTATGCCTGAGCCCATTGTTGCAGCTACTGTGTCAATCCATCTCCTCAAGGGTCTTCCTCTTTTTCGCTGACCCTTTACCAAGCATGAAGTCCTTCTCCAGGGACTGGTCCCTCCTGATAACATGTCCAAAGTATGTGAGATGTAATCTTGCTATCCTTGCTTCTAAGGAGTATTCTGGTTGTACTTCTTCCCAGACAGATTTGTTCATTCTTTTGGCAGTCCATGGTATATTCAATATTTTGGCAACACCACACTTTAAAGGTGTCAATTCTTCTGCCGTCTTCCTTATCCATTATTCAGCTTTCTCATGCATATGAGGTGGGTTAGGAAACATGGAAACACCATGGCTTGGGTCTGTTGGATCTGTTGGGTAATATCAATTTTTCTTTTTTTCTGGTGAAAGTATCTCTAAGTTTATCCTCTTGAAATATCTGTAGTTGTAGACTTCAGAGAATGGGTGAGGGCTTTCGAGATGTAATTTTGTCCTTTGTTTTATAGTTTTGCTATTGATTTTGAGTTATCACAAAGTATAAGTCTTAAAACATCTCTTATTCTGACTATCATTACATACAAGATCCATGATATTAATTCTGGAGAGAAGAGGCGGAAAAATATTAATTTCCCAGAAGAAGAAGAAATTAATAGAAAAAGTAGATGAATGTCAGGGGAAAGATTAGTTCTGCTAGAAACAAAAAAACCATTTAGAAGAGCAATATAGATAAAAGGAAATACAGGCACTTAGAAACTTTCATTGAATTCCCACAAAGGAGTAAAATGAAAGGAAAGTGAATAGTGAGGGCATTCGTAATGAATTCATCACTTTGAGTTCATTAAGAATTTAAAGTCGATAAATACCAGATAGTTCAAGGAATAAGGGAAAGTCATTATATATAATACACTGATACTTGAATACTTGATGCCTGTTGAATTGGACTGGTGCTGATTTCCTATAAATACCAAAATTTAGTGATTGTCCCCTGAACTATTCTTTAAACTTCAAAAGTCAATGAATAATGAATAGAAAATCCATTTGTTCATTAACATGGAAAATGAAAAATATCTCCCGCCCCTGTTATGTCTCTGATTAATTTGGCTCTGAAACAAGTCAGCAGGCCCATAAACATTCCCTAGGACTTTATCTGGCTCAGGAACCAGGGCTGGAATGCAGGGGTGGATTAACCAGTAAGCATGGTATGCATCAGCTTATAGTAAGCAAAGCATGCACGGGCTTAATTGTGTTTACTTACTAATCTGTAGAGTACAATTTCACCTGGGTTTCAACACATCTTTGTTTCACCTTGCTTACTGGGTAATCCGTCCCTGGATGGAAGCCTGGTGCCTGTCTATACTGAATCTGTTAGAACCTCCCTGCAGAAGGTAGGCTGCCTGGGCTTCATCCAAGTGGGTTTTGTGGCAAAGAGGAGCTGGAGATCTTACAACACAATTGCAGGATGCACCCCTAGGGCAGCATTTTAGAGGAGGTTGGTCACTTTTCTAGAAGTTATTTGATGTCTTTAAGCCACTCTAGTAGCAGAAAGGAGTCCCTGGGTGGTGCAAATGGTTAATGCACTCAGCTGCTAACTGAAAGGTTGGAGGTTTGAGTCCACCCAGAGGCACCTCAGAAGAAAGTTCTGGCAATCTACTTCCAAAATATCAGCCACTGAAAACCCTATGGAGCACAGTTCTACTCTGACACACGTGGCATCACTGTGAGTCAGAATTGACTTGATGGCAACTGGTTTTAGTAAAAGAAATCCCCACACAGACATGGAGTAGGAGTGTATTCCAGTGACAGCCACCAGAATTCCAATTTGGGTCACCTCTGTGGACTGCCTTTATGTTTACTGATGCACTAGATGCTCCAGTGGCTATGACTTGGCTTAGCTTTACTAAGAATCCATCGATTCATGCATCCATTTATCACCTCTCCATCCATCTATCTATTCATCCATTCAATGAACACAGATATTAGTGGAGCACCTGCTATGTGCAGACACTATGCAAAGCACCAGAGGCAGAGCTGTGGGCAGGACAGACAAGGTCTTTGCCTCAAGGAACTTACATTCTAGTGTGAACAAGTAACCAAAGACCAGACAATTTCATATGGTGATGTGTGCCATGAGGAACTCAAACGGGGACCCAGGGGAGAAGGTACACAGACTCCAGGATGCTGTTGGAAGAGCTAGGACCCTACAAGTGAGGAAAGCTTTCAGCCAGAAATCAGGCCAGTCCCTTCCTCACCACTCCAGCTGAAGGACAGC
>NW_004443958.1:24391764-24392519 GCF_000243295.1 Trichechus manatus latirostris | reverse complement strand
GTTTCCCACCTCACTTGGGGTCTCAATTTGTAATTGGGTTGTTTGTTTTCTTACTGTTGAGTTTTAAGAGTTGTTAGTTATCAGGTGTATTTTCCAAATATTTTCTCCCAGTCTGTGGCTTCTCTGATCATTTTATTAATGTGTCTTTCACAGAGCAGAAGTTTTGAGTCTTAATGAAGTCCAACTTATCATTTTTTTTTCTTTTATGAATTGTGCTTTTGGTGCTGTATCTAAAAAGTCATCACCAAACCCAGGGTCACCTAGATTTTATCCTGTGTTATCTTCTAGAAGTTGTACATAGTTTTGCATCTTACGTTTAGGTCTATGATCTGTTTTGAGTTAATTTTTTGTGAAAGATGTGAGCTCTGGTGTCTAAATTCATTTTTTTGCCTTTGGATGTCCAGTTGTCCCAACACTATTTGTTGTAAAGGCTATCCTTTCTCCATTGAATTCCCTTTGCTTCTTTGTCACAGATCAGTTGACCTATTTGCCTTCTTCTATTTCTGGGCTCTCTATTCTGTTCTATTGATCTCTTTGTCTATTCTTTCACCAGTACCACACCGCCTCGATCACTATAGCTTCATAGTAAGTCTTGAACCAAGCAGTGTCTCCTCCATCTCTGTTCTTCTTCAATATTGTGTTGGCTATTCTGGCTCTTTTGCCTTTCTGTATAAACTTTAGATTCAGTTTGTCAATATTCAAAAAATAGCTTGTGGGGATTTTGATTGGTATTGCATTGAATCTATAGATCAAGT
>NW_004443958.1:24381746-24382629 GCF_000243295.1 Trichechus manatus latirostris | reverse complement strand
TGATAACATTGGGCCCACCTAGATGGATAATCCAGGATAGCCCCCCTATTTTAAACTCAACTGGTTAGCAACCTTAATCCGGTCTGCAACTTTAATGTTTCTTTTCCATGTGATCCAGAATATTCACATGATCCAGGTATTAGGACGTGGCCATTGTTTGGGAAGACACTATTCTGCCTAGCACAGTAGCTATCTTTCAGGATTGCTTAAGGATCAAATGAGGCATTGAAGGTGAAATGCCTTGTATAGTGTCTGGTGCGTTAGTAAGGGCTTAATAAATTGTGGCAGCTGTTGCTGTTTGTTGTTTGGAAGCCCGGTCCTCACCATGAACTTGGGTAGTGGGTTGGGGAGGTGCTATCCTTCTGATTTTCCTAAAGAATAAATTGAAGCTCAGAGGGGTAAGGAATCTCTCCCAAAGTCCCGACCAGCAAATGGACGCTTAGGCTCTCAGTTAATCTCGCCTCAGAATTCTAGGGCGAGAGCAAAGAAAAGTTTTGAATGACAACGCATTTCTGGCTTTTAAGAAATGACGGCAAAGCCCCCGATCATGTCTCTCTGCTGGGCTGTGCCAAAGCTCTAATGGAAGGCATTAGTCAAATTGGAAACAGGCTGTTCTCATAAACCACAGAGAAACCCCATTTCACGCCCAGATGGAAAGCATCCCGCTGTTCTCATCAAACCCCGCTCCTCTGCCGGCAGTCTCACTCAGATTCATCCCTACCCTTACCTCCTGGGGCAGGTACTGCTGACCCCACCAGAGGACTCTGATTTTGCATTTGTGAGGGCCTCGGAGGCTCACAGAGAGGGCAAGTGTCAAGCCCCCAGCCTGCCACCTGGAGGTGAGATCAGAGTCTTGGAAGGTTTTGGAGTGTGGGGTGACATG
>NW_004443958.1:24379447-24380536 GCF_000243295.1 Trichechus manatus latirostris | reverse complement strand
TCACAGACCTAAGCAAAGATGTGGAAAATGTGTGTCTTATAAAGTAAAGTGAAAAAAAAAAAAATGCTACATCTTATATACCATATTATCACTGCTGGGTTAAAATAAAAAAAAAAAACCTACAAAGTTTTTTGTTAAAATCTATAAAGAGGAAAATCGAAGTCTGAAGGGAAACATATTAAAATGTTAACAGAGTTTGTCTCTGGCTGGTAGGTGGGTAATTTTATTTTCTTCTTCCTGCTTTGATGTAATTTCCAAATCCCTTTAAATGAGTATATATTACTTTTGGAATGGAAAAAATAATAAACTCATTAAAATCACTGCAATGCTTCTTATTATGGTGTGTATGATGAGTATTTCCTTCATGCTCGGCTAACTCAGTGTTCTTATGCTCTGACTCATTGAAGCCTGTACCTTTTTTACCAAGAAAATAAATCTACTTCACGCTGTGGACTCATAAGCACTCAGAGCTAGGACTCTAATCACTGGCATTTGTTTGTCATTGCACAATAGATGTTCCACATTTTATCTTGTTTGAGTCACCATATCCCCGCAGAGTTACCTTGTTTTAATGCCATAATAGCTACCTTATTGTGAGTCCTCTTTGTGTCCCAGACTCCATAACAAGCATTACTTATATGGGATTCATTGAATTCCTACAGCAACCATGCTATACAGGAAGAAAACCAATATCCACAGAAGTTAAGTGACAGTCAAAGTCCCTAAGCTCATTGCAAGTTGCAGAAGGATTTGAATCCACATATTTTATCTCCAGATATTTTTTCTTTTTCTTTCCTTCTTTCCCTCTCTTTCTTTTTCTTGCTGTCTCTCTTTCTCTCTCTCCCCGCTTCTTTTCTTCCTATCATTCATTTATTACCAAATAACTAACACATTTTCTCCTCTTTTAAATGGATTCATACTTAGCACACTGAGCAGGTGTGTGAATTACATGAACTGCTCAAGGGGGAAGTGTTTGGTAAGGTGTAAACCATCCCTGGGTGTGAGCTTCTGTGGCTGACTCAGGACTGGATGCTGTAGTGACATCGGCAGTGTCTGCCTTCCATGGGCACTGGAGCCAGGCTCTGCTGA
>NW_004443958.1:24376164-24377835 GCF_000243295.1 Trichechus manatus latirostris | reverse complement strand
AAAAATCAACTGGACGGCACCTAACAACAGCAACAAAGGTCCTACATTGGCACATGGGTGATGCCAAGATTCCCATGCAAGATCATGCAGGTTAAACCCTGTCCAACTTCTTCAACAGTCGTCACTCATTATAGAGTATGTGAAAGGTGGCCCAGGAGCCATGCAAGTCACAACCTATGTGGCTTCATGTGGCATCCTTGTGTATGTGGTAGCTTTTATTGTCATTGTGTTGACATTGTTACCAATGCTGACACTGCCTTGGGCATTGGGCAGTGGGGCTGGGCTAGAACTTGGGCTTGTCTGGGTGTCAGTGTCGATGGCATCACTCACTGTAACCCTAGCCAGGTTTCTCTCCATTTAATTGGATCTGGGTTCTGGGGACCCTTTGCTGGTGTCATCTAACAGAACATCTCCCTTGTATCTCGGTGCCTTGTAGCTCCTAGCAAGTGAAGAATGGGAGCAGGTGCATTTGTTTCCTATTGCTGCTGTAAATTACCATACATTTAGTGGCTTAACACAATTCATTCTCTTATGGTGCTGGAGGTCAAAGTCCAAAATGGGTCAGCACAGCTACATTTCTTCTTGAAGCTCGAAGGGAGAGTCTGTTTTTTGTCTTTTTCAGCTTCTAGAGGCTGCCCGCATTCCTTGGCTCATGGCTGCATCACTCCAGCATCGGCTTCCATCATCACGTTTCGTTTTCTGATGCTGAGCCTCCTGCCTCCCTCTTATAAAGACCCTGTTGCCACATTGAACCCAATTGGGTGATCTAGGGCACTCCCCCCATCTCAAGATCATTAACTTGATCACATCTGCCAAGTCCCTTTTGCCATGTAAGGTAACGTATTCACAAGTTCTGGGGACTATGATGTGGACATCTTTGGGAGGCTATTATTCTGTCTATCACAGAATATACACCCCAAAGGAAACTCCCACTCATGCTCTGACTCAAACCAGAGAGCTCCAGTTTATCTGTTCCCTATATTCAACTTCCAACTTAGATCTTGTTTGAAGAAACAGTTCTGCAAGGCAAAAAAAGAAGAAAAAAAAAAGCTGATTTGATAAGTCAGTTGTCCAGATTACATTCAGCTCTGAGATTACAAAATTCTCTTTTATTCAGACTCAAGATGTCTATTCTACAAAGTCTTCTGTAGACTAAGCATTCCCTCATCCCCAGGCCCCAGCTCTGGAGACTTTGACCCAGTGGGTTTGGGATGGGACTTGCTTCCTAGCATTTCTAACAAGTGCCCAAGGGGTTCTTTCACCACCTCTCTGTCAGTTTGTCGTACTGTGGTGGCTTGTGTGTTGCTGTGATGCTTGAAGCTATGCTGCTGGTATTTCAAATGCTAGCAGGGTCACCCATGGTGGATAGGTTTCAGCAGAGTTTTCAGCCTGAGGCAGACTAGGAAAAAAAGTCTGGCAATCTACCTCTGAAAATTAACCAATAAAACCCCTATGGAACACAACAGAATATTGTCCAATATAGTGCTAGAAGATGTGCCCCCTAGGTTGGAAGACATTCAAAATACACAGTGGTTACAACAATGGACTCAAGCATAGCAACCATCATGGAGATGGTGCAGGACCGGGAAATATTTCCTTCTGTTGTGCATGGGGTAACCATGAGTCTGAGCCAACTCCATGGCAACTAACAAGGGGTTCTTAGCCCCAGGG
>NW_004443958.1:24373403-24374234 GCF_000243295.1 Trichechus manatus latirostris | reverse complement strand
GTCACCCACTGTGGACTGGTTTCAGCTGAGCTTCCAGACTAAGAGACACTAAGAAGAAGGACCTGGCAGACTACTTCTGAAAAAAATTAGCCAGTGAAACCCTTAAGAATAGCAGCAGAACATTGTCTGATATAGTGCTGGAAGGTGAGCCCCTCAGGTTGAAGGCACTCAAAGTATGACTGGGGAAGAGCTGCCTCCTCAAAGTAGAGTCGACCTTAATGACGTGGATGGAGTCAAGCTTTCAGTACCTTCATTTGCTGATATGGCACAACTCAAAATGACAGGAAACAGCTGCAAACATCCATTAATAATCTGAACATGGAATGTACAAAGTATAAATCTAGGAAAACAGGAAAGTGTCAAAAATGAAATGGAACGCATAAACATTGATATCCTAGGCATTAGTGAGCTCAAATGGACTGATATTGGCCATTTTGAATCAGACGATCATACGGTCTACTATGCAGGGAACGACAACTTGAAGAGGAATGGTGTTGTGTTCATCGTCAAAAAGAATGTTTCAAGATCTATCCTGAAGTACAACACTGTCAGTGATAGGATAATATCCACATGCCTGCAAGGAAGACCAGTTACTACGACTATTACTCAAGTTTATGCACAAACCACTAAGGCCAAAGATGAAGAAATTGAAGATTTTTACCAACATCTGCAGTCTGAAATTGATTGAACATGCAATCAGCATGCATTGCTAATGACTCGTGATTGGAATGTGGAAGTTGGAAACCAAGAAGGATCGGTAACTGGAAAGTATGGACGTGGTGATAGGAATGATACCAAAGATGGCATGATAGAATTTTGCAAGATAAATGA
>NW_004443958.1:24360740-24362430 GCF_000243295.1 Trichechus manatus latirostris | reverse complement strand
GGGACACCAAGATGGCCTGGACAGGGACCAGGTCCAGCAAGCACATCCCAGCACTAGAGAACAACATTTGTCTGCTGAATGACATAGACCCAATCTCCACTGCTACCATTCTGTACTGGCAAGAAATACTTTTGGACTGATTGGACCTAAGTTCTTTCTCTGTTGAGCAGTTGTATGCAGGTCTTAATATCCACTGGAACAAAATAAGCCCATGGATATTTGGGTAATTCAATTTTGGATGAGGTAGGTTCTAACAGGGCATATAAGTATTTGAACAATAACTGAAAAATATAAGAGCTGTATGATCATGTTCCCTGAGGAATGGAGCATGTCATACTGATTCCAAGCACTATTATTTTATTGGATACTTTGGAAATGGAATCTTGGGTGAGGTAGAGATGAAGTGAAGTCAGCAGAAGCTTTTAACCATAAATGAAAAACAGTGGGGAAGGAGGGAAGCAGGAGTTAGACCGTCAGTACTGGCAATTAACATCAGCTCTATACTTAGGAGGAAGGAGACTACTTTGTGAAATAGACTGAAGCCATAGAAATACAGGTAGATGTGTATTAAAAAGGTGGTGGGATGCAGTGGAAAGAATAGTGGATTAAGGTTGAAATCTAAGTTCTGGCTTTGCCTAGCTATGTGCTTTTGGGAAAGGTAATTAATTGCTCTGAGTCTCCAGCTCCTCATTTGTAAAATGGAATTCAAGTATTTCAATCGTAGGGATGCTGTGAGTTTAGAGAAAATATACCTGAAAGTGTCACCTGCAGAGCCTGGCATGGAACAGCTACTCAGTACTTTTGTTCAAGGCTGCTGATGGTGGAAGGCAGTAACATCAGTGTCCCTGTGGCATAGAATGGGGTGCAACGGTCAGCAAGGGTTTCCCTGTACACAAGAGAGAGGTGGGGTCGGGTCCCTGTGCAGAGCCAGGCAATAGAAACTCAGAGTGGTCAACAAGCAAATGAGAAATGTATCTAGGAGATTTACAGTATATGAGTCAGGTAATACAGAGAAAAATAAACCTAAAGAAAGACTGTACGATTAGAGGTATGGCCCCGTGGTCTCCTCCTCCTGGTATCCATAACTGTGTGTAACCCCCTCACTTGAGTGCGGGCAGAACCTGTGACTTGTTTCCAACCAAAGGGATTCAGCAAAAGTGATGGCAGGTATGTGATTACAATACAGAGGATTGAAATACCCACCATCTTGCAAGACAACTCTTCCTTGTTACATCTGAAGAAGGAAGGTGCGTGTTTTGAGCTGTCTATGGAGAAGATCAGAAGGCAAGGAGCTGAGAGCTGTCTCTGGATAAGGACCTGTGAGAAATGGATACCCACAGTCCAACAATTTGTAAGGAACTGATGGCTGCCAACATCCAAGTGAGCTTGGAAGTGGCTGCTTCCCTAATCCAGCCTCAGTTGAGACCACAGCCCCAGCTGACAGCTTGACTGCAACCTTGTGAGACCCTGATACAGAAGACCAGCTAAGTCATGCCTGCAGAAACTTAGATAACAAATATGTGTCATTTTAATCTGCTCAGTTTGTGATAATATTGCTAGGCAGCAATAGATACCTAATACAGATTATGGGACATGGACATGGAGTCTGCCATAACAAATAGTTGAAAATGTGAAAGTGGTTTTGAAAGCAGTCTGTGGTTGGAGGCTGGGAGAATTTTTGAGGAACAGA
>NW_004443958.1:24353354-24359729 GCF_000243295.1 Trichechus manatus latirostris | reverse complement strand
TTGCAAATATATATTAATATAGGTACCAATTTATACATTGTATACATGTGTATATATACATAATATATGTACTTATACAATATACATGTTGCATATGTATATAAGATATGTATACATCTACATATAAATGTATATATTTATATATTTTTGTATGTGTTCTGAATCAATTTTAGGTTCTAATTCCTTTTAGTGGGCTTTCTTCCTTATGAATTTAAATTCTTGTTTAAAAATAAAACCTACAGCACTTTATTGAGGAGATGATAAAGAGTAAATAGTTTTCTCTTAAAAACGGATTATTTTTGGTTTTCCAATACTTCACTTGACCTCAAGGAATTCATCACTTTAATGTCAGGCTCTAACAAAATTGTTTAATATGGACGTGAAGTGTAAAACTGCTAAAACTAATAAGATGAGGTGTCACCTCTGGTTGTTGGCCTTGGGACAGGTGTGACACACACACGCACACACTTGCCACGCCCCCATACACCTAAATACACACACTAAACTTTACCTTGTGATTTGCTTGCAAAGTAGAATGCGAGATGTGTAAACTTTTTTACTACATGGAATGCATAAGGCCACTCCAACATTCCACACTTAGGCGTCTCTCATAAGTCAAGTTACTATCTTTCAATGAACCTTCTGATTTTAACTTAAGGTTAAAACAATCAATAGAATCAGTAGTAACATATGACCGATTCGCTTACTATTAATGAGGTAAATGAAATCTCTGACATGTGTTCACTTTATATTTGTATGAGGGTCACGATTTTACCTTAAAAAACAAACAAAACTATTCTTTCAGAGTTTGGGAAGTTGTCCTCCTAGAGGCCATTACCTGACAGAGCCAGGCCAACTGCTGGCTAGAGAATGGCACCCCATGGGCTGCTGAGGTTCAGATGCACTGCTCTTGGTTCACAAAGGCGAATTCCAAAGCAGTAATAGATGTAAGAGGAGACCACAGCCTTCAGTATGGATTACACCTCAGCATAAAGACAACAAAGATCCTCACAACTGAAC
This sequence comes from Trichechus manatus latirostris, assembly GCF_000243295.1. Lineage (NCBI taxonomy): Eukaryota > Metazoa > Chordata > Mammalia > Sirenia > Trichechidae > Trichechus > Trichechus manatus. The sequence goes on along the minus strand of NW_004443958.1, from coordinate 24,358,709 downwards.
CAATAAGCAACATCATGATAAACCGAGAGAAGACTGACATTGTCAAATTTCATCTTACTTGGATCCACAATCAACAGCCATGGAAGCAGCAGTCAAGAAATCAAATGACACGTTGCATTGGGCAAATCTGCTGCAAAAGACCTCTTTAAAGTGTTAAAAAGCAGAAATGTCACCTTGAAGACTAAGGTGGCTCTGACCCAATCCATGGTGTTTTCAATCACCTCATATGCATGGGAAAGCTGGATGATGAATAAGGAAGGCGGAAGAAGAATTGATACTTTGAATTGTGGTGTTGGTGAAGAGTGTTGAATATACCATGGACTGCCAAAAGAATGAACAAATCTGTCTTGGAAGAAGTACAACCAGAATGCTCCTTAAACGCAAGGATGGCGAGACTACATCTCACATACTTTGGCCATGTTATCAGGAGGTATCAGTCTCTGGAAGAGGATATCATGCTTGGTAAAGTAGAGGGTCAGCAAAAAAGATGAAGACCCTCAATGAGATGGATTGACACAGTGGCTGCAACAATGGGCTCAAGCATAACAACGATTGTGAGGATGGTGCAGGACCAGGCAGTGTTTTGTTCTGTTGTACATCGGGTCGCTATGAGTTGGAACGGGCTTGACAGCAACTAACAACAATAGAACTTTGCTGACCCTCTGTTTCATTATTTGATTTTCTCTCTACTAATTTCACATTTTGCTTGTTTTTGGTTTCTACACAGCAGGTAAGTCCTTCCCCACTGTGGCAACAGTGATTAGAAATTGGTTTTATGGTCTGACCATTTGGTGATCTTTGTAAATGGATTGATGGAGTACATGTATCTGTTCTCTGTTGCATGAGAGATGACAGAGATTCTGGGTTTTCGTTTTTTGTTTATTGGTCTATTTGAGCTTAAATTGAATTAAGAATGTTGTGCCCATTGATAAGAACTGCTCTTTAATATCTGGGTCTGCGAGTTTTTGTGTTTCTGTGTCTCATGACCTGTGGCTAAAACCGAAGCTCTCTGTGTCTGTATGTTTATATGTCTCTGATTCGGAAAAGACTTTGCCCGTCATTGTGTAAGTGGGTAATGTTTTTCTACTTCCAGATGGTAACAATAAATTAGATTATAAAACCTATTAAGGGCACTCTGCTCTGATTGGTTTGGAAAGATAAAAAAGTGTTCATATAAATGGAATATTCCTAAAATTCCCAGAAAGTAAGAAATTTAAACTTCTGATATTTTAAATGTGATAGAATTGTAAAAAAAATCATATTGAAGTGAACTCAGAAATGTTTTAAGAATATAAGGAGAAGAAGCAGTTTACTATGAGGATGGTGCGGGACTGGGCAGTGTTTCCTTCTGCTGTGGCAGGGTCGGGTCGCTATGGTTCGGAACCGACTTGACAGCACCTCATGGCAACGACAATAACTATGAATTACAATCTATGTTGTGAGCTCAGGTTACATCTCCAAATAGTTGTCCAAGCACAGGTATCTCCTTATGATTTTACGACAGTCTGGAACACATCAATTATCTCCAGGAATGTCAACAACCTGTCAGAATAAATTAATGGAACTTGATTCACATTTTAAGTAACAATGATATCTATTTCTTCAGTATTTTCAAATATCTGAAGGAAGTACTACCTTCAAACTCGCACTCAAATGGAAATGTCTCACTTTATAAACATTCAAGACGCAGATCCCAGCAGGCAGCTAACACCATCATGCAAGGAACGCTTAGGTTTTAACAGGAATTAATTACTACTTTCCTCTAAATTGGACCCCTGGTGGCGAAGTTAAGAGCTTGGCTGCTAACCAAAAGGTCAGCAGTTCGACTCCACCAACCGCTCCTTGGAAACCCTATGGAGCAGTTCTACTCTGTCCTATAGGGTCTCTATGAGTCGGAATTGACTTGACAGCAATGGGTTTTCCTCTAAATTGTGTCTTTTATTTGTCAGGTAGTATAGGCAAAACAGAAGATTTGAGAAATTTATGCAAGATGCCGTCTAGCGTGGGGACTGTTTTAATTACTAGGGACAAAGCCCCAAGCCAACTGGCTTAAGGGGATGAATTCAGGGGTTGGAATTATGCCCCCAAGTCTCTCTCTCCTCTCTCAGTGCAGAATGCTCCTAGAGCTTCCGGCTTGTGTGATCTTGGGGCTCCGGATCCCAGGGATGGGGCGACAGTATTTGCTGACTGCTCTTATGATACATCAGGGACAACTCTGATTGGCTTCATGTGGCTCACATGCCCAAACCTGGGAACAAGGTGAGTCCCAACCAACCCTCAGGGAGCGAGTGGGATTATCAAGGATGGAGGAGTGGTGGTGTCGTCCCATGGGATGGAACACTGGGGGGTTTAATTTTTAAAGGGCAATGTCTAGCATAGCATGTAAAGACTTGTTCCTCATTCAAGACATAGCCAAATGTGCCTCTTCTGTTAAGAACGGGCTTTTCCCTCTAGGATCCTATAAAGTCACACCATTTCCTCACCACTTTGTGCTAACCAAACGGTTGGCGGTTTGAGTCCACCCAGAGGTGCCTCGGAAGAAAGCCCTGGTGATCTACTTCTGAAAAATCAGCCATTGAAAACCCCACGCAGCACAGTTCTACTCTGACACACATGGGAACGCATAACTTAGAGTTGACTCGACGGCAACTAGTTTGTGATTCTGAGATCGTCTGACTTTCTCCACCAATAGAAAGCAGTAAAGGGGTCAGAGAAGGGACAGTAGCTTTTGGTGACTATTATTTTGTGCTTACCTCTTGTCTTAGCCATCTAGTGCTGCTACAACAGAAATACCACAGGTGGGTGGTTTTAATGAAGAGAAGTTTACTTCCTCATAGTCAAAGTAGGCTAAAGGTCTCAATTCAGGGCGTCAGCTCCAGGGGAAGACTTTCTCTCTCTGTTGGCCTTCTCATCAATGTTCCCGCGGACTAGGAGCTTCTCAGCGCAGGGACCCTGGTCCAAAGGACGTGCTTTGCTCCCAGCACTGCTTTCTTGATGGTATGAGGTCCCCCCCATCTCACTGCTCACTTCTGTCTTTTATATCCCAAGAGATTGTCTCAGGACACAATCCAGTCTTGTAGATCAGGTCCTGCCTTACTAACACAACTGCCACCCATCCTCCCTCATTAACATCACAGAGGCAGGTTTACAACATACAGGAAAATCACACAGTACCAGGAATCATGGCCTAGCGAAATTGATACACACGTTTTTTGGGGGACATAATTCAAACTACGACACCTCATTTAATAGAAACACTATTATACCCATTCTCCAGATGAGGAAACGGAGGATCAATGAAAGATCAGACAGCTTATAAGTAGCAAAGCCAGCACTCGAAACCCAGTACATAGTCTGCCTCTTGGGGGCCAAAGCTTATTCATCTTTATAACCCCAGTGCACAGGGCCTGGCAGCTCCTAGGAAGTCAATAAATGCTTATTGAACTGGAGGAAGGAACGGAAAGCAAAAGGGATAAAAGGAAATTCATTTGGTGTTTCCAGAGTCTTCTCATCTGTGCCCTTCTTGGAGGACAAGCTGTGACCGCACAATGTTTACATTCCCTTTCTTGAATCCAGGCTGTTGTTCAAGCTGCCTTCTCGTTGGTATTCCTCATGAGTTTGTGGCAGACACTCCGATTCTGGGGTGAGCCTGTATTGCCTGTGCAAGCTGGCTACAAGGGGCTCTGTTGGTGGATCTGAGCAGTACGCCATGGCCCCCCACGCAGACGGAGTCGGCTGTAGGTGGAGCTGGGCCACCGTTATGCGGTGCTCAGGCCCTGTTCTGAGGACATGAAGACTGTGAGACGTGTAGCTGTGTGTCCTTCTGGTGGGGGGTTAGCAGATGAAACACGGGACTCCCAGTTACATTTGAATTTCAGATTTTTTTGTAGTATAAGTCCCATGCACTTTTGGGGGCATAAACCGCAAAAAACCAAACTCGTTACAAAGTCAATTCTTACGTTGTAGGACAGAGTAGAACTGCCCCATAGGGTTTCCAAGGAGCAGTTGGTGGATTTAAACTGCTGACCTTTTGGTTAGCAGCTGAGTTCTCAACCACTGTGTCACCAGGGCATACATATACTAAACACATACATACATACAAATATATATATATTTGTTGTTTTTCTGACATTCAGATTTAACTTGCTGTACTTATTTCTATTTGCTAAATCTGGCCATCCTGCTCTGATGTGTAGGTTAGATACTGGTGTCTCTTTGGGTCCCTCAGACTCCTATCCTTAGACACTCTCTGGGTTCTTTCTTTCCTCCAACCCCTATATCCATCTGGCTGCCAAGTCCTGCAGAAATGACTCCTCGGCTAACCACCGTCTCCCCTGGGCCACTCACCTGGGTCAGGCACTTCCTAGCTCTACCTCATAGAGTGAAACAGCTTCCAAGGGGCCTCCCCACTTCTGATCTCTCTACTGCACCGCCTCTCCCACTGAGACAGAACGTGATGAGCTCTGAGCTTCTTGTGCCCACCCCTGCTCAGAGCTGCCCCTCAAGGCTCCCCACAACCTGCCAAAAAAGGTGCATTTTATCCAAGCACCTGCATAATACACTTCCAACTCGTGCTTCAGGCATGTAAGTATATGGCTACCAGCCCATCTGAACAACATAGTGACCTGGCTGTGTACTCACCTGCCTCCTTCTGGAATGTCCTCTATCCCGTCACTTTCAGCCCAAATCATGTTCCCCGCCCCCACCACAGCACGTTTTGACTACCTCCTGCTCCATGGAGTCTTCAATGCCCCGGCACCCTGAGGTTGGTCCTTCTTGAAAGTTTGCTAACATTTCTTCTTTGCAAAACATTTCTTCTTTGTAACTCATTGAGATGCAGTATGGTGTAAAGTGAAGGAGCCTTGGTGGTATAGCGGTTAAGCACTCAGCTAACTGAAAGGTTGGTGGTTCGAACCTACCAACCACTCCATGGGAGAAAGATGTGGCAGTCTGCTTCCGTAAAGATTACAGCCTAGGAAACCCTATGGGGCTGTTCTACTGTGCCCTATGGGGTCACCATGAATCAGAATCGACTTGATGGCAGTGGGTATGGTACAAAGCAGAGTCCCTGGGTGGTCCCTGGGTGGTGCAAACAGTTAACGTGTTTGGCTGTTAACCAAAAGGTTGGAGGTTCAAGTCTACCGGAAGTGCCTTGGAAGAAAGGCCCGGAGATCTACTTCCAAAAAGTCAGCCATTGAAAACCCTATGGAGCACAGTCCTACTCTGACACACGTGGGGTGTTCATGAGTCAGAACTGAGTCCACAGCACTTGGTTACTGGTTAATGGTGTAAAGCCATAAGTGAACATTCAAATCTAGATGGTTCTCTTCTTGATTCTGCATCGTGTGCTTACTG
>NW_004443958.1:24350131-24352721 GCF_000243295.1 Trichechus manatus latirostris | reverse complement strand
GAGATTCATTTATGTGAAAAGTGTTGTTTGTGGGATGGTTTGGGTTTCTGCAAAATGAAGTCGCAGGTTGCACACCTAGGGAGAGGAAGCTCTGAATGGGTTTCTGCGTCTGTTAGGCCTTTTGTTGTTTGAAACGACCCTCAAAGGCTGGCATGGTCCCCACTTACAGGTGCTGAGACTGAGGACAGGGGTTGGCAAGGTCCCTGATCTCAAAGCCAGTGAGTGGCATGAGCAGCATCTATGGGATCCAGAGAAGGGAGGTGGGGATGCGGGTCCTTCTCAGGATTCAGCCTCCGAGCATCCTGGTGTGTGTCATCTCGCAGACCTTCATTTTCCAACTCAGCATAAATGAGAGGATGGCATGGGATTAGTGAAGGGCACCACCCATGTTACTTGTCACTGTCACAACCAGCCCCTGGTTCTGAGACCCCATCTGCATCTTTCTGTTGACATCCACTGTTTTCCACCTCTCAGCCAGCATCTGAATCAGAAGCCATCCTGGACCTTGCCCAGCGTGTCTCTGCCCCCTGGCTCCACATCACGCTGTTCTGGTTTGCTCTTGGCTTCTGCTGCCAAGCCTGCGAGAAGGAAGGAGACATTCCCTGTTGATGCTGCAAAGTTCACTCAGGTCTCCCTGCAAAGCGGAGTGTGCTATGAAGAAAGGGCCTCTCATTTCATGCAGATTTCACATCTCCCTCTGGCTTTAGTTATAGCCTAAGGGTCTCCAGGGGTGGGGCCAACATGCTGAGATGACTTTTCTTCCAAAGATGGATGGATAGATGGATGGATGGAAGGAAGGATGGATGGATGGAAAAGTGGAAAGGTGAATGAAAGGATGGATGGATAGATGGATAGATGGATGGATGGAAGGAAGGATGGATGAGTGGAAGGATGGATGGATAGATGAGTGGATGGAAGGATGGATGGAAGGAAGGATGGATGGATGAATGAATCACTATTAAAATACACAAATATCTAGAATCTAAAATTTGGGTCATTTCAATCAAGGTGATTTTTTTAAAAGATTTTACCACATTTATTTTTGTCTGCTGAATGAAGAATGATTTCTTATAGAGTATTTTTAAAAAATGTAGAAAAATCCAGTGGAGAGAGTTAACATCACCTGTATTCCCAATCCCTAGAGACAATCTTGGTTTTGTATACTTTCAGGGTCTTAACTTTCTATCCACTGGTTTACAACAATGGGATCACACCATAATACCATTTTACAAAACCTATTTTTCCACTTAATAGAACATTTTCCTTTATTTTGAAATACTTCTAAAGCATAACCTTAACAGCTGCCTAACAGCTAATCTTTGGAGTCCCTGGGTGGTTCAAACGGTTAATGTGCTCAGCTGTGGACTGAAAGGCTGGAGGTTTGAGTCCACCGAGAGACACCTTGGAAGAAAGACCTGGCAAACTACTTCCAAAAAACCATCCATTGAAAACCTTATGGAGCACAGTTCTACTAACACATAGGGGGTCGCTATGAGTTGGAGTCAACTGAATGGCAACTTTTTACTTTTTTGAATAGCTTATTTTATTTTGTTCGGCAAGTCCTTTCTTATGTTGAATACTAAAATATTTTCCCCAGTTTTTGGTACTACAATCAGTGCAGGGTGCAAAGATGGGCATCCTTGTATCACAGGGAGAAGGATCCCTGAGTTCCCTGCTCTGTGCTTCACGCTAACAGAATTTGCAGATAGGATCAGGAGGAGAAGACCTAAAGCTAAGAGCGTCCACTGTTCCACACTCTCTGCTCGTCGGAGCCGGAGGCATCTTCAGAAGATGACTAAGAGGTGTTTAATGGATTTGATCTTCTCTTGGTTATCTTGAGATCAGGGTGTCTGCCCAAGAGAAGCAACTAATGGAGGTGTGTGCGTGAGAGAGAGAGAGAGAGAGAATGAGATTTGGCTTCTGATCAATAAGCAGGTGTTTGACAAGAAGCTCTAGAGGAGGCATATCCCAGCAGGGGAGAGCAGCATGTGCAAAGGCAAGGAGGCATGACAAGCTATGGACGGTTTGAGAAATGGTGAGTCGCCCTCCGTGTCTGGCGTAGAGATTGCATTGTAGAGGTGGTATACCAGCAGTCTGGTGTCAGCTGTCTTGGCTGCCATGCTAAGCAGCTTGAACTTTACCATGTCCCCGAGCCATCACCTTCCTAATGATACCTAGCAATTGCCCTGCACGTCTGTTTATAAAGAGCGTCCTCAACCCCTACTATTCTCTCACCCACGTCATGTGGAAGGACTCTGGGCTGTCAGTGACTTGCAGGGGTACACAGCCAATACACACAGATGTCCCCTCTTCCAAAAGCCTTTCCCGTTGGCCCAGGCAGAGTGAGCCACCCTTCCGTGGGCGTCCCCTGCTGTCTGCTTGCCTGTGTCATGGCACCCTTCCCTGCGGGCTGTGACAATCTGTTCACGGGCGGGTGCGCTCTCCTAGATGCTGTCTTCTCAGAGGCCCCCATGGCACGGGGCCAGAGCAGAGCCTCTGTTTGATACAAAAATAAATAAATGCATGCATGTGGGAATTTCTCCTGCATTCTTCAGGTTGAAACACACACCCTCCCACACACAGAAACCCC